>NW_027187277.1:1864171-1876061 GCF_028583685.1 Petaurus breviceps papuanus
AAGAAAGAAAGAAAGAAAGAAAGAAAGAAAGAAAGAAAGAAAGAAAGGAAGGAAGGAAGGAAGGAAGGAAGGAAGGAAGGAAGAAAGAAAAGGGTAAAAAAAACCCTCAATATCCCTCAAGAAAGCAGTAAAACAACCACCCAGATTTTTCCTCCAAAAGTGGGCAGAGCCTAACCCTAATGTTAAGTCTAAAGTAATGCAGTGGGTTGGAAGAATGAGCAAAATAAGAAAAAAAATCCTACCACAGAAAGATATTATTGTGACTGGGATGTTCAAAATATAAACCCAGAAGAAGAGAATGACTCAAAAACTTTTGGACACAAATTAAGCTAGAATTTTAGGAAGAAATAAAGCAAGAGGTTGTTGTTTTAAGAGCTAATGTTTTTATTAAATAAATGAAAGTACCAGATGGGGGAAAATTAAATAAATGAAAGCAATAGAAGAAAGAATTGGAAAGGAAGTTAACAGCTTTGCACAAAAAGTATAAAACCTTACCCAAGCAACAAACTCTCTGAAAATTTGAATGGATAAAATAGAAGTCAATGACTCCATGAAACAAAATGAAATATTTAAACAAAGTCAAAACACTAAAAACATAGTAGGAAGTGTAAAGCATCTTATAGCAAAAACAACTGACCTGGAAAATAAATTAAGGAGAAAAAAATTAAGAATCATTGAACTATTGTGACACCATGCCAAAAGCAAACAAAAAACCTCAGACATTATATATCAAGAAATGTTCAAAGAAAGCTGCCCAGATCTATTAGAACCAGAAGGCAAATTGGAAACAGAAGGAATGCAATGGTCACCACCCAAAAGAGATCCTAAAATGAAAATTTCCAGGAAAATAAAAAATACTACAAGCAATCATAAAAAATTAAAATATTCAAGCCACAGCCAGGATTACACAAGATTTAGCAGCCACCTATAAAAAAGAGGAAAGTTAGGAATACAATATTCCAGAAGAAAAAAAAAATTATACTTACAACTAAGAATAATTTGTCCAGCAAAACTGATTATAATCCCATAGGGAGAAAAATAGCCCTTTAATGAAATAGAAGGCTTTTAAGAATTCTTGATGAAAAGACCAGAGTTCTGAAGAAACTTTAAAGTTCAAACATAGGAGCCAAGAGAAATATAAAAATGTAAACATGAAAGAAAAATGATAAAGGAATAAAAAAATAAACTTTGAACTCAATCATCATTAGAGATCACAGACTCTAGTCAAGTCATTGGAAGTGGTTCTATTATCTCTTGATGATCTTAAGAGAAAAATGGAAAGAGGGGAATAACCAGGTTGTGCAAGTATGTATCTATTGAAAAAAGAAAAAGGAAAATCGGATGGGGGGAGGCTTATATTTGGAGCTCACTCATCTGAACTTGTCAAAGGAGTAAAGAACACAAATACTGCATGCACACATATATACACACACACAGTTGGAAACAGAACTACATTTTACTCAACAGGGAAATAGGAGGGGAAGTAGAAGACAGGTAGATTAAAAAAGGGATTCATCCAAAATGAGATAAACTCTTACTAAAGATATACAAAAAAACATTTATAGCTTTTTGAGGTGTCAAAGAATCAGGATTTGATTAGGTAACCATAAATTGGGGAATGGCTGAACAAGCTATAGGATATGAATATGGCGGAATATTATTATGCTACAGAAATTGTTGAAGAGGATAGTTTCAGAGAAACCCTGGAAGAGTTATATGAACTAATATTGAGTGATGTAAACAGAACCAAGAGAACATTTTATACAATGACAATAGTATGGTAAAGGCAAATCACTTTGAAAGAACAAGGAACTCTGATGATCAACCATGATTCCCAAAGACTAATGATAAAACATGCTGTTCACTTCCTTATAGAGCAGTGAAGGACTCAGAGAACAGAGTGAGATATATTTCTCTGGACACATCCAAAGCAGAAATTTGTTTTACTTGACTACATATGGTGGGAACAGAGGTATTGTTTTTCTTTCATTCTCAGTTAGGGTGGGGTAGGGAGATGGGGGAGGTTTAGAGTGGAGGGAGAGAAGGCAGATTTTTGATGATTGAAAAATATAATTTAAAAAAGATTGAGGTTCATGAAACCTGTATTCCTACCACCCTTTCATGTTTGTATTTTTTCTAAAGTATTCCAATTATAAGAAAAAGGAAGTTCTTCCCCTTCTTCATCATTTCTTCTCCAGTGTATCCCTCTTCCTTTCTTTCCTTTACTCTTTTAAAACCAACACAAGAGTACAAAATTTCAACAAGGCCCTGTGTGTCTTTCTTAGCTCTTTCTAAGAAAGTGAGATTCTAAAGAAACCTTTGTTTCTTTTCCTCTGTTAGTGTATAAGTACTTCATCATCATTTAGGCCTTTCCGGTTACCCAAATCTATTTACCTTTCCGGGGTTCTCTAGACTTCTTTGGTTGCCTTTCAGAGTTCTCAATTGATAGTTATTGCCTCAATTTCTAATTCTTTTTGTTGTTGTTTTTTTTGTTTTGGGGTTGTTTTTTATTTTGCTTTTTGGAGGGGAAGGCAGGGCAATTGGGGTGAAGTGACTTGCCCAAGGTCACATGGCTAGTAAGTGTTAAGTGTCTGAGGCTGGATATGAACTTAGGTCCTCTTGACTCCAGGGCTGGTGTTCTATTCACTGAGCCACCTAGCTACCCCAATTTCTAATTCTTTACCTGCAGAAAAGAGCTGCTATAAATATTTTTGTACATATAGACATTTTCCTTTTTGTTTTTTATCTCTTGGGATAAAACCTAGTAAGGAAATTGCTAAATCAAAAGGAATGCATGATTTTATACCCCTTTGTTCCAAATTGCTCTACAGAATGGTTTAATCAATTCAAAACTCCAGCAGCAGTGCATTAATGTCTCATTTTTCCTACGTCCCCTCCAACATTTGTCATTTACCTCTTTCCTGTCCTATTAGACAATCTAATAGTTATGAGGTAGTACCTCAGAATTGTTTTAATTTTAATTTATCCAATCAATAGTGAGTTAAATATTTTTTTCATGTCTATAGATGGCTTTGATTACTTCATCTGAAAACTGATCATATCTTTTGATCATTTTTCAGTTGGGAAAGGGCTCTTATTTTTGTAAATTTGACTCAGTTCTCTATATGTTTAAGAAATAAAGACTATCACAGAAACTTCAAAATTTTTTTCACAATTACTATTGCTAACTGTATTTGCCTCCATCCTATTCCCTCTCCCCAATTATTTTATTCTCTCTCTCTTTTTACCCTGTCGCTCTTCAAAAGTGTTTTGCTTCTGACTACTCCCTTCCCCAAACTGCCCTTCCTTTTATCACCACCCCCTCATTCCCTTCCCCTCCTACTCTTCTGTAAGGTAAGATAGATTTCTATACATAATTTTGTGTGTGTACCATTCTGTCTCTCAGTGAATTCTGATGAGAGTAAGGTTCATTCACTCCCCCAAACTTCCCACCTCCTCCCCTTCACTGTAAAATTTTCTCTTGCCTCTTTTATGTGAGATAATTACCTCATTCTACTTCTCCCTTTCTCTTTCTCCCAGTATATTCCTCTCTCACCACTTAATTTTATTTTTTAGATATCATTCCTTCCTTTCCAACTCATACTTGTGCCCTCTGTCTATATATACTCCTTCTAACTACCCTAATAATGAGAAAGGTCTTATGAATTACAAATATTATCTTCCCATGTAGAAATATAAACAGTTTAACCTTATTAAATTCCTTATGATTTCCCTTTCCTATTTACCTTTTTATGCTTCTCTTGAGTCTTCTATTTGAAAGTCAAATTTTCTATTCAGCTCTGGTCTTTTCATCAAGAATGCTCAAAAGTTCTCTATTTCATTGAATATCTTCTTTTTCCCCTTGAAGGACTATACTCAGTTTTGCTGGGTAGGTGTTTCTTGGTTTTAATCCTAGCTCCTTTGCCCTCTGGAATAACATATTCCAACCCCTCTCATCACTTAATGTAGAAGTTGCTAAATCTTGTGTCATCCTGATTGTGTTTCTACAATACTTGAATTGTTTCTTTCTGACTGCTTGCAATATTTTCTCCTTGACCTGTTGTTGTAACAACAACCACACTGGCATAACCAGGATGGCTGCTAGCATAGGTCCTTTGATCTGCTTTTCTAAAGGAAAGCAACTTTAAAGGGGTCAACAATCTTTAATTAAACATATATATATATATACACATATATATATAAATTCACTTAGTTCAGGGTAAAAGTCAGCACCCCGAACTTCAGAGAAAATACAAACAGAAATTATAAGCAGAAATTACAAGCAGAGAATATAGCACAGATCAACAGGGTTTCTAACCATCTGAGAAATTAGTACATATCAACAGACAGATCCAGCTATCTGACCATAGCAATACATACATAGTTACCAGAGAAAGAAGCACCAACATCTAGGTTTTCAAAGCCAGTAGGGGTGGAGAAGGCTCCTTAACAGCTACCCAGAGTCTTGTCTAGCCAAATCACATGAACATTCTTCCAATGAGTAAGCTCCAAAGCAAAATGCTAACCTCAGATCATATAGACTTCTCAGAGCCAGAGGGCATCACAACCCTCATGACCCAGTGCCTAATTAGAAGTTAGCAAAAGATGTGGGTCTTTATACAAACCAAGCCTCTCCTTATCAAACTTCCCTTAATGGGCTCCACATGAGGCCTATTAATGAGCAGGGAAGATCTTCAACTCCCTGGGAGTTATCATTACACCTGGGAACTCTGTAATTTAGCTTCAATATTCCTAGGAGTTTTCCTTTTGGGATATCTTTCAGGAGGTGGTCATTGGATTCTTCCTGTTTCTATTTTGCCCTCTGGTTCTAGAATATCAGGGCAGTTTTCCTTGATAATTTCTTGAAAGATGTCTAGGCTCTTTTTTTGATCATGGATTTCAGCTAGTCTAATAATTTTTAAATTATCTCTCTTGGATCTCTTTTCCAGGTCAGTTGTTTTTCCAATGAGATATTCCACATTGTCTTCTATTTTTTTCATTCTTTTGGTTTTGTTTTATAATTTCTTTATTTGTCATAGAGTCATTTGCTTCCATTTGCTCCATTCTAATTTTAAGGAATTATTTTCTTCAGTGATCTTTTGGGTCTCCTTTTCCATTTGGCCAATTCTACTTTTTAAGGCATTCTTCTCCTCATTGGCTTTTTGGACCTCTTTTGCCATTTGGGTTAGTCTATTTTTTTTCTCATTTTTTTTTTTAAGCAATTGGGGTTAGGTAACTTGCTCAAGGTTACACGGCCAGTTATTTCTGGGTGTGGTGCTAAGTGTCTGAGCCCATATTTGATCCCCAAGTCATCTCGACTCTGGGGCCAGCGCTCTTACTCACTGAGCCACCTGGCCGCCCCAGTTAGTCTATTTTTTAAGGTGATATTTTCTTCAGTATTTTTTTTTTTGGTTCTCTGTATAGCAAGCTGTTGACTTGTTTTTCATGATTTTCTTGCATCACTCTTATTTCTCTTCCCAATTTTTCCTCTACTTCTCTTACTTGATTTTCAAAATCCTTTTTGAGCTCTTTCATGGCCTGTGGCCAATTCATATTTTTCTTCATATTTCTCCTTTGGATGTAGGAACTTTGACTTTGTTGTCTTCTTCTGGTCATATATTTTGATCTTATTTGTCACTAAGGTAAGATTCTATAGCCTGAGTTTTTTTTACCCACTGTTTGCTCATTTTCCCAGCCAATTACTTGACTTTTTAAGTTTTTATTAAGGTAGAAGGACTCTAATTCCAGTGTGGAGGGTGTACTGTCCCAAGCTTCAGGGGTTTTGTGTTACTGTTTTCATCAACATTTCTAGAGACCTGTAAATTTTCCGTTCTTCCAAGGTGGTATGATCAAAGGGAAGGTGTTTACTCTTTTCCTGGCTAGTGCTGTAATCTGTGAGTGACAACAAGTATTCTTTTCTGCCTTGGAACTGTGAGTGTTGAGCACAACCCCACCTTCCATTCCCTTAATTGATCTGTAAGCAATAATTTTACCCTTCCCTTCCCTTCCATTGATCTGTAAGCAGGCATTTTAGCATAACTTTACCCTTCCCTCTCCTAATTGATCTGTGGGTGGGGGTTTCAGCCTAGGGTAAAATCCCTGCTCCATTTGTTCCCCACCCTCTACCGGGTATTTCCCATCTCCACCCATTCTGGGCTTCTTGTACCTCACCCTAGGAAAACTCAAAAATTCAAATATACACTGACCAATCACTGATTGTAGTTTCAGCTTACTTAACCTGACTATTGTCATCTCTTTAAAACCGGCATACTGTTCATGCCAATTTACTGTCTGATTTGGGTATGTGACCCCAGCAATCCCACGGTAAATAAAATCCACTTTCAATTTTAATCTCGTGATCTTCTGTCTCTCTCCATTATGCCCAACTTGAGGAGCATTCCCTCTCCACTGCCAGCTGCTGCCACAAGCTCCACCATGCCAACCCTCCTCCTTGCCACCCAGGACTAAGACCCAGATCTAAGCACAGGCAAAGAAAAAATAAATCCTGTCTCAGGGCAAGCAAAGAGATCCCTGCAATCGCCCTCTGATCAGTTGCTCAATCCCCACCCCCTCCACCATCTGTGGTCTTTTGGTTCTGGTAGCAGCAACCAGCACCACCACTGCTGCTGCCATCCCCACTCCAGGATGGGAGGACCACACTCTTTTCTCACCCAGGTCTGAAAGACCTTTCCTATTGACCTTTTAAGTTACCTTTGGATTTGAGGGCTGAGAAGTCTAGAAACCACCACAGCTACCAGTGATTCAGTCCCCTGAAGCCTGCTCCAGGTTTCCTGGGGCCTAGTCTGTTTTGATGGGTTTGACACTGGACTTTCCTCTTCTCTCCGACCAGTGCAATAGATGTTTTCTGTGGACCTCCCAGTTTGTCTTGGGCTGGAAATTTACTTCACTTTGTCATTTTGTGGGTTCTGCTGCTCTAGAATTTCTTTAGAGTCATTTTTTTTACAGGTATTTGGATGGGTTTGGGGGAGAACTCAAGCAAGTCCCTGCCTTTATTCCACCATCTTGGCTCCAACCCCCATATCACTGCTTTAACCAGAAGTCCTGAACTCCTTTGTTTTCTAAATGATGAAATGGAAACTGAAAAAGGTTATGTGACTTTCCAAAATTCGCAGAGGGTATGAAGTATTGGAGGTGGGATGTCAAAGGGACTGTCTTTGTAGAAACTTGAAGTTTATTTCTGTTTTTGTTCAGTCGTTTTCAATTGTGTCTGACTCTTTGTGACCCTATTTGGGATTTTCTTTTTTTTTTTAATTCTTTTTTTTTAATTTTTTAATTAATTTGTTTGTTTCCTTTTAGTTTACAGGATTCAATTCCACAATTCCTTGAGTTTCACATTTTGTCCCTCTTCCTCCCCTCCCCCCCATGGCGGCGTATAGTCAAGTATAGCATCTGTAAATACTTTCACATTATACATTAGTCAGGTTATAAGGATGGATTGTATCAGATGGAATGAAAAATGGTAAAGAGGACATAAAACCAAACAAGAGAAGGAAAAACATTAGGTATTTTGCTTCCACCTGGATATAAACTCAGTTCCTTCTAGTTCTTTCTCTGGATGCACATATTTCTCTCCATCATGAGTCTTTTGGGATTGACTTATATCACTGCATTGCTGAGAAGAGTCCAGTCTATCAAGGTTGGTCATCACACATACGTTGTGTCTGTAGTTGTGTACAAATTTCTCCTGGTTCTACTCTTCTCACTCAGCATCAGTTCGTGTAATCCTCTCCAGGTAAATGTGAAGACTGCCTGCTCCTCATTTCTTATAGCACAATAGTATTCCATAACATGCATATACCACAACTTGTTCAGCCATTCCCCAATTGATGGGCACCCTCTTAATTTCCAATTCTTTGCCACCACAAAAAGAGCTGCTATAAACATTTTTGTACATATGGGTCTTCCTCCCACTTCTATGATCTCTTTGGGATATAACCCTAGGAGTGGTATTGCTGAGTCAAAGGATATGAAAGTATTTATAGCCCTTTGGGCATAATTCCAGATTGATCTCCAGAAAGGCTGGATCAGTTCACAACTCCACCAGCTATCCATTAGTGTTCCAATTTGCCCACATCCTCTCCAGCATTTGTCATATTCCTGTTTTGTCATCTTAGCCAATCTGACTGGTGAAATGTGGTACCTCAGAGTTATTTTAATTTGCATTTCTCTAATCAATAGTGATTTAGAGCATTTCTTCATGTGCTTATAGATACCTTTAATTTCTTTCTCTGAAAACTGCCTGTTCATATCCTTTGACCATTTATCAATTGGGGAATGACTTGTATTCTTATAAATTTGACTCAATTCTCTGTATATCTTAGAAATGAGTCCTTTGTCAGAGACATAGGTTGTAAAGATTCTTTCCCAATTCCCCACCTCCTTCTTAATCTTGGTTACATTGGCTTTGTTTGTACAGAAGCTTTTCAGTTTCATGTAGTCAAAATTATCCATTTTGCATTTTATAATGTTCTCTCATTCTTGTTTAGTCATAAAGTCTTTTCCCTCTCCACAAGTCCGACAGGTAAACTATTCCTTGTTTTATGAGACTGCTTACAGTATCAATCTTTATATCTAGATCATGCACCCATTTAGACTTGATTTTGGTATATGGTGTTAGATAATGGTCTATGTCCAGTTTCTGCCATACTATATTCTAGTTTTCCCAGCAGTTTTTGTCAAATAGTGAGTTCTTATCCCAAAAACCAGGGTCTGGAGGTTTATCAAACAATAGATTACTATAGTCGTTGACTTATGAATTTCATGTGCCTAATCTATTCCATTGATCCACTCCTCTATTCCTCAGCCAGTACCAAGTAGTTTTGATGACTGCTGCTTTATAATACAGATTGAAATCTGGTATAGCTAGTTCACCTTCCCTGTTCATGGCACATACTCAAAAATTGACCACGTTCTAGGGTGTCACAATTCTATTCAGTAAGGCAAAAATATTTGGGATTTTCTTGACAAAGATACTGGAATGATTTGCCATTTCCTTCTCTAGCTCATTTTACCGATGAGGAAACTGAGGCAAACAAGGTTATGTGACTTGCCTAGGGTCACACAGTTAGTAACTGTCTGAGGACAGATATGAGGATAAGTTCTGCTGACCACAGGCCCAGCATTCTATTGACTGCACTACCTAGCTGTCCTGTTCTCTTCTTAAGGAAACCCAGATCCTTAGTAAAAATATGGTCTGAGGCCCTTATATGTTTTCTGATGTGGTGAGTGGGATTGACTCACTAGAAGAGAGAAGATTATGTTAGTTACAAATTCTCAGTTTATTGCATTGTTTATGGGTAACTGCAAGCACTGTGTTCTGAATGTTCTGTGGAGTGAAATAAAAGTTGTGTTTTATCTAGAATGCATTGTTACCTTGTATGCTTATATGAGAACTGAGAACCCTTTTACTCACATTAGTGGAGACCTAGATATGAGCTAAATTCTGAAGTTTCCAGGGAAATCTGGGTGCAGGCAAAACAAACCGAAAAATAATTTTTGAGAGATCTACAAAATTGAACCCAGTAAATGAAGCAGAATTTGGACAGAAGAGGTCAAAGGATATGCTTACACATAGCCTTCATCCTGAGAAGGACAAACTCTGGAATAAAATATGTCAGTTAGTTTGGATTGTTTTTATTTAGTTTAGTTTAGTTTTGTTTGAAGAGAATCCTCCTGTGATCCTTGAGTTGTAACCTTTTTCTACACACACTTCCTTGTTTGTCCATATGAAAGGATTATGCCATTTCCTTCTTTCTCTCACTTTTGGTTCTAAATATTTTAATGTTTAGTAGGAAATGTTTTTACTAAAGCTCTCAATTATAGAGAGATACTGTAATTGTTCAAATTGTTCAACCAACATATATAATTTATCTTGCTGTAGTTCCAATTCCAATGGCCAAAAATATCTTTTCTTTATTTCAATTGCCTAATCTTCGACTCAGTACAAATGTTTTCTGTGAAAATGAGTTCTCACTTTTCTTAGCAGCCAAAAAAAGTTTGAGGTCATTTACAATGCTTTTCTCCTTCATCAAAGTGTGAAAAACCAATGATATTACAGCTTAGGTTTATTTCAACAACCAACATTCTCTGAACAATATAATTAAAGGATGCCCACAACCCTGCAGGTAAATCACTTATTTCAAATGATATTTGGTACATGAAGAATTTGGATGATTCCTTATTTTGCTGTAGTTGGTTTTGGTTAATGGCAAGAAAACACTTCAAATGAAAGACATCTTTTTTTTTTCCCCCTTAAAGTTGTTGTTCTAGAAAAATATGTTAGTTGAAAAAACTAGCTCACTGCTTTTACAGAGAGACTTTGTTCTTAGGTGATAGTTAAGAATAGGGATGCTGTTTTCTTTTGGAGCACATGGAATTTAGCCTAGAGAAAACCATTGAAGTGTTGATTTAAAACCACAGATTCATTACATAGGCAAAGGACTGCTCTATTTGGGAAAAAAAAAAGGGAAAAAAGTTGAATAGGGAGGGATTACAATTTGGCCTAGAGGAAACAATACTGAATGCCACCCTTTTCTCTGTTCCTGAGTCTCCTTACAGCTTTTTCAAAGCAAAAAATACATAAATGGAAGCCAGTTCTCTTCACAGATCGTATTTTTACATCTTGCGGTTACATCTGCCACTTGGCACAAATAACCCCATGATTCTTTATTTTAATGTTTTTATGCTTTACTGTATTATCTAATAAATAGCAAACGTTAGGATCCTGGAGGCAGTCAATCCATGTTTTTAAATAGGTCAATAGGTGCTGGGAATAATCCTACTTTCAAGGATCTTACAATCTTTTTTTTTTTTTGGAGGGGGGAGGGCAGGGCAATTGGGGTTAAGTGACTTGGTGTAATGGGAATGCAAATTTGGAAGATCTTCCCTGCCCCTAGGCTAAAGTGCACCCAGAGCCTGGGGTGGGAGGCTTGTTTTTCAGTAGATACTTCTTGATTAGCCAGTGAGTCAATAAGGCTGTTACATTCTCTGAGCCAGGAGAAGGCTATATAAGCCCTGATGTGTAGCTTTGTTTTGGGACTCACTTTGAGAAGTGTTCTGTGATTTGATCTGAATTCTGGGAAGCCGTCGTTGAGAGGCCCCTGGCTTTGAAAAAACCCAGATGTGGAAACCCAGATGTTGACTGGGTATGGATGTAATGGTTGGACAGTTTGGAAATCTGTCTACTTGATCTGTTTCTGTCTTGATAATTCTGCCTGTATGCTTTGAAGTTCGGGGTGCTGACCTTTTTCCCCTGAACAAGGTAAATGATATATGTCTGAGTGATTAAAGTAAGCTTGTTAACCCATTTTGAGTTGCTTTCCTTTATCAAAGCAGATCCAAGAACCTGTATTGGCAGACACCCTGGAGATGCTGGGGTGCTTGCTGCTACAAAATGGCATCATGAACAGGATCTGCAGAGTAAAAGGAAAGTATGGGGACTGGGATAATTGTTTGTTTCCCAGTTGTGGTAGCCGTGATTCTGTGGAGCTGTGGAGCAGGAGAGAAGAATGGCCTGCATGCAGACTTCGCTGAGCTGAGAGAAGGAATGGTGAGCTGCCTGCATCGGGACCTGGGCAGAAGCCAGGAGCGGCTGCCGCCTGTGGGAGGAGAAGGAGCCCAGGAGTTCGGAATTCAGCCACAGGAAAAGATAAGAACTGAGCAGCAAAGCAGGGGCACTGAGTGTGTTTCCTGGCTGCTTCCCACAGTTTGGGACCCTGGGGGAGGATGGACTTGTGACTATGGTGGGTGGGATGAAGTGCCTTGGATCCCCAGGGACCCCACCTTGTTGGTTTTGTTGCCCAGCCCCCTCTCTGTGCTTGGAGGCAGGGGCTGGAGCTGTGTGAGGGGAAGGACACCCCCCCCAACTTTA
>NW_027187277.1:1876461-1888999 GCF_028583685.1 Petaurus breviceps papuanus
ATATATGTCTGACTGATTAAAGTAAGCTTGTTAACCCATTTTGAGTTGCTTTCCTTTAACAAAGCAGATCCAAGAACCTGTATGGGCAGCAAACCCTGAGGACGCGCTTGGGGTGCTTGCCGCTATAGCATCTTTCATCACTTGTCCTTTATAGTAAATATTATAGTATAGTATATAATTATTACAATATATATTGACATCAACAATAATAAATCTACTAATAATGTCAGAAATACCTATACAAGAGTGCAGAGGAATAGCTTACTTGAGCAAAATCCAAATATAAAATAATCTGAATGGGCACAACAGAAATTAGTTCTTTTTTTTTTTGAGGGGGGAAGGTAGGACAATTGAGGTTAAATGACTTGCCCAAGGTCACACACAGAAATTAGTTCTTGAAACAGATCTTGCCCTTGCAGATAGACTACTGAGCTTAGAGTGGGGAAGATCTGAATTAAAATCTAGCCTCAGATGCTTAGCAATCGTATGACACTGGCTAAGTCACTTAACCTCTGCCTCAATTTCCTCAACTGTAAATATGGCAATAATAATAACACCCACCTCTGAGGGTTGCTATGAGGATCAAAGGAAATAACATAAGTAAAGTGCTTAGCATGGTACCTGGTACATGTAAGTGCTTAATAAATCATGGTTCCCATCCTTTCTTCCTTATTATGGCAGGTAGATGGGCTTGTAGCAAAAAGGACTGGCCATTGAGCTAGAAAAAAACCAAAACAATAATCATATTGTGAAAGAAGAATCAGAAAATAAGAGAATAGTATGCTTCCATCTGTATCATAGTGTACTATTCTCTCTTTTGTTTTGATTCCTTTGCAACATGACTAATATGGAAATATTAATATGATTGTACATGTATAGCCTATATCAGATTGCATGTTGTCTTGAGGAGGAGGGAGAAAAAAATTTGGAACTCAAAATTCTATAATAGTGAATGTTGAAAACCATCTTTACATGTCATTGGGAAAAAAATATTATTAAGAGGGGGAAAAACAGAAAAAAAAAAAAAAAATCAAAACCCCAAACTTTCTTACTTAGTAGATTTTAAAGAAAGAGACAATTTCCCCCTTTACTCTGTTTCTTTTTCCAGATCATATGTCATGGATCTCCCTGAGACTTACTCTAAAGAGAAAAGCTTCCCTTCCCAGCACTTGGGGTAGCTACTCCTACATGACCACATGTTCTCAGCCTGTCTAGGTGAGGAAGAACCTAGACAACAAGGTCTGGAGCCTCTTCTGCTTTGGGTTTCTTTTTGGCGGGGGGAGGTGTTTCTGTTTCTATTTGGATAGTTGAACAAATAGCAATCAAGATATAGTTCTGGTAGTGGAGATAAACTCAGGAGTTCATTAGATTTGGAAGCTCCTAGATTCTTCAGTCGGAGCTGACTAGCAGCAAGAAGAGTTTTCTGCTACTCTACACTTCTTTGAGAAGATGACCCCTGTTAAGAGGATGGGCTCAAGCCATGATCCTTTTTGCCAGAAGATGTGGACTGTGAAGAAATTGTTTAGACAGTGCAAGGTTAAAGTACCTTTTCTGTAGTCCTATTTAATGATCCATATTTTAATAGTTAGTTAGCAAATGCCCAGAAGAGTGTGGGGCAGCTACGTGGCCTAGTGAATAGAGTACAGGGTCTGAAATCAGAAAGACTCAGCTTCCTCAGTTCAAGTCTCTTCTCAGACACAAGCTGACCCTAGACAAGTCACTTAACCTTGTTTGCCTCAGTTTTCCCATCTGTAAAATGAACTGGAGAAGGAAATAGCAAACCAGACTGGTCTTAGACACTTACTAGCTGGGTGACCCTAAGCAAGTTACTTAACCCTGTTTGCATCCATTTCCTCATCTATAAAATGAGCTGGAGAAGGAAATGGTAAAACAGTCCAGTGTTTTTTGCCAAAAAACTCCAAAGGGGGTCACAGAGAATCTGACAAGACTGAAAGTACTCAACAACAACAAAAACCAGGAGAGTATAATAGAAGTTATAAGTTACTACACAGTTATGCCCTTCCATATCTCGACTTTCCCCACAGCAACTTTATGGCTGTTTTCACATGTTGTAGGTCATCAAAAGAAATTAAATGGGAATTTTGGTGGAGTTTTGCAAAATCCATAGATAACACACCAGAAGATGACACAGAAAAAGTTTAGAAACTCAGAAATGCATAAAAATATGTATAATATTGTACAACATCAACATATTTTATCTTTTAATACCATACATATACTAAAATTTTCCAATAAGGTACATAAAAGAAAAAGAAAAAATTCAGATTTTTTTTTTTTAAAGCAATCGGGGTTAAGTAACTTGCTCAAGGTTACACAGCCAGTTATTTCTGGGTGTGGTGCTAAGTATCTGAGCTCGGATTTGATCCCCAGGTCATCCCAACACTGGAGCTGGTGCTCTTACTTGCTGTGCTACCTGGCCGCCCCCAGATTTTTCTATGGTATAAAGGGAGGGCCAAAAAAATTTTTGTGGATTTTCCAGATCACTGGGCTCCTACAACCCTAACCTTTGCCCCTGGCCTCAACTGTGATATGGCATGGATAACTGTATAATATTTTAGGTTCTCATCAATACATGCTTATGAGTCTTTTATATTATAAGTATTTCTTTTGAATAGAAGAAATAGTCTTGTTATATCTGATCTACCCTTACCTTAAGTAACTTTCTACTCTTTTGACAGAACATTCTAGACTTGAGGCCAACCTAAGCTTTCTTTAAGTCATTTTCCCTGTTGCTACAGGTTGGGGGAGGTATGCTAAAAGAATCAGGGACAATAACAAGGGCCTAATTCCTCTCTTTAGAGAGAGGCTCCTGAAAGACTTCTTGAGGCCAGAACTAGGGACCTCTTAATGAGAGAGGGCTAGTGCCCCAGCCCTTTTGGGCCCAAGAGTGGGGCTGCCATTACATATGTATGTGTATTTATTGCATTATAATGTATATGTATAAATTACACTAATATACTACTTAACTAATATATGTGCATTGTAAAGAAATTGAGGGTCGGCCAGGTAGCACCGTGAGTAAGAGCACTGGCCCCAGAGTCGGGATGACCTGGGATCGAATCCAGGCTCAGACACTTGGCACCTACTTAGAAACACCTGGCCGTGTAACCTTGAGCAAGTTACTTAACCCCAATTGCTTTAAAAAACAAACAAACCAAAAAAAGAACTTGAAAAGAATGAGATAAAAATCAAAGAATATTTTAAAATAATTTTATTTTATGAATGGTACAAAAAGTCTTTGCTCTCACTAGTATATTATTGTTAATAATTATAATAATGAAATGAAGGATAATAATAATGTTAATAGCATTTAAATAAGCAATGTGATTAAATATACTCCATTATTTTTGAGAAAACACTTCCTAATACATTGATACAAAGGTCTGACTGTAAACTCCGTTTAAAAAAAAATACTTGGTTTTAGTGGCTATCATGACTGAAAAAAATACCTCCTCAAGAGAAGTAGATAGAAACCAAAGAAGTGCCACATCAGCTGTGCTTACTAAATCATGATACTAATTTTTAAACCCATCCACCAATTGTACACAGGTTTTTGTTGACATATATTTCCACGTTCCCTGATGCCAATCATTTAGTTGTCCAGGTAGACTAATAAGAAGGTGTTGAATTTTTCTATTTTTGACAAATGTGTTCAAAACTCACTGGGATTTTTCACCTGAAAGATTGTTTCAAAGTTTGAAAATTCTGTTTCCAAGTTGTGCATGTGCAATTAAGAGTTTTAATAGGTGTCACACAGTTTTTAGCAACAAAAGCTTAGCTTTTAAATGTCTTGCTAATCAATTGTGATGACTTCATTCTGTCATCTATTATTTCAAAATTCAATGTACTATACATAAATCCATATTTCAAATTATCTTATTAATAATCTCTCTCTCTCTCTCTCTCTCTCTCTCTCTCTGGCCAGCTTCTTTTCAGACCTAATTAGACCATTATTGTTTTCATCCTCTGATGAAGAGTTCATACCAGGAGGAACAAAAATGTCACTTCTGACATTTGTTTGTTACTTTATCATAGTACTATTAGTTATTCTCAACTTGCAGTGTCTTTTTAGTAAGCTTTTAAAGTCATTTGTTGGGGCAGTTAGGTGGCACAGTGAGAAAGAGCTCCGGCCCCAGAGTTGGAGGACCTGAATTCAGTTCCAGCCTCAGACACTTAACACCCACACAATAAAAAGAACTAGCCGTGTAACCTTGGGCAAGTTACTTAACCCTAATTGCCTTCAAAAAGGCGCAAAAAAAAAAAGTCATTTGTCTATTTTGTGAAGGTTAATTTCAACTAGATAATCTAACCCATAAATCCTCTCAACCAAGCATACATACATTTTAGACTTTACAATACATTAAAGCAAACAGAAAACTTATACTTTTCTCTTAGGATACCCCATGTGACATGGGATTGTCCAGCATATGAGTGGAATCAGAGTACCAGTATAAATATGTCTATTAAATATTATTAAAGCTTAATTTTCTTAAGTTATACAGGCAATGGGGTATAGAAATCCATCTTGCCCTACAAGAAAGGAAGGAATAAGGGGGTAAGGGGAGAGATAGGGAAGGATATATGAGAGAGAAGCCTGGGGGAAGGAGTAATCAGTATGCTTGCCATCTTGGGGTCGGGGGTTGTGCAGAGATGGGGAGAAAATTCGGAACTCAAAATCTAGTGGAAATGAATGTTGAAAATTAAAAATAAATAAATAAATTCTGAAAAAAAAGTTAAAAAATAAAGCTTAATCTTTTTATTTTAAAGATGAAAAATAAATAGAAATTCTAATGTTTTCTTTCTGTACTCCAGTGGATCATCTTGTGAACCCTACTTTGGGGACCAGTCCTCTAGGTAATCAATCATATCAACAAGTTATTGTTTTTATTTTAATGAGGTGTTGGTATTTTGACTTATAAAGAATTTATAAAGAATTATAAACAAGACTACTTATTCAAAGATTTGGGGATGATTGAGTGAAGACCATCCTATTCTTCCCCTCCATTGTAACCATTTTCCCTTGCCTCTTCCATATGAGATAGTTTACCCCATTTTGTCCCATCTCCTCTCATTATATTCCTCTCTCACCTCTTAATTTCACCTTTTAAGTATCATCCCTTCCTATTAAATTGGTCCTGTGCCCTCTATCTATGAATACCTGTAAACATATATACACACATTCATATACCCATATACCCTCATATATAGACATTATATATATATATATATATATATATATATATATATATATTTCTATTCCCTTTAACTATTTTCATGCTGAGAAAAGTTTCATAAGTTACAATTATTGTTTTTCCATGTGTAATGGGAATGCAAATTTGGAAGATCTTCCCTGCCCCTAGGCTAAAGTGTACCTGAAGCCTGGGGAGGGAGGCTTGTTTTTCAGTAGATACTTCTTGATTGGCCAGTGAGTCAATAAGGTTGTTACATTCTCTGAGCCAGGAGAAGGCTATATAAGCACTGATGTATAGCTTTGTTTTGGAGGCTCACTTTGAGAAGTGTTCTGTGATTTGATCTGTATTCTGGGAAGCCATTGTCCAGGGCCCCCCCGGCTTTGAAAAACCCAGATATGGAAACCCAGATGTTGACTGGGTATGGATGTAATGGTTGGACAGTTTGGAAATCTGTCTACTTGATCTGTTTCTGTCTTGATAATTCTGCCTGTATACTTTGAAGTTCGGGGTGCTGACCTTTTCCCCTGAACAAGGTAAACGATATATGTCTGAGTGATTAAAGTAAGCTTGTTAACCCATTTTGAGTTGCTTTCCTTTATCAAAGCAGATCCAAGAACCTGTATGGGCAGCAAACCCTGAGGACGTGCTTGGGGTGCTTGCCGCTACACCATGCAAGGATGTTAATAGTTCAACTGTGATAAGTTCCTTATGATTTCTTTTCCCTGTTTAGCTTCTCATGCTTCTCTTGCTTCTTGTATCTGAATGTCAAATTTTCTATTCAACTCTGGTATTTTCATCAAGAATGCTTGAAAGTCCTCTATTCCACTGAATGATCATATTTTCCCCTGAAACGATACTCAGTTTTGCTGGGTAGGTGATTCTTGGTTTTAATCCCAGCTCCTTTGACCTCTGGACTATCACATTCCAAACCCTTCAATCCCTCAGTGTAGAAGCTGCCAGATACTGGGTTATCCTGATTGTGTTTCCACAATATTCAAATTGTTTCTTCCTGGCTACTTGCAATATTATCTCCTTAATCTGGGAATTCCGGAACCTGGCTATAATATTCCTAGGAGTTTTCTTTTTGGAATCTTTCTCAGGAGGTGATTGGTAGATTCTTTCAAGCTCTATTTTGCCCTCTGGTTCTAAAACATCAGGGCAGTTTTCTCTGAGAACTTCCTGGAAGATGATTTCTAGGTTCTTACTTTGATCATGGCTGTCAGGTAGTCCAATAATTTTAAATTTAAAGTTAGCTCTCCTGGATCTATTTTCCAGGTCAGTGATTTTTCCCATGAGATATCTCACATTGCCTTCTATTCTTTCATTTGTTTGGATCTGTTTAACAGCATCTTGATTTCTCACATAGTCATTAGCTTCCATTTGCTCCAGTCTAATTCTGAAGCCATGATTCTCCTCATTGAGCTTTTGAGATTCTTTTTCCATCTGGGAAATTTGGCTTTTTAAGGCATTCTTCTCCTCATTGCCTTTTTGAGCCTCTTTTGCCATTTGAGTTAGTCTATTTTTTAAGGTATCATTTTCCTCAGTCAGGCTGTTGACTCTCATTTCATAATTTTCTTGCCTCGTTCCCCTTTCTCTTCCCAATTTTTCCTCCTCTTCTCTTATCTGCTTCTTAAGGTCCTCTATGGCCTGTAACCAGCTCATATTTTCCTTTGGAGCTTTTGGTGCAGGAGTTCTGACTTCACTGTCTTCCTCCTGTTCCATGCTTTGCTCCTTTTTGTCCCCCAAATAGAAGTCTAATGTTGGAATCCTCTGTTTGCTTTGTTTCCTTTGCCTGGTCATGTTGCCACTCAATTGCTTGACTTTTGGGCTTTTTTGCCACAGTAGGACTCTGCCACCAGATAGGGAAGCTTTCATCCCAAATGCTGGGTTTTTCTCAGCTGCTGGAGGTATTAGATGGGTGCTCCCTCTGAGGTCTCCACACACTCTGGTAAGCTGGACACACACCCCAGGACCTCCACCCTAGACCACAATCCAGATCCAAGCAGGTTAAAGCAAGAGTGATTACCCCTCAGACTGGTCGCTTGGTCTCCCTACACTCTGCAGGCCAGGAGCTGAAGCTGCCACGTGGCTGTGGCTGCACGGCCAGGGCTCCTCAGTGGTTTCTCACCCTAGGGGCAAAAGCCAACGCACTCCCAACTACTGGGTCCCAAAGTCCACAGTGCACTGACCTCTCACTTTGTCCTTAGCATCTATGTGTTGATAATTCTGGAAATGGCCATAGCTGCTGGTGATCAGAAGTCCCTCCAGCAGGTGGCTAGTCAGGCCCGCCCTGGGGCTAAAACCTCCAGCTCACGCAGGCCTGGGCTTGGCTCCCAGAGCAATGTGCTGGCTGATTCCTGCTGGCCTGCCAGGCTGTCCTCAGCGGGAGGTTAGCTTCTCTGTGTCATTTTGTGGGTTCTGTAGCTCCAGAGTTTGTTAGTCCTTTTACATGAATTGGGGAAGGTGGAAGCTGGAGCCACTCGGAAGCCCTGCTTCTACTCTGCCATCTTGACTCTGCCCCCCCCCCCCCCAGCTTTAAATCTGTGATCCCATGATCTTCATTTTTTTTCTGAGATAAAAACATTATTTACTTAATTTCTACTTTTTTAAATACAATTTTAAAATATTAAAATAATTAATGGGCACTTATTGTAGCTCCTGGCATGACAATATGGATCCATCTAATTTTCACAACTATTTTTATTTAATAATAATTCTTTATACTGTTGTTGTATAAATAAATTCATTGGTTCCTTCATATACATTTTTTTTCTATTTCTAGATTCTCCTTTCTGATCTAATGGCATATTTTTCTATGTTTTATCCATTACTAAATAATTTTCAGACATGATCAATAAAACACAAGTTTGTTTTGTTTGATATTGTTTTAGTATATTTATGTTGTAAGAGAAGACTTTAATGGGGAAGAGGGAGGAGATTGGAGGGAAAGTATGAAGGAGTAATGATGGTGGTACCAAAAAGAAAAGAAAAAAAGGAAGAATATCAGTAAGGGGCAGCCAGGTGGCTCAGCGAGTAAGAGCTCCGGCCCCAGTGTCAAGATGACCTGGGGATCGAATCCGGGCTCAGATACTTAGCACCACACCCAGAAATAACTGGCTGTGTAACCTTGAGCAAGTTACTTAACCCCAGTTGCTAACCAAAAAAAAAAAAAAAAAGGAAGAAAGAACATCAGTGGATCATTTATGAAATACACAGAAGAGAGTAGAAGGAAGTTCAGAGTAGGAGACAGACATAGACAAGCCAGATAATGTTGTTACTAACATTAAATTTAATATATTTTTGTAAAAATAATTTGATTGTAATAGATTCATGTTTCAAAAAGAATTATCTTCTGACTTTCGTATAAGGAAATGTTCATAATTTTCTCATTCGTGTTAAAAATAAAAAAATTAGTAAGATATGTATATTTTGTAAAATCAATGTTAAAAAACACTCCTTTAAAGGCGGCTAGGTGACGCAGTGAATAGAGTACCGGCCCTGAGTTCAAATCAGGCCTCAGACACTTGACACTTACTAGCTGTGTGATCTTGGGCAAGTCACTTAACCCCAATTGCCCAGCCTTCCCCCTCCATAAAAAGCAAAAAACAAAACAAAAAAACTCCTTGGTGCATTAATCTAGGTACTGCCTATTTTGCCAACCCTTAGTCCTAGATTTAGGAGAAAAATATGCTGAATTTGTCATTTATCACATGATTTAGTTTAGTCCTGAGGGAATTGTGAGAGACCTCTAGAAATCCTTATCTTTAAAAGGTAAGGAATAACTGTTGCCATACAGATTGCACCATACTAACATTCTCAGTCACATGAAAAACCATTATCTTCAGCAGCAGACAAGATCTTCCTTGACAAATATGAACTCTTTGGCTTTATTCTAAGAATGGGAAAAAGGGGTCAGAGATCCTATGACCTGGTCCCTTGACCTTATCAGACCAACTTCCATTGTAACCCTGAGTATTTCTCTCAGATGGAGAAATTACATTAGGAGATGAAGTTCTGTGGGCTGAGATGGAACATATTGCCTTGCCAGACTTGTTAGAAGACAAGAGGATGTACATGGACTAGAGGGGGAGAAGAGTATGGACAAAATGCATTCATGCAAGGAGTTTCTGAATTCAGTGACAATAGGAGAGTTGCATAAACAGTTAAAGCTCAAAGGAAGTTAAATTTTTGATTTGGTAAACTGGGAGCAAGTAGAGATGATGGTGAGTCAGAAACAAGCAGGAAATAAGGGCAATGGTAATTAAAGCCATTGCTGTAAGTCATGACCATCTGGGATGTGTCTGGGGCCAATATGAGAGGCATGTTTGAACTTCCCTACCACCTTCAAAATAATTAATGAACATGGTAATATTCTGACTCTTTTTCCCCCCTTTGCTTTCTCCAAGTAGGAAAGCATATATAAAAAATCCAAAATGTTCTTATTCCTTAAAGTTAATGTTTATAATTTTTTTTTCTTTTTTGCTTTTTGGAGGGCAATTGGGGTTAAGTGACTTGCCCAAGGTCACATGGCTAGTTTTTGTGTTAAGTGTCAGAGGTCGGATTTGAACTCAGGTCCTCCTAACTCCAGGGCCTGTGCTCTATTCACTGTGTCACCTAGCTGCCCCCAATTTTTTATTTATTTTTTTGCATTTTGGAGGGAGGAGAGCAGGGCAATTGGGGTTAAGTGACTTGCCAAAGGTCACACAGATAGTTTTGTGTTAAATGTCTGAGGCCATATTTGAACTCAGGTTCTCCTGACTTCAGGGCTGGTGCTCTATTCACTGTACCACCTAGCTGCCCCCAGTGTTTATAATTTCTATTTAATGTTTGAAATTTGCTGTCTATGTAAGTAGATTGATCATAAATGATCCAGTTTTTCAGTTGTTCACTATTTGTAAAGGAAAGGCAGAGAAAATAGAGGGGTATGATGTTTGGCACAAAATAAGAGATTTGCATCTTCTGTCTATATCTCCCAGACTCCATCCTGGATGGGGGCTCCTGAATGAAATGAGAGAGAGCTTTATGGATGATGATAATTTGTAAATTTCCTAAAGTCAGACAAAGGTGAATCCTGGATTTTCCTTTGGCAAAAGTCTAAGCATGAATAAGTAGATTTAAATAATGAAAAGAAACTAGGTGAATATTCCTTCCCTCAGAGGCCTTAGGGAAGTTTCCTCAACAATTTGTTCTCTAATAGATCACCTACTTCTAAGTGAGGAGCAAAGTGAAAGCATTTTGTTCTTTTTGTTCAGTCAGTTGTTTCTGCTATATCTGACTCTTCATGACCTTATTTGGGGTTTTCTTAGCAAAAATACTGGAGTGGTTTACCATTTCCTTCTCCAGTTTATTTTACAGATTAGGAAACTAAGACAAACAGGGTAAAGTGACCTGCCCAGGGTCACGTAGCTAGTAAGTGTCTGAGGCTACATTTGAACTCAGAATGATAGCAATCTATCCACTGTGTCACCTAGCTAAGGGAAAATCATGCCCTATGGTGGGGGTAGGGGTTTAAAGTGGAATTGGAAAGAGTGGCTCTGCTCTCTTAAAGATGGAGACCACCTAACAGGGAGGAAGTAATTTTCTCATTAGACAAACCACCTCTAATTCCATATACTGTTAGACCAACAGGTAGCACAACTTCAACACAAACACAACACAACAACAACAACAAAGTCAAGATAGATGCCATTCATCATGACCGTGTACATATTTCTAATGTTCCTACCAAAGTGTGAAATTGAGGGTTATGCCAGAAGGGAAAAAAAACAACAACAAAAAGACCCCCACCTCTTGCCCCTACCTTTGGAATGTTTCCCTCCCACCAGGCAGTTTCTGTGCTTTAGTCATCACCCTCAACTCCTACAGAGAGCAGGGAGGGGGAAGTATGATGGAGTTCACATGACCCAACAGCCCAGCCTTGTCCCAGAAGTAAAAATGGTACTCTGACTCATTTTAGCTTGAAGGGCAAGAGGAAAACTCTGGGTCCAGTTTAATTCTAACTTTTGAGAAATTTGTCCAAAGTCAATAAATCTGTAAGATCCCTTCTCAATTTAGCTCTACCCCCAGCAGATTCCAAATTGATTAAATTGAAATGTTGAACATAATTTTAGGGAACTAGAATACTTTGGGATTTTTTTTTTTTTTTACATATTTTCTGCCCCCAGCCAGTAGAAGACCTGATGTTTTTGGATCTGGACTCAAACCTTTATCCTTCATTTCTCTATACCAAAAACAAACACTGTTCATCCCCCATCTGCAGCCCCTGTTCAGAATTATGGATATACACAAATCAAAAGAATTTAAAATAGGCCAGATTTTATCTATATCGAGTCAACTTTTAAAAGTATGACTTAACATAACAATGAAACAAATGTAAAGACCAGAAAACTCTGGACTATATCTTTAACCTTTTGGACAGAAAAGGAGTGGGAAAGGGAAAATGTACAGTTCACTTTTCTGTTCTCACATTTGGGTCCCAGTTGTCCAGTCTACCCCAGAGTGAAGGAGGGTACCAGCCCTGTCAGTGCTCCTTTCTCCCACAGCTCCTCATTCCACATCACTGACTACCTTCACTGCAATTATTGCTCCATCCTCTATAGTCCACAAACATTCTCCATCTAGCTTCTATCACAGTCAAAGTGTAACATCCCCACCATATCACAATGCCATTCTGGGTAGATATCCTGAATCTCTTCCAATGTGGGAGGAAAATGATCTCTCTTTAAGCACTGATAATTCCTGCAACCTCTCACCATGATCTCACCCTCAGACCATCTTATAATCCCCATGAGAAGGTTGAACTCTTCCCAAAGATGTACTGGAACCAGCTCTGTCTCAATAGAACCAGTTGTTAAATTTTCAGTGTAAGCATTTATGCTTTAGAAATTTCACAAAAGTTATAAATCACATTTACTATATTCTAAGTATGGCACCCTTGACACTACTATTCCAGCATCTTTCCCATACCCACCTCCCACAGATGAGCTCTTTGTCTTATCTTACCTCTATGTCATTGTCAGTTTCTACAGTCTCCCCAACATGACCCCTGGTGGATATTTTCTCTTTCTTTTCAGAACCCCTTTACATTATCTTCTCCCCAATCAGAATGTAAGCTCCTTAAGGGCAGGGACTGTCTTACTTGCTTTTTTTTGTATACCCAGCATTTAGCACAGTACCTGATACTAGTAATAACACCTAGCTTAATAAATACTCGATATCTATTGTGTATGTATGTATGCACAGATGTATGCATGCATGTAAGCATGCATGCATATATGTTATCTATCTATCTATCTATCTATCTATCTATCTATCTATCTATCTAT
>NW_027187277.1:1889009-1905722 GCF_028583685.1 Petaurus breviceps papuanus
TATCTATCTATCTATCTATCTATCTATCTATCTATCTATCTATCTATCTATCTATCTATCTATCTATTCTCTAACTTTCCTTCAAATACACTTCCCAGAAACTGTTCAGTCATCCTCCATCTCAAAATTCTGCTACTTATTTCTAGAAAAACAACAGGCAGATCCTGGATGACCCCACTGACCAACCACCAAAGCACAAATTCCAGATGACAAGAATGAAATGAAAGACCTCTCTTTTTTGAAATCCTGTGACTTGGAATTCAAATTATGAGTTGGCAAACCTACACAGAAACTGTGATGTTCTGTTTTAAACACAGTCTCTCTTAAGCTACAAATAGTCTCAGTTGTTTGAGTCACAGCTGGATTTCCACTTAATATGCCAGCCAAAAGATTGCCTGTTGTGGATCATTCCATATTCTCCTGTAAATTTCTATCTGTAGGGGGTGGCTAGGTGGTGCAGTGAAAAAAGCACAGGCCCTGGAGTTAGGAGAACC
The DNA here is from genome assembly GCF_028583685.1 of Petaurus breviceps papuanus. NCBI lineage: Eukaryota > Metazoa > Chordata > Mammalia > Diprotodontia > Petauridae > Petaurus > Petaurus breviceps. The sequence continues at coordinate 1,889,504 of NW_027187277.1, forward strand.
AGTGTTTGTTGCCGAACTCAGACACAACAGCCACACACAAAAACTAGCTGTGCAACCTTGGGCAAGTTACTTAACCCCAATTGCCCCCCAAAAGGCAAAAAAAAATTTTTTTTTATCTGTATTCCTAGGGAATTAAAACAAGCATTTTATACATAAAACAAAACTAGAAGGCAAAAGCTCTCTAGTAGAATTATTTGTTATGGTCTCATATTTTGTAGCAACAGTGATTAAATGCCAAATAATTTGTATTGTAACGTATTGTATGGGAAAGGTAAAAGTGTGGTTTCTCAGAGACTGTCTGCTAAAGTAAGTAAGTCCTTAGGTCTTAGGCCTAAGTTTTCATTTTTTATTAGAAATTATGTGACTTTGAAACTTCAGAAATCTTTCTGTATAGTTGCTCTATTCTAGTCAGTCCTTCTCACCCAGCTTACCATGAAAGAGTTAAATTTCTATAGAACTGCAAGAATTGCTGAACAAGACTGCTGATAAGAGAGACCAGGCAGTAACCTTGGAAAAGAAGCTCAGTCCCTGGTTCCCAGAAAAACTCCTAGATAATACTAAAAATAATGAAGAATGGAAGGAGCTGGCAGCAGCAGGTGGATTTGACCAATCCAAGGACAGACAGTAGCCTTGGGACCCTCAAGTCCAGATAAGAATGTATCAAGGGTAGACTGAAAGGAGGGGTCCAGTATTCTGAGGTTGTAATACAATGACGTAATGGACCTAATGTATTATGTAACAAGATTAGAGCCTCATTAGTAATAATTATGTTAATATTCATAACCCCTGCTTTAGCTTATGTACGGGGGGGCCTCCTCTCTCTGGGTGCTGTCCCAGAGACCGGACCGCCTTCTTCTCTCGAGATTCTAATAATTCTTTCCACCTTCACTTTGAGAGGTCTCCGAGTAGTCAATTTGGGTTAGGGTTTCCATATCCCCCACAGTATGAAATGTAAAATATTCTATTATATTTTAACTTTGTGAGATGGTGGGTTCACTGTTACCAGAGGCTCTACATTGTGACAAGTTGTCAAGATATTATAGAAATGATTCAAGCTTCTAGTAAAGATGAAATTATATGTCCTCTGGAACCCCTTTCAATTCTTCAGTTCTATCAATGAAGCTAATTTTAATCTTATGTGATATTTCACTTTTCATATAGTCATGGGTAGCCTCTCCAACTAAAATGTATGGCACTGTGAGGGTAAATACAGTGTTTAACATTATTTGGTGCTGGATCCCTGACAGGTCCTAGACTTGCATACAGTGATCCTCAATAAATATTTGCTGATTTGAATTGACTTTCCCTTAAAGGAAATGTGGCATGCTCATTGTCAGTCCTAAAATTAAAAAACAAAAATTAAGCAAATTAGGAAGAATATTAAAGAACACTGAACCAGTCAGCCCCACCCCCATTTTGTTTAAAAAGAAAAACAAAAGCATGTTTTCCAGTACTCTCCTGGAAGTTGATTCTTTTTCCCCACCACAATCAGGAGGCAGAATGGAAAATTTCAAAATAATTTACTTGGAATTACCTTAGAAACAATGGATTAGGCAAGCATGCAAATTCTAACCTTGACTGGAATTCCCTGAACTTGGCTCAGAGTACAAACTTCACTTCCTCCTAATGAACTACTGAAGTAGTTGGGACATTGTGGTGAGCTAGGAGCTAGGAGTGTCTTCACCCTAAGAATGATAGTTCAGAGGACCTTTCATAGAAGGCTGAGAAGAAGCCTCAGGTGATAAAGATTTTTAGTTAAAGCTTCTTTCTGGTTTGGGAGGCTTTAAGAGGGGAAAGTACTAAGGAAATAGCAGTTTCTTCCTCTTGGTAGAACCCTGTAGGTACAATGGTGGATGGAGAATAATTGGAATACCCATTAACACCAATGGGTGTGCTTTGGGAGACAGGTAAGAAGACTTCCCAAAAGAAAAGCAAAAAGTTCTTGCTAGGGATATACCTAAATCATGTCATAAAAGCTTTGTTCATGTGTGGAGCTGCTATACTGCCTTAGAAAAATAATAACATCAATAACTCACATTTACATGAGGCTTTTAAAATTTGCCAAGTACTTTATATATCTGGGATTCTCTCTTTTATCTCTGGGTTCCCTTCAATTCCCAGTTAAAATCCCACCATCGGGGCAGCTAGGTGGCACAGTGAATAGAGCACCGGCCCTGGAGTCAGGAGGACCTGAGTTCAAATCTGACCTCAGACCCTTAACACTTCCTAGATATATGTGGGGATATATATATATACTTGGGCAAGTCACTTAACTCAAATTGCCCTGCCTTCCCCCCTCCAAAAAAAAGCAAAAAAAAAAATCCCACTATCCACAAGAAGTCTTTCTTGATCCTCCTTAGTGTTAATGCCTTCCTCTCCTTTTTATTCTATATTTATCTTATTTATACAAAGTTGTTTGTTATCTCCCTAATTAGACTGTTTTTTAACCTTTCTTTGTATCCTCAATACCAACATAGTGCTGGCACATTTGTTGCTCAGTCATGTCCTACTCTATGTTTTCTTGGCAAGATCCTGAAGTGGTTTGCCATTTCCTTCTCCAGCTTCTCTACATTCTATAGTTAAGGAACTGAGGCAAACAGAAGTTAAGTGAGTTGCCCAGAATCACACAGCTAGTGAGTGTCTGAGGTTGGATCTGAACTCATATCTTCTTGACTCTAGGCCTGGTTCTCTATACACTGTACCACCTACCTGTCCCCGTGCTTAATAAATGCCTTGAAAAGTAAGGTCATTCCCTGTTTAGTCTCCAGCAAAACGGAAAGTGGAGAGTGGCTGAGAGACAATGAATTGTAAAGAGGAGGCCCTTCCAGGTGTAAATGAAACTTTCCACACCTTAGAAGGGGTATAAGGATTTAAGTCGCTCAATTGCTTCAAAAAAGAACAGCAAAGACAAAGAACCTGCCCCAGAGCAAAGCTTGTTTCCATATTTCTGTCCCCAGGCCATTCAGCTTTATTACATCTCAATAGGAATCTGGAAAATATAACTGGTTTGTCATAAGTAAGGGTGGAATCCTTCTCTGAGGTGAAACTAGCTCTAAACCAGAAAGAATTGTCAAACAGGAAAGCCTATCCCTTTTCCACCTCCTTCCTGGAAAGCAATTAACCTCAAAGAGGTTTGACTCCCTGAGAGGAAAGGTTTCTGCCAATCTGTAGCAACAAGCACTCTAGCACACCCAGGATGGCTGCTAGCACAGGTTCTTTGATCTGCTTTTCTAAAGGAAAGCAATTCCAAAAGGGTTAACAATCTTACTTTAATCAATCAAACATATATCATTTACCTAGTTCAGGGGAAAAAGTCATCACCTTGAACTTCAGAGAATACAAACAGAAGTTACAAGCAGACAAAAATATAGAGAAAATAACACAATTAAACAGACAGGGCTTCTAGCTGTCTGACCATCACATTCATACCTATATAGTCAACAGAGAGAGAAGCACCAACATCTGGATTTTCAAATGGGGGAGAGGGGGGGACTCAATGGCTGCCCACAGTCTCATCTGGCCATGTCATACAACTCTTCCCAAAGTGAGCCCCAAAGCAAAACTTCCTCTTATATAGCCTTTTCCAGGCTCAGAGAACATCACAACCCTCATGACCCACTTGACTACAAAGTAACAAAAGTTGTGCCTTCTTGAAAAACAAGCCTGCTTCTCCTTTGGGCTCTGCTCCACCCTTCAGCAAACTCTTCTCTCCACTCTTCTGCTCCATGTTCAGCCTATTAGGGGGCAGAGTTTATTTTCAAATCAGGAAAGGTCCTCAAGTTCAATTCAGGCTTATTAAGGGGCAGGGAAGATCTTCAAATTCCCATTGCTATTACATAATCCTAGACTAATGTCTCCCTTTATGAAAGAGCACTATTGAAACTAGATGAAAAGAGCACAGGAGCATCTAAATGTTTTAGGTAGAGAAGACTGTTGTGTAGCTTGAAGAGTGAACAAAGGGAATGCAGTGGATTGTCCTATGCAGCAGAGATGTCATACCCTGTCAACAATAGTCAAACCAAGCAACCTGGTCAACCCAACCCACCAATGAATTAATACATCCTGCTGAAATATCATGCTCTATAAGGAGCAAACCCAGTTGAGCCATCATCCAACCAAAAGGCCGTGTCCTGCAAGGATCTGTGTCCCATTTGATCAGAGAAAACAACTTGTACATCATTAATACTGACAGGGTACAGGCCTATACCCCAAAAGAATTTGGGTCCCATTTGTCTATGGGCCCTGGAAAACCCCACCTTGAACTCTCTTTTAATCTTTTCACTGATCTGGTGTAGCCCTGAGACTATAAAGCCTTTCATTTTCCATATGCCCAATTCTTGATTACCCTTAATCTAGCCTAGCCCTCCATTGTCCTTTATCCCCAGATTATCTTCCACTTCTCTCCACCCTTGATTTTATCAAAACCCATTATCTTGGTTCCTAGTGTCAGAGCTCTAGTCACCCCAGTCTACTGGCCACTCCCATCAAGATCCTCCTGTAATGGTAATAGGATTTAAAGATCCCCTTGTATTGGCTTGGTTTTATGTTTGAGTATTGAAACCCAGAGCTTTTGAGTCCCACAAGTGAGATGGACTTGTTGACATGAAGAGAAGGGGCTGAACAGGGAGGAGCTGGTGTCGTGTATAGGGAGAGGCCCAAGCTGAGAGAGGCCAGAGGAACAGCCTCCTGGAGGGAGGGAGGGAGAGAGAGAGAGAAAGAGAGAGAGAGCTGCTGGGAACCAGGATCCTGGGAGAGAGAATTGCTGGGGGCCAGAGTTGCTGAGAGAGAGAGAACTGTCAGCCAAAGCTGCCCAGACTGCTGAGGGCCACTTGGAGCTGTCCAGGACTTCTGAAAACAGACAGCCATCGCTGTGAGAACTGAGGAGGCATGACTGTGGTGCCAGTATTTTGTCTGTTTTGATGTTATTTTGTCAGATTAATTTGTTAATAGAGGCCTCAGACCATGTTGGGCCTAGGTTGATTTCACAGGCAGAAGGTGAATTGAAGAGGATGCTGGAAATTTGCATGAATGTTATGGTGTCTTTGTTAAGCTTTGTCTTCCCAGGAACAGAAACTGTTGAGAACTTGCCTCCAGTCAAGACAAAGAAAAGACCTCTCCTTGGGTATTGAATGCTTTGATGATATTGTAACCTAGTTGTGACCCAGGGGTAGATGGCCTTTGTGCTTTCCACTGCCTCTTGAGAGTGTGCTTGGTGGTAACTGATGATATTGTAATTCAGTTGTGATCCAGGGGTAGAAAACTTTTAACCTTTGTATTTTGTGACTGACCAAATGAATGTACTGTGTTTATGACTGGAAACTAATCTCCACTTGAGAAGAGAGACTTTGTGATCGACTAAATTAATGTACTATCCAAGAGTGGAGTACTTTGACTTTGTACTTTGTTATTGAATTGTGGACTTAATAAATGATTGAATTACACATGTTAAATGCTGTATTTTGATTTTCTGTGAATGTTTTGCCTTAATTTGTTATTGAATAAACTCTAGCCAATCAAAGGATTATTCTTAGAACCTGAAGTAGCAGAAACCCCACTTGGGAACCTAACTGGTCAGTGTCAATGCAGTTGAGGAAGTGCTCCAAGAGGGTATACTATATACATTATTCATTTAATACTCAGAAAAATCCTGTGAGCTAAGTGCTATGGATATTAATCATCCTCATTGTTCAGATAAGGAAACTGAAGCTGGGAAATTAAGTGACTTTTCCAGGATGACACAAATAACAAGCATCTAAAGTAGGTTATAGGGGCAGCTAGATGGTACAGTGACCCTGGAGTCAGGAGGAACCTGAGTTCAAATCCAGCCTCATATTTGGGAGCACACTTATCTGTCTTGACACACAAGCTGTGTGACCTTGGACAAGTCACTTAACCCCAATTGCCTTGCTTTTCCCCCTACAAAAACAAACAAAAAAAATGAAGTAGGTGTAGCGCCAATGCTCACAATAAAGACCATGACTATAAATATTGCATGACATTCAATTGAAAAATATAACAGATTCTCTGGGTAGAGGACAGAACTGAAACATTTATTTAGATACCAGAAAACTGAATCCCAATACCAGTAAGTAGATTCCATTATAGTACCAAAGATATCCAGAAGCCATAATAACACTGAGAGCCACAGCATCCTTTAGCCTTCCCACAAATCAATACAAGATGAATATTTACTTACAAATCTCTTTATCTTCTTGCCTGAGCACCTCTCTCTCCCATGTCTCTCTGCTCCTGATTCCCAGCTTCCTGTGGGCTCTGTTTCCCTTCAGCAAACTCTTCCCACAACAGGCTCCATGTGATTACATTCAACCTATTAGGGGGCAGAGTTTACTTTCAAAGCAGGGAAGATCTTCAAATTCCCATTCCCATTCCCATTACAGTAGGCTATAAACCCTGATTTTTCTGGCTCCAAATCACGTGCTACACACTATACCACAAGCAAAGAGAGACTTGTTTTGCATCAGATGGTTCCCCATGTGTGGGATAGAGACCACTACCAGATTTATAAAATTGAAGTCTGAATCAGAATGCAGAGAGTCCTTTATTTTTTCTCATAGCCCTTGTTGTTCAAGTGGTGTCAGTCAGGGAGTGCAAATTTCAGAAACTCAAAGGCTTTTGTACTCCTAATCCTAACCTGGCCCACTCCCCTGTCCAGTTTCACATTGGTTAGTGAGGTGCGCTCGCGATTTCTTCTTCATAGCTAGCTAATCAGTGCAAAGCAATCTCAATCCTTCATCACCATAATTATTCATGAATTAGTATCCTATAAAAGGATGGTGTTTTCCAATCCCTCATTATATACCAAATTTGGAGACAGCCAATGAGAGTTGCAGTTGACAATGCTTTATTATCATAATTATTCATTTGACCTTCTACCCAATTAGACGGAAACATCCTTCATTCCCTTACTCGTGCATATCCACACACCAGATTTGGGGACAACCAATGAGAAAAAGGCTAGTATTGCTTCCTTTAAGTTTCATTACCTACTTTCAGGGAAATCACTCAATTACTCAGGAAACAGAACTGAATTTGTTTGCAACTTGTTTGCAAAGAGATAAGGGTATAACAGGGAGATACTAGTGAGGGAACTTCACTGAGGGGCATTTCTCACAAGGATTAATGCTGATTCTATCCCCCTCCAGAAAGGAAAGAGGGGATTTAGAGGATAAGATATTGTTGCCACAACTAAGAAAGTAGCTGTTGTGAATAGTTCTAACAAAGGCACTCATTTCTCTCCCATTCTGAGACTGTCTATAGTGCTTACACTTCTAGGTTGGTGTTAGGCCAAGAGTTTTCAAAGGGGCAATACCGCCCCCTGGAGGGTGCTGGAAAGATGAGAGGGGTGGAGATAGTAGCATCAGGTGCAGTTGGGGGGTATTGAATAAAAATAAAGGGAGGGGGGGTGGAAGCATAAGGAAAGAAGAGGAAATAAGAAAATTTGGAAAAACATTTGTACATGTTTCATCTGTTGTGTAACAGAGTTAAAGTTGTAGTGATTAAATAATTTTCCAAATAAACATACAAAATGCAAGTTATAGCCAATCAGTGGTCAAGTCCACCTATAGGTCTTAACAAGCAAGTGTTGGTAAGTGAGCATGCATTTTTGGGAAGTCCAGCATGCATCAGCAGGAATATGTGCATATAATAACTTGTTTACAATACAGGTACATGATGCAATATTACATCATCAAAATTTCAACATAGGAAAAAACCACAAATTTACAATTAATTTAAGATGCATAATTTTAAAAGATTATATTTTTTTTGAAATGATAAATTTTTTTTTAAAAGTTAAAGGATTAAAGAAAGTAGATTTCCAGGGGGGCACTGGGTAATTTTTTTTAAAGGGGGAAATAGGCCAAATAAGTTTGGAAATAGCTGTGTTAAATTATCCTGTTATATGGTGATAGTTGGATGGCATATTTTGGAAGAAGAGAAAGAGAGAAATTATATCTTTTTGTGGCAAAGCAATGAAGCTCTGAAGAATCTGGTTTCCTGGGTGGCCTCTCTGTGTACCTAAGTTTTACACCTGTTTTGCATATGTTTTTAGGGACAGCCTTGAACTTTGACTTGTACTATAAAATGCTAGAGTTCTTAGGTGCAGAATGTGATTTGTCCTTTGTTATGAAGAGGATCAAATGACATCCTGGGGTGACGTTTTGAGTCAAGCTTGTATTGGATTTAAGTGAGGCAGAGTTGCACACAGTCATCAGCCTCAGCCTTTCTTCCACTGTCATTGAAGTCTAGTGACAGGACAAAACTCTGGATGACTGGCAGCAGCCCAGAATTCAGTGAATGACCAAGGCATCTTTGACATCTGAACAAGCTCTCAGCACTTCACAACGCGTGCTTCAGCTGCCTTCAATGGAACACATTGATCTCATCCAACCATTCTGCTGCTTCCACATGCTGTAGGTAGACGTTCCCTTAACTCTTCATTGGGTTTGAGGCCTATCAGTTACTGTCAACCAGGTTTAGCTCATCCTCTGAGACACTGGGGTGTGGTCATTTAGCATGCTATAGCTTTTTGGAGCCACAGCTGAGAGGCCGATGAAGGTGGACACTAATGGTGGATGAGAAGCCCTAAAAAAGACTTGGCAAGCACTCCCATCAGAGGTGCTAGTCCTTCCTGAACACCTCATATTTCCAGATGAATCCACATCAAAAGAATATGTCAGCAAAAGCCAAGTCCCTGATTAGGTCTTATGAGCCCTTCTCTGAGGCATACCTGTAACAGAAGTCATTATACTCTGGCAGTCAATAGTTAAGGGGATCCTCAGAGAATTAGAAACATGGAATTTCAGAGTTAGGAGGGACCTCAGTGACCATCTAGTACAGGAGTAGGGAACCTGCAACGTCAAGCTTGCATGAAACCCTCTAAGTTCTCAAGTGTGGGCCTTTGACTAAATCCAAACTTCAAAGAACAAATCCCCCTAATAAAATGATTTGTTCTGTGAAACTTGTATTCAGTCAAAAAGCCGCACCCAAGGACCTAACGAGGCTGTGAGTTCAGCACCAGAAAGCAATTCTTACTGCAACATGTCTGATAAGGGGTCACTCAGCCCTTGCTTACAATTCCCCAATAAGAGAGAAACGGCGGGCTTCTGAGCCACTTCTTGAAGGACTCCAATTGCTAAGAAGTTTCTTTTTTCTTGACATTGTCTAAATTTGCCTCTTTGGAACTTCACCCATTGCTATTGGCTCAGTTCTCTGTGACCAAATAAGAAAAAAGGAAATCTAATACCTCCTCTATATGACAACTCTTCAAATGGTTGAAGACATTTTTTATGTCCCCTTCTCAGTCCCTGCTTCCTTAGTCTTCTCTTCCCTGGGCTGAACATCTCTAGTTACTTTAACCAACCTTATGTGGAGTGGAGAGGCCCTTTACCATTGTGATTGCCCTCTGCTGCTGAACTCTCTCCAGCTTAACAGTGTCCTTCCTAAACTATGGTACCCACAATTGGGCACAATCCTCTCCTCCTTTTCATAGCCTTGGGGTGAAGCATCCCTTTTTGTTCTAAAGAGCTCAGCTTTTTCCTCTATGCTGGAGGAACTTCCCCTTTGGTCATTTTCTTTCTTTTTTTTCTCCCTGATCTTCAGTCCTTCCTCCTGCTGCCTTCAAGCATGTTCAGATTTGGGGTTCTTAAAAAACAATCACTTAGCCCTACCATCCCCTCAACATACTATGCTATGTAGCCATGCATTTTAACATCCAGCCTCCCACAAAAAGATGTTCATAATAACTTGTGTCCACTCTCACCTCCCATTCACTTCTCAGCTCTTAGCAATTTAACTTCTGTGTCTCCCACTCAACTGGAACTGCTCTCCTAAAGGCAGTGTGTGTGTGTGTGTGTGTGCCTTCGAGGGAAGGCATTCAATGGGCTATGGCATGTCCAGGGAGCACCCAGGAAGGCCAGCTTAACTGGAATGTAAATTTTGAGAGTGTGAGTAATAAGCCTGGGAATGTTGGCTGAAGCCAGTCTGTGAGGAGTTTAAAATGGTGAACAGAGGAGTTGATTTTTATTTTATTTTAGAAATAATAGGGAGGGGTGGCTAGGTGGAGCAGTGAATAGAGCACCGGCCCTGGAGTCAGGAAGACCTGAATTCAAATCTAGCCTCAAGACATTTAACACAAAAAACTAGCTGTGTGACCTTGGGCAAGTCATTTAACCCCAATTGCTCTACCTTTCCCCCCTCCAAAAAGCAAAAAAAAAAAAAGAAGAAGTAATAGGGAGTTATTGGTCAAAAGAGTGCTTTATGGAAAGAGTTGCAGCATTTAAAGGGAGAATAGGGGTGGCTAGGTGGTACAGTGAATAGAGCACTGGCCCTGGAGTCAGGATCCTGCCTCATATCATCCAGCACTCCTTTATCCAGCTCTTGGTATAGCTCAATTTGTGGACAAACCCACGAGATTTAGGCCTCTAGCTCAGATTACTTTCCCCTCACCTCTAAGAGCCTAGTGGGCATGCCCCCGGTGCGTCTCTGCTACAGTGTTCCTCAGAAAACAACAACACACTGAGGGCCCCCTGTGTATCCTAGTGGCCATAATTCCCCAGGGTCACACTTTTCCCAGGTGAACAAGGTTGGCATTACTTTTCCCAGAAGGGCAACTGAGCCACCACCGAAGGTGGGCATTACCATTCCTCATTCCCATCTCAGTGGGCTTGGGCCTTGTGGGCTCTGCAGTGACCGGGATGGCAGTCTTGATTAAGGGGGAGGCCAACTATCAGGCCTCAAGTACATAGGTAAATATCGACCTCTCCCACATAGAGCAGTCCATCTCAGCCCTGGAAAGACAGGTGGACTCTCTGGCAGAGGTGGTTCTCCAGAACAGCAGAGGCCTTGACCTTCTTCTTCTTAAACAGGGTGGTCTGTGTGCAGCCCTTGGTGAGGCTTGTTGCTTCTATGCAAACAATTCTGGAGTGGTGCGGGAGAGTCTGAAGTTGGTACGCCAGAATATTGCTAATAGACAAAGGGAGTTGGAAAAGTTTGAGAATTGGTATCAGTCCCTGTTCAGGACATCCCCCTGGCTCACTACATTGATCAGCCTTGGTTGGTCCTCTCCTCCTCCTGACCATAGCCCTGATTGTAGGACCCTGTCTTATTAATCACTTTCTACAATATGTCAAGTCCTGTGTCAACTCCGTTAAAATGTTAATTGTCAGGGACCCCCTGCTACCATCCTTTAGGAACAGAATTGGATAACCTGGATGATGTAGCCCCAGCCATGTAAAAGGTTTGACATACCTACAAAGAAAAGTAGGGAATGTTGAGCACAACTCCACCCTTCCCTTCCCTAATTGATCTATGAGCAGGAATTTCAGCCTAGGATAAAATCCCTGCTCCATTCTTCCCTGTCCCCTGCCCACCCCACCCACCTACCAGATATTCTCCATCTCTGCCCATTCTAGGTTCCCTGTCCCTCAGCCTAGGGAAAATCTTCGAGGGTGCAGGGAAAATTCAAATATACACTGACCAATCACTGATCGTAGTTTCAGCTTACGTAACCTGAATATTGTAATCTCTTTAAAAACTGGCACATTGTCCATGCCAACTCACTGTCTGATCTGGGTAGGTGACCCCAGCAGTCCTGCGGTAATAAAATCCACTTCCAAATTTATTCTTGGGGATCTTCTGTCTCGCTCCTTTATGCTCTACACATCTTCCTTGCCCTTCTTCCCTACTACTTACTCCAGCCTACCAGCCCGTGGTCTGGCATATGCTAGGTCAATTCCCACCATTAGGACAGCTCCTCCCCCACCTCCCAGTCCCCTGAGGATTCTTCTCAGTAGCTTGGTGATCAGGTTACTTCCTGAATGGCTACTCTCAGTAGCACCAGATACATCTGATTGGTAAAGGAGTGGGTGGTTCTGTGTTCCTGTGATAGGGCTGCTTGAATTTCTCAGCTTTTTGTCTCCGAGGCTGAGATGCTAAATCATTCTCCGGTATTAAGTTTCTCAAATGATTTTTTTTTCCAAAACATCCTTTGCTGTGGAACACATACACCTTATGATTCCCACTTTCTATGCCAAGCTTTCTTAATTAGACCTACTGACTATTAAAGACTCTCTACCTACGCCTTCTTTTTTGTGGTTTCAATAGCTAAACAGAAAGCTTGATATGGCAAGGTGCTTGTATTACATATCTTGAATTATAATAAAAGATTTCAGAGAATTTGAGCTTTTTAATCAGATGATACTATTCTCCAGCTACAAATAAATCCCATGGTGAACCTGATTCTCAAAGTAGTCTTTGTTCTTATTACAATATTCTTTTTTATTACTAATTTCTCTCCAACCAAGAGAATAATAATTTGATAGGTAGCATTATATACAGCTATTTGTTCATAATTTTCAGACTTTTTGCTGTTGGTGGTGTTTCATTTCAATCAAGTGAGAATTACTTTATATCTGCACGTATGCTACATTCCTTAAAGTGATACCACGTTTGACTAAGCCTTATTGATTACGTAAAGTTCATCCATTCAGCAATATGATATGCCAGCTCAAATTCTGTAGATCATAATAGGGTTATAACCTGTAAAGATTAAAGGAAGGTGATCAGACACTCGTGACTTAATTTCACTAGACCAACCTGTTTGGTTAATGGTATCTTTAGGCTTAGTTAACTATACGACTACAAATAATGGTCCCCAGGGAAAGATAATTTGCCAGAAATGGAATAGCTTGAAAAAGTCTGATTCCCACTGTAACTGATTCCTTTGTCACTTGATTTCCTGGCTCATATTCCTGTTTTTACTCCCTTCATTTCCTTTTCCTGATACCCTTCCTTACCTGACTGGGGCTCCTTTACCAGGTTCCATCCTCTGGAAAAATCTCTTGCAATGATACAGCTTCTAGAAGTACTCTGCCTTCTCTAGAGCCACCAACATCCATCAAGTCATCTGGTTCCTCTGCTCATGCCAAGCCAAAATGATAAATGTGAATTAAACTGAACATTTTTCACTTTTGTCTCTTAATTTTTTAATTGAATTTTCCTTTTTATTGTTATGAACTTCACCAAAAATATGAGCAATCATGAATAATTCTCTGCACAAAGAAGAGCAAAATTGGGAATTGATTATGGAACTCTGAATCCCTATTTTGTACTCTTATTAAAGTCTAATTCATATTTAACATGGAAGTTCTGACCCTCCCATACTTGTCCATTCCTCTTTCTAGCCTTCCTTATTTTCTCTTCCATGAACTTTAAAAAAAAAAGATTCGTTGACACTTTTCTTCCTTTTCATTCTTTTTTAGGGGCTATCCTTAATCTATCTTGTCAAAGTCTCCTGCACAAAATAAAATGAAACAGAATAAAGGTCCCCCTTTGTTAAAATAAATATAGTCAAACAAAACGAATCCACATATTAGCCTTATTTGAAAATGTAATTCTCGTTCTGTACTTCTAGTCTATTCCATCCCTGCCAAGATGTAGGAAGCATAAGGCATCAATTGGTCTTTTGGAGTCATGATAGGTGATTACATTGATCACAGACCTTAAGTCTTTCAAAGTTGTTGTTCGTTATAGTGTTGTAGTCATTGAATAAACTGTTTCCCTGGTTCTGCTAACTTCATTCTTTATAAGTTTATATAAGACTTCCCAGGTTTCTCTGAATTTGTCTTTTTCATAATTTTATACGGCACAATAATATTCTATCATATTCATATGTTGTACTTTGTTCAATTATTTGATGGTAAAATACTTTGTTTCCAAGTCTTTTCTACAACAAAAAAGGCATTTTTGCACAGATAGATAATTTCTTTCTTTGTTGGGTGTCCTTGGGGTTATATGCTCAGTAGTGTCCTTGTGTTTTCTGGGATGGTTGGGCCACTTTATGGTTTTTGTATTTTTTTTTTTTTGCTTTTTGGAGGGCAATTGGGGTTAAGTAACTTGCCCAAGGTCACATGGCTAGTGTGTGTGTGTGTGTGTGTGTGTGTGTGTGTGTGTGTGTGTTAAGTGTCTGAGGCTAGATCTGAACTCAGGTCTGTCTGACTCTGGGCTCTACTCATTACGCCACCTAGCCGCCCCAAACTTTTATCATTTTTTTTTTCTTTTTGGAGGGGGGAAGGCAGGGCATTTGGGGTTAAGTGACTTGCCCAAGGTCACACGGCTAGTACGTGTGTAAAGTGTCTGAGGCCAGATTTGAACTCAGGTCCTTCTGACTCCAGGGCTGGTGTTCTATTCACTGTGCCACCTAGCTACCCCTATGGTTTTTCTAACAATGTACTAGTTCACTTGTATTCTTCCCACTTCTATAACAATTGTTCTTTTAAAAATTGTTCTTTCTTTTAGCCACCTTTGACAATCTGATTGGGTATGAAGTAAAAAAATCAGAATGACATTTAAATGACATTTCTTGTATTCTTAATGATTTGGAGTATTTTTATATGGTTGTTGATAATTTGCCTTTCTTCTTTTGAGGACTGTTCATTCCTATGCTTTGACTGTTTATTGGGGGCCTAGTTCTTATACAATTGGGTCAACTTCCTATATATATTGATGATCAGATTTTTATCAGAGAAATTTGCTGCAAAGATTCCCTTTTCCCATGAACTGTTCTTCTAATTATAGTTGGATTAATTTTGTTTGTGCAAAAGCTTTCAATTTTATGTAATCAAAATTTCCCATTTTATGTATTGTGAAAGTTTCTATCCAATATTTGGTTAAGAATTCTTCCTCTATAGGAGCGGCCAGGTGGCTCAGCAAGTAAGAGCACCAGCTCCAGTGTCGAGATGACCTGGTTCAAATCTGGGCTCAGATACTTAGCACCACACCCAGAAATAACTGGCCATGTAACCTTGAGCAAGTTACTTAACCCTTATTGCTTTAAAAAAAAAAAAAGAATTCATCCTCTATTCAAAATCATGAAATTTATTTCCTTCTTTTTGCCTCAAATTTTTTTATGATATGACATTTTATATCTAGGCTGTATGTACATTTGGGGCTTATTATGCTATATAGTGTGAGAAATTTCTCTAATGCCAATTTCTGCCAGACTGCTTTCTAGGTTTTCCAGAACTTTTTGTTAAATTGGTGAATCTTTACCCCAGTAATTGTAGTTCTTAGTTTTATTGAATAATATGTTTCTCTTTGTCCACTTTCTTTTGGGTTTTGTGTACCTAATGTGTTGAACTGATAGACTTTTCTATTTTTTAACCAGGATCAAATAATGTTGTTAATAACTGCTTTTCCACCATCAGATATTGACTCTGCTGGATGATATGATCTGTTTAGCCAGATTCCTGCAGAGTTCTTTTATTCTAGGACAACAACCTTTAGGACTAGAAGAAACTTCTTTCTTTTGACTTCCCCAAAGGAAGGCTCAGATCAAAGGTTTTTTGGGGAGGAGAGGTAGTCTCTCCCATGGACAAGTTATTCTAGGCTCAAAAGCCCTTTTCCTCCTGAATCACTCTTTATTGCCTTAGGATAGAGATTCTTAATTTTGGTTGTTATGCATCCTTTTTGTAGTCTGATGAAGTCTGTGGCAACTTTCTCTGAAAAAAAAATTTTTTTTTTGGAGGGAGGAATGCAAGGCAATTGGTATTAAGTGACTTGCCCAAGGTCACACAGTTAGTAAGGTGTGTCAGGTGTCTGAGGTCAGATTTGAATTTAGGTCCTCCTGACTCCAGGACTGGTGCTCTATTCACTGCGCCATGTAGCTGCTCCAAAAAATGTTTTTAAATGAATAAAATAATTACATGGAATTACAAAGAAATTCAGTAATATAGAAATATAGTTATAAAAATATTTTTAAAACAGAAGTTCATGGACTTCAGGTTAAGAATTAGTTTCATTCAATCACTTTTGTCTCTCAAATTCCTTTGTAAATTTCATTTTAATGAATGACTAGGAACCATACCTCTGAGGTGACTTTGATTTTCTGGCTGGCCTCTTCATATGCAATTTAAGCATTCAAACCTCCAGCCCCATTTGTTAGGGATTTCTATTTTGCACCAGAAGGATTTATTTCCCCATTGCCTTTGAATATCTCGGTATTTTAGCCTGGCAGATCTTAGATCTTAAGCTTTTGGTGAAATCTCATTGAGGTACACTCCCTTACAGATACTTAGGTAGGTAGGTAGGTAGGTAGGTAGGTAGATAGATAGATAGATAGATAGATAGATAGATAGATAGATAGATAGATAGATGATAGATAGATAGATAGATAGATAGATAGATAGATAGATAGATAGAT
>NW_027187277.1:1905732-2002916 GCF_028583685.1 Petaurus breviceps papuanus
GATAGATAGATAGATAGATAGATAGATAGATAGATAGATAGATAGATCTACAGATAGATAAAGATATAAATATAGTTGGAAACATAATTAGGTGGTACAGGTAGAGTACCAGGCTTGGAGTCAGGAAGACTCATCATGAGTTCAAATCTGACCTCAGACATTTACTAGTTGTGTGACCCCGAGCAAGTCACTTAACCCTTCTTGCCTCAGTTTCCTCATCTATAAAATGAGCTAGAGAAGGAAATGGTAAACCACTCCAGTATCTTTGCCAAGAAAACCCCAAAGGGTGTCATGAAGAGTTGGATATTGTTGAAATGACTAAACAACAACATAGATAAAGATAAGATAAATATTGATATATAGGAATTTTGCCCAGGCCAACTCTGTTCATCTGGGGTATCACTAGAATATTGAATGGAGTCACAGGCCAATCAGTTATCATACCCTTTCCAACAATAAAATTGAGTTTCTATTCCTATAGAAAAAGGTTGAAAGGAGAGAGGTAGTAGTTAACTCTCAGCCATATACACTAGCATAGGGAACTTTCATATCCAAAGAACTTTTTGAAAAGGATTCAATAAGGAAATAAAATAAACATTTATAATATTAACTGCCTCCAAGGGTTGTTTGAGGATAAAATAATATAATGTTTGTAAAGTGCTTTGAAAACCTTAAAGGTCTATGTGAATGCTGGCTGCTATTATTGTTTATAAGCACCGACTACATTCCAGACACTGTGCTAGATGCTTGACATACATATATACATGTACACTACATGTATACATTTATACAGCATAAATACAAATATAGAAAAAGTAGTTAAATACAAAGTAGTTTGGGAGGGATAGCATAAGCACTTGGGGAGATCGGGAAATGCTTTCATGTAGAAGATGTTGCCTAAGGTACATCTTTTTTTTTTTTTGAGGGGGGAAGGCAAGGCAATTGGGGTCAAGTGACTTGCCCAAGATTACATGGTTAATAAGTGTTAAGTGTCTGAGGCTGTATTTGAACTCAGGTCCTCCTGACTCCAGAGTCAAAACTCTATTTAACTGTGCCACCTAGCTGCCCCAATGAGCTACATCTTATAGGAAGAATCTGCAGGGAGGACTGCCAGGGCAAAAGCTCCAAAACAGGAAAGATGGGATATTGTGTGTGAGAAACAGAGAAAAAGCCAGTTTGGCTACACCACAGATTGCAAGATAAAGAATGATATCTAATGTAGGTAGAATGATAGGTTGAGGCTTTCAGAGGTAGAGGAGTTTATATTCCTAACTGAAATAGGAAACCATTGGAATTGGTTGAATAGAAGAGTCACTTGGTCATTTCTGTGATTAAGGGAAAAGACTTTAGCAGCAATATAAAGGATGGATTGGATTGATGAGAGACTGGAGGCAGGGGGACCAATTAGGAGGCTTCTTCAAAAGATGAGAAGGGATGAAGACTTGAAGTCAAATGCAAGAGGTGTGGTGAAGATAGAAACAGCAATATTAGGGAGAGTGGAGAGTCTAGCATAATGTCAAGAGTATGAATTAGAGACACTGGAAGGATGGTGATACCTTCAACAGAATCAGGGATGTTTTGAAAAAGGGAGGGGGAAGGATGAATTCGATTTTAGACATAGTGAGTTTAAAATGTCTTTGGGAGGTTCAGTTGGAAATGTTCAAGAAACAATTGGTGATGTGCCATTGAAATTCAGGGGAGAAACTGGGGCAAGATATAGAAAACTGGGAGTCATCTGCAAGGACATGAGACTGCAGATGACTGAGTTACAGAGAGAGAGACAGAGACAGAGAAGGGCACAGGACAACAGAACCTTGGGGAATACCCATAGTTAAATTGAGGAGATGGTAGTTTAGGTAGTTTGACAGAACAGTAGAATGGATGTTAAAGTCCCCTAGTATATGGGCAGTACAGGACATGGATGATGAGCCAGCAAAGGAGACTTTGAAGAAGTAGCTAAACAATATAGAGGTAAAATTGGAGAGAGTAGGGTCACAAAAATCCATAAAGGAAGGGAAGGAGGAGGAAAAAGGAATGAGAGAGAGTGGTCAGCAGGGTGAAATGCAGCAGATAGGTTCAGAAGGACTAGTACTAAGAAAAGGCCATCATATTTAGCAGTTAAGAAAAAGATCATTATTAACTGTGGAGAGAGTAGTTTCAGTTGAGAGATGAGATCAAAATTCAGATTGCAAAGTCAAGTCAATAAGCATTTACTAAACATTCAATACATGGCAGCCACTGTGTTAAATGTTAAGGATACAGAGAAAGGCAAAAAATAGTCTCTGCCCACATGGAGTTCACGTGCTGATGGGGGAGAAAACACGTAAAAAGTTTTTGACATAGAAGATTTATAAAGGAGGGCACTGGCACTAAGGGAGACCAGGAAAGGCCTCTAGTAGAAGGTAAAATTTCAGCTGAGACTTGAAGGAAGCAATGGGAACCAGAACATGCAGGTGAAGAGGGAGAGCATTTCAGGCACTGGGGACAACCAATGAAAAGGCATAGAGATAGTAGAAGAAAATGTTGTATGTGAGAAACATCCAGTGAAGAGTTTTAAAAGACAAATGGAGGATTTTATATTTGATCTTGGAGGTAATTGGAGCCCCTAGAGTTAATTGAAGAGGAAGATGTAGGATGATCACTTTGACAGCTGAGTGGATAATGGATTGGAGAGGGAAGAGACTTGAGGCAGGGAGACCAACCAGAAGACTTTTTTTTTTTTACAGTGATATCCCAAGTTTCTATTTATTTTAAAAATATACATATTTACTTAATATTTTATTTTTCCCCAATCACATGTAAAAACAATTTTTAACATTTGTTTTTTAGAATTTTGAGTTTGAAATTCTCCCCCACCTTCCCTGTCCTCCCTCCTTACTGAGAAGGCAAACGATTTGATATAGGTTATACATATGCAATGATACAAAACATTTCCACATTAGTATGTTGTGAAAGAAAAAATAGTCCAAGAAAACTAAAGAAAGTTTAAAAAAGTATGCTTCAATCTTGATTCAGACACCATCAGCTCTTTCTCTGGAAGTACAGAGCATTTTTCATCATAAGTCCTTCAGAATTATCTTGGGTTATAGTATAACTAAGTCTTTCACAGTTAATTATTGTATAATATTTGTTACCATGTACAGTGTTCCCCTGGTTCTGCTCATTTCACTTTGCATTAGTTCATATAAGTCTTTCCAGATTTTTCAGAGAATATCCTGCTCACTATTTCTTATAGCACAGTAGTATTCCATCACAATCATCTGCCACAACTTGTTCAGCCATTCCACAATTGATGGGCATCCCCTCAATTTCCAATTCTTTGCCACCACTAAAAGAGCTACTATAAAAATATAAATATTTTTGTACAAATAGGTCCTTTTTGCTTTTTTATCTCTTTGGGATACAGACCTAGCAGTAATATTGCTGGGTCAAAGGAGTATGCATGGTTTTAGCCCTTTGGGAATAGTTCCAAATTGTTCTCCAGAATAGTTGAATCAGCTCACAACTCCACCAAAAGTGCATTAGTGTTTCAATTTTCCCACATTCCTTTGAGCATTTGTCATTTTCCTTTTCTGTCATATTAGACAGTATGATAGGTGTGGGGTAGTTCCTCAGAGTTGTTTTAATTTGCATTGCTCTGATCAACAATGATTTAGAGCATTTTTTTATGTCTTTAGATAACTGTGATAACTTTGTCTGAAACTGGCCTTCTCATATTCTTTGACCATTAATCAATTGGAAAATGGCTTTTATTTTTTGCAGATTTGATTCAGTTCTCTATATATTTGAGAAATTAGGCCTTTATGAGAGAAACTTGCTGTAATTTTATTTTTACTGTTATGATTACTCCTCCATCTTATTCTCCACCCTAACTCACCACCCCCATTTATCCTATTCTCTCTCCTTTTACCCTGTTCATCCTCAGAAGTGTTTTGCTTCTAATTACTGTTGCCCCAATGACCCCTCCCTTCTATTGCCCCCCTTTTCCTATCGCCCTTTTCTCTTACTTTTCTGTAGGGTAAAATAGATTTCTATACCCAACTAAGTGTGTATGTTATTCCCTTTTTGAGCCAATTCTGATGAGAATTAAGGTTCAAGTGCGCCCCACCAAGTCCTCCATCTTCCCTTCCAATGTAAAATCTCTTTTGTGCCTCTTTTATGTAAGATATTTACTCCATTCTACCTCTCCTTTTTTCCTTCTGTTAGTATATTCTTTCTTTTTATTCCTTAATTTTATTTTTTTTTAGATATCTCATCATATTCATCTCATACCCATGCACTCTGTCTACTTATCCTCTTTCTAACTGCCCTAATAAGGACAAAGTTCTTAGGAATTAAAAGCATCATTTTCCCATATAGAAATGCAAATGGTTTAACCTTACTGAATTATTATTTCTGAATTATTATTATACCATTATTATTTCCCTTTCCTGTTTAACTTTTTATGCTTTTCTTAAGTCTTGTATTTGAAAGTTAAATTTTATATTCATCTCTGGTCTTTTCATCAGGAATCCTTGAAAATCCTTTATTTCTTTGAATATCCATTTTCCACCGGTAGGATTAAACTCAGTTTTATTGGGTAGGTGATTCCTGGTTATAATCTCAGCTTCATATCCCTTTGATCCTTTAATGTAGAAGCTGCTAAATATTGTGTTATCCTGACTGTATCTTCACAATATTTGAATTGTTTCTTTCTGGCTGCTTGCAGTATTTTCTCCTTGACTAGGGAGCTCTTTAATTTAGCTATAATACTCCTATGAGTTTTCATTTTGGGATTTCTGTTAGGGGATGATTGGTGGATTTTTTCAATTTCTACTTTACCTTCTAGTTCTAGGATATCAGGGCAGTTTTCCTTGATAATTTCTTGAAAAATTATGTCTAGGTTCATTTTTTAATCATAGTTCTCAGGTACTCTAATGATTCTTAAATTATCTCTACTCAATCTTTTTTCCAGCTCAGTTGTTTTTCCATTGAGATACTTCACATTTTCTTTTTTAAAAAAATTCTTTGAATTTAGTTTTACTATTTCTTGATGCCTCATGGAATCATTAACTTCTACTTTCTTGATTTTAATTTTTAAGGAATTATTTTCTTCAATGAACTTTTCTATCTCCTTTTCCATTTGGAAAATTTGACTTTTTAAAGAGTTCTTTTCTTTTTTAAAAAATTTATTTTTTTGGTTACATTTTAAGTCATAAACCATCTCTCTCCCTCCCTCTTCACCCTGCAATAATGAAGGGCACAATTTGACACAGATTTATAAATATATATAAAACCATATTGTGCATATTTCTATTTATCAGTTCTTTCTCTGGAGGTGGATAGCATGTTTCTTCATAGGTCCTTTGCAGTTTGTTTTGAGTATTTATTTATTTATTATTATTATCATTTTGTTTTTTGGAGGGCAATTGGGGTTAAGTGATTTGCTTAAAGTCATAAGGCCAGTAAGTGTGTCAAGTGTCTGAGGCCGGATTTGATCTCAAGTCCTCCTGACTTGACAGACAACACTGACTCCAGGGTCAGTGCTCTATTCACTGTGCCACCTAGTTGCCCCCGTTTTGAGTATTTATAATGCTCAGAATAACTTGGTCATTTATAGTTGTTCTTTAAAAAATATTGCTGTTACTGTATACAATGTTTTCTTGGATCTGCTCATTTCACTTTTTATCATTTCATGCAAGTCTTTACATCTTTTTCTAAAACCAATGAGTTCATTGTTTCTTACAGAACATTAGTATTCCATCATAATCATATACCACAATTTGTTTAGCCATTCTCTAATTGATGGACATCCCTTCAATTTCCAGTTCTTTGCTACCACACAGAGAGCTTCTAAAAATATTTTTAGAAGATGAAGTTTTTTTCTTTTTCTTTTTTTCTTTCTGCCTTTTGGAGGGCAATTGGGGTTAAGTAACTTGCCCAAGGTTACATGGCTAGTCTGTGTGTGTGTGTGTGTGTGTGTGTGTGTGTGTGTGTGTGTGTGTGTGTGTGTGTGGGTGTGTGTGGGTGGGTGTTAAGTGTCTGAGGTGAGGCCAGAACCGAACTTGGGTCCTCTTGACTCTGGGGCTGGCACTTTACTCACTGTGCCACCTAGCCACCCTGTTTTTTTTTTTCTTTTTCCTTAATCGCCTTTAAAAACAGATCTAATTCCTGGGTCAAAGGCTAAAACACTTTTATAATGCTTTGGGCATAATTCCATAATTTACTCTGCAAAATGGTCAGATCAGTTCACAGTTTCACCAACATCCCCTCCAACATTTGTCATTTTTCCCTTCTATCATTTTAACGAACCTTATAGGTGTGAGGTGATATCTCAAAGTTGTTTTAATTTGAATTTCTCTGATCAGTAATTATTTAAAAGAGTTTTTGTATGACTAGATATAATTTTGATTTCTTCATTAAAAAACTGCTTATTTATTTTGAACATTTATCAATTGGTGAGTGACTCGTTTTCTTATAAATTTGACAAAGTTCTTTATATATTTGAGATATGAGACCTTTATCTGAGTAATTCTCTGCTTTCTTTCTAATCTTGACTACATTGGTTTTATTTGTACAAAACTTTTTAAATTTAATATAATTAAAATTATCCATTTTACATCTCATTATATTTGCTCTTGTTTATTCATATATCCATATATATCCATAAGTCTGATAGGTAATATGTTCCATGTTCTTCTAATTGTCTTATGCTACCTCCTTTTATATCTAGGTCATGTATCCATTTTGACCTTACCTTGATAAATGGTGTAAAATATTGATCTATGCCCAATTTTCATCAGTGAGCTTTTCTATCTCCTTTTCCATTTGGCAAATTTGACTTTTTTAAGGACTGCTTTCCAGTTTTCTCAACATTTTTTTAACCAAATAGTATATTCTTATCCCCAAAGCTTAAATCTTTACATTTGTCAAACACAAACTTATCATAATCATTTACTACTGTATAGTGTATATTCTCTCCTACTGATACAGCTTTCTATTTCTTAGTCAGTACCAGATAGTTTTGATAATTATTGCCTTATAGTTTAAGATCTGGTACTGCTAAGTCTCCTTCTTTTACATTTTTTATTAATTAATTTCATTAATTCTTGACCAATATTCTTTGATATTCTTGACCTTTTGTCCTTTCAAATGAATATTATTTTTTTTAGCTCAATAAAGTAATTTTTTGACAATTTAATTGGGATGGCATTGAATAGGTAGATTAATTTAGGTAGAATTGTAATTTTTATTATATTGGCTCTGTCCATCTATGAATAATTAATATTTCTCCTATTTAAATCTGATTTTATTTGTATTAAAACTGTTTTATAATTATGATCATGTAGTACTTGGGCTTGTCTTGGCAAGTATCCTCTTAGGCATTTTATACTGTCTATGAGTATTTTAAGTGGGGCATCTCTTGCTGTCTCTTCTTGCAGGGTTTTGTTTGAGATATATAAGATTTATGTGAGTTTATGCTGCTATTGCACTAAAAATTATTCATTGTTGGGGTGGCTAGGTGGTGCAGTGAAAACTCCACCAGCTCTGGAGTCAGAAGGACCTGAGTTCAAATCTAGCCTCAGACTCTTAACACTTACTAGCCGTGTGACCTTGGGCAAGTCACTTAACCCCAATTGTCCTCCCTTCCCCCTTCCAAAGAAAAAAAAAGAGTGGTAAAATTTTTTTTTTAATTATTCATTGTTAAAAGAAATGCTAGAGATAGTGGACTAGCTATGCCAGATTTTAATCTGTACTATAAAGCAGCAGTCCTCAAAACTACTTGGTACTGGCTGAGGAATAGAATAGTGGATTCATTTAGCTTTCCTTCTAAAATTTTGGTGCATATAAGTTTAGTATTGCTATTACTCCATTATCTATGTTGCTTTTTAATATATATATTTAGCTTTAACTTTTCTGAGATCATGATTGCTATTCCTGCGCCTTTCCCCCCCCCAACTTAATAAATTCTACTCCAGCTCTTTATTTTTACTTCATGTGTATTTCTCATTTTTAAATGTGTTTCTTGTAAACAATATATTGTTGGATTTTGATTTTTAATCCATGCTGCTATCCATTTCATTTTATGGGTGGGTTCATCCCATTCACATTCAAAGTTATACTTACTAGTTGTGCATTTCTCTTTGTCCTGTTTTCCCTAGCTGTTTATCCTTCTCTCCACCTCTTTTTACACTATGGCTCCTTAAAAAATCTAATTTATTTCTAACCATTGCCTCCCTAATCCTCACCCCTTCTAAGAATACCTCCCTCCTCTTCTCCCTTTACTCTCCTGTTCCTTAATTTACCCACTTTTCTAAGAGTCTCTCTCTTATCCTATCCTCTTACCTCCCTATTTCTTTATCAGTGAAGAGAACTTTATACCATTCTAGATGTGTATGTTATTACCTCTTTAATTTAGTTCTGATGAGAATAAGGTTCTAGCACTACCAGCCCTATACCTCATCCTACCTTCGCTATTCACGGTTTTTCCATTCATGCATCATTTCTATGAGATAATTGCTCCATTTTAAATTTCCCTACCTACTTTCATTTTTTAAAAGTGGGTTCTTTCAACTCCTCACCCCCCCCCCAGCCTGCCCTCTCCTCCATCATCCCCCCTCTTATCACCTTCCCCCCCACTGTCCTGTAGGGTGAGATACCCTATTTAGTGTGTATTTCATTCCATCCTCAAGCCAAATTCAATGGGAATAAGGTTGACCCATTCCCTTTTGCCTTTCTATTTTTCCCCTCCATTGTAACCATTTTCCCTTGCCTCTTCTATATGAGATAGTTTACCCCATTCTGTCTCTCCCCATCTCCTCTCATTTTATTCCTCTCTCACCTCTTATTTCACCTTTTAAGTATCATCCCTTCCTGTTAAATTGGTCCTGTGCCCTCTATCTATGTATACCTGTAAACATATATACACACATTCACATACGTATTCATATGCCCATGTACCCTCATATATAGACATATATATTTCTATTCCCTTCAACTACTGAGAAAAGTTTCATAAGTTACAATTATAGTTTTTCCATGTAGGAATGTTAATAGTTCAACTTTGATAAGTTCCTTATAATTTCTTTTCCCTGTTTACCTTCTCATGCTTTTCTTGCTTCTTGTATCTGAATGTCAAATATTCTATTCAACTCTGGGTTTTTCAGCAAGAATGCTTGAAAGTCCTCTATTCCACTGAATGATCATATTTTCCCCTGAAACATGATACTCAGTTTTGCTGGGTAGTTGACTCTTGGTTTTAATCCCAGCTCCTTTGCCCTCTGGAATATCATATTCCAAGCCCTTTGATCCCTCAGTGTAGAAGCTGCCAGATCCTGGGTTATCCTGATTGTGTTTCCTCAATATTCAAATTGTTTCTTCCTGGATGCTTGTAATATTCTCTCCTTAATCTGGGAATTCTGGAACCTGGCTATAATATTCCTAGGAGTTTACTTTTTGGGATCTTTTTCAGGAGGTGATCGGTGGATTCTTTCAACCTCTATTTTGCCCTCTGGTTCTAAAACATCAGGGCAGTTTTCCTTGAGAATTTCTAGGAGGATGATTTCTAGGTTCTTCCTTTGATCATGGCTTTCAGGTAGTCCAATAATTTTTAAATTACCTCTCCTGGATCTATTTTCCAGGTCAGTGGTTTTTCCCATGAGATATTTCACATTGCCTTCCATTCTTTCATTTGTTTGGATCTGTTTAACAACATCTTGATTTCTCATAAAGTCACTAGCTTCCATTTGATCCAATCTAATTCTGAAGCAATGATTCTCTTCATTGAGCTTTTGAGATTCTTTTTCCATCTGGCAGATTCAGCTTTTTGAGGCATTCTTCTCCTCATTGCCTTTTTGAGCCTCTTTTGCCATTTGAATTAGTCTGTTTTTTAAGGTATCATTTTCCTCAGTCAGGCTGTTGACTCTCATTTTGAAATTTTCTTGCATTGTTCTCATATCTCTTCCCAACTTTCCCTCCACTTCTCTTATTTGCTTCTTAAGGTCCTCTATGGCCTGTAACCAGCTTGTATTTTCCTTTGAAGCTTTTGGTGCAGGAGTTCTGACTTCACTGTTTTCCTTCTGTTCCATGCTTTGCTCCTTTTTATTCCCAAAATAGGAGTCTAATGTTGGAATCTTCTACTTTGTTTCCTTTGCCTGGTCATGTCGCCCCTCAGTCACTTGATCCCTGGGCTTTTTGCCACAGTAGGACTCTGCCACCAAATAGGGGAGCTTTCGTCCCAAACGCTGGGGTTTTCTCAGCTGCCAGAGGTATTAGACCCTCTCTGAGGTCTCCACATGCTCTGGCAAGCTGTACACACACCCCAGGACCTGTACTCTAGACTGAAATCCAGATCCATGGAGGTTAAAGCAAGAGCGATTACCCCTCAGACTGGTGCTTGGTCCCCCTCCACTCTGCAGGCCAGGAGCTGAAGCTGACCCGTGGTGCTGGCTGGCTGTGCCTGCATCTCAGCAGCTTCTCACCCAGGGGGAAAAAGCCAAGCACTACAACTTACTGGGTCCCAAAGTCCAAACTGCACTGACCTCTCACTTTGTCCTTAGCATCTATGTGTTGATACTTCTGGAAATGGCTACAGCTGCTGCTGACCTGGAGTCCCTTGGCTAGCCGCTGGTCAGGCCTGCCCTGGGGCTAAAGCCTTGGCATGGGGCTGGACTCAGCTCCTAGAATGCTGCACTGGCCTACTACTCCAGCCTGCCAGGCTGTCCTCAGTGGGAGGTTAGCTTCTCTGTGTCATTTTGTGGGTTCTGCAGCTCCAGAGTTTGTTCAGAGTTCCCTTTTTACAGGGATTGGGGAAGGTGGAAGCCAGAGCAGTGGGGAGGTCCTGCTTCTACTCCGCCATCTTGGCTCCCCCTCTTCTAACCATTGTGTCGGTATTTGAGGGTATATATGAGAGAAGCAGCAATCAGGGCTGGGGATGATAACCAGGGATGAGGTGTTGTAGGGGAGAGCCAGATCTTAGAGTGGGCTAATAGATGGAAAGAGTGTGAGAGAAAATGGTATAGGATGAAGGGAATCTTAACAAACATTTTTCACTATAGAATGGGAGTTGCAGAGGTCATAGTGGATGGGTTGGGCAGAGTTAGACTGGGACATGGGTGAGGTTGGGTTGCTGAAGCCTGGGATTAGACAACATGAGAAAGAGGCAGGGGACAGTTTTCTCCTAAATAGTGGGTGATAAATTGTTGCATAGGATGAGAAACAGAAAAAAGTCACAGGGCTATGAGTGGGTGGCAAATGGAGAGAGAAATTCAGTCACCAAGGGGTGTTGCAGAGACAGCCAGGCCTGGTCTGTGTCTACTCCTTTACTTAGTGGCTGATGGAGGAGGCACAATATTGGGGAAATGATCCCTCAGGGAGCAATGGGTGCTGGTTGGCTAGGTTTGGGGCTAACTTTGGTCTCGTATTTACTAAGCATAGATACAGACAATGTATTGATTTGTTTTGCTTAACTTTACTCATTTGCAATAAGTAAGGGCTGGGGTGGATAAAAAGAGGGATGAGTGAGTCATTGGGAAATATCAATGTTGTAAATAAAAAAAAGTGTTGATAAAACTTTAAAAAAATGACATAATGAAGTTTGTGGTAGATTCTGTCACTGAATAATGTTTGACTGGCTCTGGAGTCCCTATGGAATATTTTACAGTTCCACTCTCTTACCTTAAAGGAACCATTGAGATGAGATAGAAAAAGAATAACAAACTAAAGATTAAGCTGAAATACATCTCTCAAGAACAATGACAGAGTCTTGAGCTTTTCTCCTTACTTGCTGATCCCAAAATGTGCAGATTTTTTTTATCACAATGGAATTCTTTTTTTTTTTTAAAGCAATTGGGATTAAGTAACTTGCTCAAGGTTACACACCAGGTATTTCTGTGTGGGTGCCAAGTGTCTGAGCCCAGATTCGATCCTAGGTCATCCCGACTCTGGGGCCGGTGCTCTTACTCACTGTGCTACCTGGCCGCCCCAACAATGGAATTCTTAAGAGAAGCTTGGAGTAAACCAGAAAAGAATTTGGTCGAATATCCACAAACCAGATTCAGAATTGTGGCTCCCAACATGAATTCTAGGGAGAAAATGACAAAGAGTAGAGAAGGAAATGGCAAATCACTCTAGTATCTTTGCCAAGAAAACCCCAAATGGGGTCAAGAAGAGTTGGAGGTGACTGAACAGCAAAATGGCAAAGAGAACATAGAATTGTAATAGTAACACATTTTTATCAGGATTTAAGATTTACAAAACAGGTCCTCCAGAAAAACATGGTAAGGTAGTCAGTCAGTCAATCAACCAGTCATTCAACAGACATTTGTTAAGTACTTACTACATTCCAGGTACATGCTAAGCACTAAGGATACAAAGTGAATTAAAAAACTAACTCCATGCCATCAAGGAGTTCACATTCTAATGGAGAGGACAACATGCAAACAATTATACATGTGAGATACAACTATGCCATTTTTGCTATTGTTGTTCAGTTGTTTCAGTTATATCCAACTCTTCATGACCCCAGTTGGAGTTTTCTTGGCAAAGACATGGGAATGGTTTGCCATTTCATTCTCCTGCTCATTTTACAGATGAGGAAACCGAGGCAAACAGGGTTAAGTGACTTGTCCAGGGACACACAGCTATAAGTGTCTGAGGCCAGATTTGAACTCAGGAAGATGAGACTTCCTGTTTCCAGGCCTGGAAGTCTATCCATCATGCCACCACCTAGGTGTGCCATCCTCATTTTATAGATGAAGAAACTGTGACTAAGATGATTTAAGTGACTTACCAGGGTCTCACAGCTACTAAGAGTCTGAGCCAAGAACTGAACTAAAGTCCTCCCCATTCAAAGTCTGACACTCTGTACCTTGTGTACCTTGCTTCCTCTGACAGCTAGCATATAAGCATGGTGGTAGTATGAGTAGAGAGAAGGGAAAGTATATAAGAAATATTTGAAGGTTAAAATGATAAGATCTGACAACAGATTAGATATGTGACGTGCGAAAGAGAGTGAGAAGTCAAGGATGACACTAGAATTGTGATTTCACCAACTTACAAGACCCCCAAGTAGAGAAATTGTCTTGACCAACACAGGTTGCACCCTTGCTGCCTTTGGAAGGGATCATAAAGGACATCAAGTTCAACCTCCTCATTTTATAGTAAATATGAGTAAAATGAGACAGAGAGGGGTTAAATCCTGAGTCCATTCTCTGTTCTTTGAGTTCCTAAATCTAAAGCACCTAATGTTTGTTATTGCATAAATTGCTCTAGTTCCGTTCACTGCACTCTGCATCAGTTGATAGTCCTCTCAGGTTTCTCTGGATTCATCCCTTTTGTCATTTTTAACAGTGTAATAATATTCCATTATTTGTTCTATCATTATCAGATTAATGGGTCTATATGAACTTTGTTTTAAATTCATAGACCATTATTTGTTCTATTATTACTGATTGACCATCCACTTTGTTGTCAATTCTTTGTTACAACAGGAAACGATGCTATAAATATTTTTCTGTTTGTATGTCTTTCCCCTCTTTCTTTGATATTTTTTGGGGAATATGCCCATAAGTAATATTCCTTGGTCAAAAGTTGTGCACAGTTCTGTGCTTTGGGGAGATGGAACTCCAAACCACACTCTAGACAGCTGTGAAGTCACAGCTCCACTAACAGTACATTAGTATACCTGTTTTTCTAAAGTCCCCTAACAATGGTCATTTTCTTTTCTTTTCTTGCCATTTTTGTCAGTAGGAAAGGTATGAGGTGAAATCTCTGAGTCATTTTAATTTGCTTTTCTCTAATTCAATCAATCAATTATTTATCAAGCTTCTACTATATGCCAGGTGTTGGGGATACCAGAAGAGGTAAAAGACAGTCCTTGCCCCTAAGGAGCTTACAATTTAGTAATTAATCTAATCTAACTAATTTAATTATTAGTAATTTGAATATTTTTATGTGGTTGTTGGTAGCTTGCCTTTCTCGTTTTGAGAATTGATTTTTTTCTCTATTCTTTGACCTTTTATCTACTGAGGAATGCCTCATATATTTGAATCAAATCCCTATACATTTTGGATATCAGTCCTTTTTCAGAGAAATTTTCTACAAATATTTGCCCCCCCCCAGTTAACTTTTCCCCTTCCAATTCTAATCACATTTTTTGTGGAAAGAAAAATTATTTAATTTTATGTAACTGGAGTTGTTCATTTTATATTTTGTGATCCTCTTTATTCCTTATTTAGTCATAAACTCTTCTCATATCCATACATGTGAAAAGTATCACCTTCTCTGCTCCTCCAATTTCTCCTCTAATGGTGTGATCTTTTATACCTAGGCCATATATTCATTTGGAGCTAATTTATAAAGTTTGAAGTGTTGCTTTTCTGAACCTAATTTCTTCCTGACTTTTCTAGCTTTCATTGTAGTTTTTGTCAAATAGTCCTAACCTTAAGTAGTTGGAGTCCTTAGGCTAATTGAATAATCTTCTACCTTATTTCCTCCAGTTTTATGTGTACTTAATCTGTTCCATTAAGAGATTATTCTATTTTTTCACTAATCCCAAAAATTTTAACGATTACTACTTTGTAGCATAAGTAGGAACTCCAGTACTAGTAGGCCAATTTTCTTTCTTTTTTTTTTTCATAACTTTCCCTGAGATTTTTGAACTTTTGGACTTGCAGATGAATTATATTATTTTTTTCTCCCAGACCCATAAAGTAATTCTTTGGTAGTTTGATCACTATGGATGCTTTTAATCTCTAGTCCCTTCTTGCACTGAAGCCCCTGCCTAGTGTTCTAGGCCTTCTGCCTCCTCTTGGGCACAGCTTGTCTCCTGAAGAATGACTGTTAAGGGCTAGGCTGGGCAAGTTTCATACATCCCAAAGCAACCACTTCCATCTGTACTAGCACAAGGCATCTACCACCTCTTGTTGCTAGCCTGATCTACCAAATGGGATGTGGAGAATATTCTGTACAAAGAAGAGCAACTTTTTCTTCAACTTCAGGCCTCCCATGCCCTTTCCATCCCAGGTCATTCTCCTTTCTTCCTCAATGGGTTTAATGCCTGGTTTACATTTTTACATTTTACACCTCTGCTCTCCAACTCTTGCCCTCATATTAAGGGACTTCAATATACATAGTGATTCTTCCTCAAATACCTTAACCACTTAATTCCTCAATCTATTTACCTCCTATGAGCTACTCCTTCATCCCACCTCAACCACACACAAACATGGTCACGTATTTGATCTTGCTTTTCACAATTGTACTACCTCCATGTTCAAGATTTCTGGAATTCCCTTATTTGACCATAATTTATTGGCTTTTTACCTCTTCCTTTGTTTTCCTTTACATAACACTACTCTTCATCCACAACATGGCCTCCAGTCCCTGGATCCCTTAATTCTCTTCCAGGCTATCTCCTTTGTGCTAGCCACTATCTCCTTTTCTCTCCACCTTGATTCCTTGGTGAACCAATTCAACTCTATGCTGTCCTCCTTTCTTGAATTCCTAGCCCCTTTATCATATTGCTGATTGTGCCCAGTCAAGCCTCCATTTTGGATCATTCCCACCATCTGTTACCTTCATGTCTACACATCTGCTGCTGAATGGAAGTGGAGAAAAATCACAACTGTTCTGACTAGATCCACTACAAATTTATGTTACATTACCTCTACTGGGTCCTCAGTGCTGCTGTAGGCAATTCTACTATACCTCCCTTTTCAACTCACTATCCCACTCTCCATAGAAGTTCTTCCAATCTTTTTCATCCCATCCTTCCTCTCTATTTCCACTCTCAGCTAAGAAACTTGCTTCATATTTTACAGAATAAATTGAGGACCTTTGCCATGAACTTCCTCTTTTCCCCTTTTCCTCATCTCCTGTCACTCAGGTGCCCCTTGCCACTATCTTCTCCTTAAATGGTCTTAGATGGCTAACCAAGGTTTTCTTACTAAGGCTAACTCTTCTATTTATTCAAGTGATCCCATTTCCATTCTGTGTCCTCCAACAGTCATCCCTACTCTTTCACTTATTTTTAATCTTTCCCTCTCTACTGGCTCATTTACTACTGCACACAAATATTTCAATGTCTCCCCTAACCTGAAAAAACCCTCACTTGACCCTTCCATCCCCACTATCATCTTATGTCTCTTCTGCCTTTTATAGATAAACACCACAAAAAGAGTCCCTCCACTTTCTCTCCTCTCACTTTCTTCTTTTTTTTTTTTTTAAAGCAATCGGGGTTAAGTAACTTGCTCAAGGTTACACAGCCAGTTATTTCTGGGTGTGGTGCTGAGTATCTGAGCTCGGATTTGATCCAGGTCATCCCGACACTGGAGCCAGTGCTCTTACTTGCTGAGCTACCTGGCCGCCCCCTCTCACGTTCTTCTTAACCCCTTATAATCTGGCTTCTGATCTTATCACTTCACTGAAACTACTCTCTCCAAAGCTATTAATGATTTCTTAGTTGCCAAATTTAATGGCCTTTTTTCAGTCCTCATTCTCCTTAACCTTTTTGCAGTTTTTGACGCCATTGATCACTCTCTCTTATTTGATACTTTCTTCTTTCTAGGTGTTCTGGACACTGACCATTCCTTTTCTGTCTCCTTTACAGGATCCTCCAGATCATGTTGGTCCCTCAGGGTTCTGTCTTGGGTCTACTTCTCTCCTCCCTTTATACCACTTTACCTGGTGATCTCATTAGCTCCTATAGATTTAATTACCATCTCTTTGCCAATGATTCTCAAATCTACCTTCCCTGTCCCAATCTCTTTGTTGACCTCTGATCTCACATATCCAGCTGACTTTCAGACATTTTGAACTGGATGTCCAGTGACTCAGTATGTCTAAAACCAAACTCATTATTTTCCCTCCAATTTACCTTTCCTATTTACTATATTTATTTATTTATATTTGCTTTTTGAAGGGGGGTAAGGCAGGGTAGTTGGGGCTAAGTGACTTGCCCAAGGTCACACGGCTAGTAAGTGTTGTCTCTGAGGCTGGATTTGAACTCAGGTCCTCCTGACTCCAGGGCCAGGGCTTTATTCACTGTGCCACCTAGCCACCCCTGCTATTTACTATGGAAGGCAGCACTCTTCTCCCAGTCCATGAGACTCTCAATTTAAGAGTCATCCTAGAATCCTTGGTATCTCTCACCCCTCATATCCAAGCTGTTGCAGAGGCCTTTCAATTATGCCTTTGCAACATCTCTTCATTGCATACTTTCTCTCCTCTGACACTGCCACCACTCCAGTGCAGGCCCTCATTACCTCATATTTAGATTATTGAAATAACTTGCTGGTGGTCTATCTGCCTCAAGTCACTCCCAGCTCCAATCCATCCTCCAGTTAGTCACTAAGTGATTCTCCTAAAGTACAGGTCTGATCAAGTCACTTCTCAGCCTCCACGTCCTCTCTCTCCCCTTCCTTCCCATACTCAATAAATTCCAGCAACTCCCTATTGCCTCCAGGATCAAATAGAAGATGCTCTGTTTGGTATTTAGAGACTGTCATAATCTAGCCCACTCCTACCTTTCCAGTATTCTCATACTTGACTCCCTAACATCTCCTCTTCAATCCAATAACACTGGCCTTCTGGAGGTTCCAGGAACTTGATATTCCATCTATCAGTTTCCAGTACTCTGACTGTCCTCCATCCCTGGAACACTCTCCCTCCTGTACTCTGTTCATTGACCTCCCTAAATTCCTTTAAGTCCCAGCTAAGATTCCATTTTTTACTAGATGCTTTCCCCAATCCCTCTTAATTTTAGTGCCTTGTCTTTTCTTATTTATTCTGTATATAGCTTGCTTTGTATATGTTTATTAGTATGTCATTTCCCCAATAAAATTGTAAATTTATTGAGGGCAGGGACTGTCTTTTGTCTCTTTTTGTATTCCCATTGCCATGTAACTTCTCGTTCATTCAGTCAGTCAATAAACATATATTAAAATGCTTACTATGTACCTAACACTGTCACAAGAGCTGGGGATACAAAAAAAGTTAAAAGACTGTATCTTTGCTCAAGAAACTCAGGCTAATGGGGTAGACAACATGAAAATGACTATATACAAAAAGATGATAAATATAGGATAAATTGGAGATTATTACCCAAAGAAGGCACTAGAATTAAGGGAGATTAAGGAAAAGTTTTTGGCAGAAGGTGACATTTTAGCAGGGACTTGATGGAATCCAGGAAAGCCATGAGGTAGAGAGGAGGGGGGAAAGCATTTCAGGAGTGAATTTTCTAATTCCTGTCCCTGTCTGTCTCACCTATAGTCTCCACTGTATTACATTTTACAGAAAGTTATGCTAGGGTTTTATTCAATCTGAATTGACATATTTATTAGGTGACTTTTGTTGCAGGCACTATCACTAAGGATATAATAACAAAAAATGAAAACCAGTTCCAACCCTCAAGAAGCTTATCTTCTGAACAGGCAGTTTTCAGAGGAAGAAATTAAAGATATCTATAAGTATATGAAAAAAAAATGCCCTACATCACTATTTATTAGAGAAATGCAAATCAAAACAACTCTGAGGTACCACATCTCATGGGTCAGATTGACTAAGATGACAAAATAGGAAAATGATAAATGCTGGAGAAGATGTGGGAAAATTGGGACACTAATGCTTTATTGGTGGAGTTGTGAACTGATCCAACCATTTTGGAGAGCAATTTGGAACTATGCTCAAAGGGTTATAAAAATGTGCATACCCTTTGACCCAACAAAACCACTTCTAGGGCTGTATCCCAAAGAGATTATACAAGTGGGTAAAAGACCTGTATGTACAAAAATATTTATAGAAGCTCTTTCTGTGGTGGCAAAGAATTGGAAATCGAGGGGATGCCCATCAATTGGGGGAATGGCTAAACAAGTTGTGATATATGAATGTAATGGAGTACTATTGTGCCATAAGAAATGAGGAGCAGACAGACTTCATAATAACCTGAAAAGACTTATATAAACTGATGCTGAGTGAGAGGAGCAGAACCAGGAGGACATTTCACACAATTACAGACACATTGTATCTGTGATGACTGATTTTGATAGACTGGGCTCCACTCAGCAATGCAAGGTTATAAGACAACTCCAAAACACTCATGATGGAAAGGGCTATCTACATCCAGAGAAAGAACTACAGAGTCTGAATGCAGATTGAAGAAAACTACTTGCTCTCACTCTCTTTTTTGTTTTGTTTTGTTCCTTCTTTCTTGTTGTTCATTCAATTAGTTATAATTCTTTTTTACAACTTGACTAATGTTTAATGTGAAGATATTTTTAGAACCTACATCAGATTACATGCCGACATGGAGGGGAGGGAGGAGGAGAAGAAAATTTGGAACTCAAGGGATTGTGGAACTGAATGTTGTAAACGAAAAGTAAATAAATGTTGTAAACTAAAAGTAAATAAATAAATCTAAAACAAAAAAAGAAGTTTAACTTCCTGATATTTAAGAGCTTATATTCCACTGGGGAAGAATGTGACTTGTACAATAATAAGTACGATAATACAAAGTCTGGGAGTTGTAGGCACAAAGGAGAGATCCAGGCAGAATGTTTTTGAAAGAGAACACTTTCATCTGGGGACATGAAGAAGGCTATATTTAGGAGGTGGCAT
Source organism: Petaurus breviceps papuanus (assembly GCF_028583685.1). NCBI lineage: Eukaryota > Metazoa > Chordata > Mammalia > Diprotodontia > Petauridae > Petaurus > Petaurus breviceps. The sequence continues at coordinate 1,925,326 of NW_027187277.1, forward strand.
CTAAGATGAGCTTTGTAAAAACATATGGTTTAATATGGATAATTTACTAAAATACAAAGGGAAACATCTATGTGTGTAGTGCAGAATTACAAAATATCAGTATTATTCCCCAGTTAAAATTGGTTCTCTTGGGGCGGCTAGGTGGCATAGTGAATGGAGCGCTGGCCCTGGGATTGGGAAGATCTGAGTTCAAATGCAGCCTTAGACACTGTAATGGTAATGTAATTTGAATTTTAAGATCCTTTTGTAAGGGAAAGGTAGCAGGTACTTAGCACTTAGTAATTGATTAAGCCTCTGTTGGGGAAACAGAAGGTATGAACTCCTGTCTCCTGATGCTGACATAACAGGAAGGGGTTGGCTGAAACAGGAAGTAGCTAATGCTGTGTATATAAGAAAAGCCCCAGAGAGCAGAATTTTCTTGGGACCAGCATCTGGTGGCAGAGCAGCTACAGAAGAGAGAATCGAGAACTGAGCCAGAATTTCCTGAGAACTTGTGGTGGTGGAGCTTCTTCTGAATAGGAGCCCGAGGCTTGGAGCCTAGAGCCTGGAGCCTGGAGCACAGGTGACAGAGGAGCCCAGGAGAAGCATGTCTGGGATGCTGAGACTTTGTCTGTTTGTGGCTTGGTTGAGCTTTGAATTCCTGGAAGCAGAAATTGTGAAGGACCTGAGATGGACCTGACCCTGTGAATGTCAGTGTAGAGCAGGACATACCCAGAGAGCTGGACAAAGAACTGGGAGCTATCTGCCATTGAACTCAGGTGACAGTCTGGTGAATTCAGGTAGAATCTGGGACTATGGAAAGGGATCCAGGGAATCTTAGAACTGGCCCCAAGATGAAAAGACTTCTCCCTGGATACTCAGTAATGATGAAATTTGTAATTTACTAGTGACCTAGGGGTGGAGGGTCTGTATTTTCTATTGTACTTAATGATTAGTGATACTTATTAATTCATTGCTGTATAAGTGACTGATTGAGTTAACTTAAGTATGCCCCATGAGTGCAAGACTTTGACTATTCTACTTTGATACTATATTGTGATTTTACTTAGTAATTAATTGTTGAACAACTGACTGAGTTAACCTAGTTGCCCCATGAGTGGAAGACTTTGACTATTATACTTTGAGATGATTGTTCTTTGTTCTAAATATTGTGACCACTTTGGTGAAAACTATGTGGCCATTTTAATGATAAGCTGTTGTGAATACTATATTGTGATTTCCTGTGATAAGTTGTAATATTGTGAATGCTGTACCTTGATTTTCTGTGGATGTTTTGCTTTGATTTGTTATAGAATAGAATGTTCACTATACTGTATAATCGGAACCTTAAAAGCTATTCACAGTAGCAGTCCTCTGGAAAGCTGCTCATGCATGGCATTGCAGACACTTAACACAGAACTAGCCTTGGGCAAGTCACTTAACACCAACTGCCCTACCTTCCCCCCTCCAAAAAGCAAAAAGAAAAATCTAAAAAAAAAAGTGTTCTCTTGTTCCAACTAGGTGGTAAAATGAATAAAGCACCCTGACTCAAGTCAAGAGGACTTAAGTTCAAATTCAGCCTCAGATACTAGCTATATGACCCTAGGCAAGTCACTTAACCCTGTTTACTTTCGTTTCCTCATCTGTAAAATGAGTTGGAGAAAGAAATGGCAAACCACTCAAGTACTCTGCTAAGAAAACCCCAAATTAGGCCATGAAGAGTCAGACACTACTGAAAAGACTCACCAATGTATCCCGGGCTTTTTTGGCTAGCTCTTCATTTATTGTTGTTGAATCATTCAGTTCTGTTCAACTCTTGATGACCCCTTGGACCATATCATCCATGGGATTTTCTTGGCAAAGAAACTGGAGTGCTTTGCCATTTTCTTCTCCAGTGGATTAAGGTAAACAGATTAAGTGATATGCCCACTACCTGATGGGGTACCTGGGGTCTAGGTCAAACCAACTTGTAAAACCAGTCTGTGAAGTTGTAATTTGTCCTTTCCCACCCTTGAGCTCTGCCCCTTCTCCCTATCCCACACTCCACCTGGGCAACACCCTGGGACCCCTTTTGTTCTTACTTAATCTCTTCATTTCTTCTCAGGCCTGGCCCACACACTGCTTTGTCCTTGCCTTTTGTCTCCTTCGACCTGGCCCAAATCTTATCTAACCTATCTGTTCACATGCTCCTCTTGGTCAGCTCTGACTTTTGTCTATGCACTGAGGCCCCTCAGCTGTGGTGGTTTCCAGAATGATCAACCCATAAATGCCAAAGGCAAAGTAAAAGGTCAGTGTAGACTTTGGGAACAGAGGGTCTGGTAGTGTGGTCTGGCCTCTGCTCTCTGAAGGGAGAAGGGGCTGAGGTGTGGTGGCTACCGCCACATGGCTGCTTCAGAACTCCTGGCCTGTAGATTGCGTGGGGACCAAGCAACCATTCAGAGGGTAATCACTTTCGCTTTTACTTGCTTGGATCTGGATTGCTGTCTAGGGTGGAGGTCCTGGGGTGTGTGACCAGGTGCCAGAGCTGGTGGAGGCTTCAAGAGGGCACCCAACTAATAGCTCTGGCAGCTGCGAAAACCCCAGTGATTTGGGACAAAGCTCTCCTCTCTGGTAGAAGAGTTCTACTATGGCAAAAAGCTCAAAAGTAAAGTAATTGAGTGGCAATATGAACAAGCAAAGGAATCAAAGCAAGCACAGCAATCTGACTTTAGATTTCTATTTTGGGGACAAAAACGATCAAAGCATAGAACAGGAGAAAGACAACAAAGTCAGAACTCCTGTACCAAAAACTTCCAAGAAAAATATGAGCTGGTAATAGGTTATAGAGGAACTTAAGAAGGATTTTGAAAACCAAATAAGAGAAGTGGAGGAAAAATGAGAATGATGCAAGAAAATCATGAAAAGAGAGTCAACAACCTGACTGAAGAAAATAACACCTTAAAAAATAGACTAGCTCAAATGGCAAAAGAGGCTCAAAAAGGCAATGAGGAGAAGAATGCCTTAAAAAAGCTGAATTTCATGATGGAGAAAGAATCTCAAAAGCTCACTGAAGAGAATAATTCCTTCAGAATTAGATTGGAGCAAATGGAAGCTAGTGACTTTATGAGAAATCAAGATACTATTAAACAGATCCAAACAAATGAAAAAATAGAAGGCAATGTGAAATATCTCACTGGAAAAACCACTGAGCTGGAAAATAGATCCAGGAGAGATAATTATAAAATTATTGGGCTACCTGAAAACTATGATAAAAAAAAGAACCTAGAAATCATCCTTCAAGAAATTCTCAAGGAAAATTGCCCTGATGTTTTAGAACCAGAGGGAAAAATAGAGCTTGAAAGAATCCATCAATCACCTCTTGAGAAAGATCCCCAAAGGAAAACTCCTAGGAATATTATAGCCAGGTTCTGGAATTCCCAGATCAAAGAGAAAACATTACAAGCAGACAGGAAGACACAATTTCAATAGTGTGGAAACACAATCAGGATAACACAGGATCTGGCAGTTTCTACACTGAGGGATCGAAGGCTTGGAATATGATATTCTGGAGGTCAAAGGATCTGGGATTAAAATCAAGAATCAGGGGAAAATATGGTCATTCAGTGAAATAAAGGACTTTCAAGTATTGTTGATGAAAAAACCAGAGTTGAATAGAAAATTTGACATTCAGATACAAGAAACAAGAAAAGCATGAGAAGGTAAACAGGGAAAAGAAATCATAAGGAACTTATCAAAGTTGAACTATTAACATTCCTACATGGAAAAACAATAATTGTAATTTATGAAACTTTTTTCAGTATGAGAATAGTTGAAGGGTATAGAAATGTGTATATATACATATATGTATGTATATATACGTGTGTGCATACTTACATATATACATGTCTGTATAGGAGGGTATATGGGCATATGAATTACATATGTGAGTGTGTGTATATATGTGTACAGGTATACATAGACAGAGGGCATAGGACCAATTGAATAGGAAGGGATGATTCTTAAAAGGTGAAACTGAGAGGTGAGAGAGGAATATAATGAGAGGAGATGGGGAGAGACAGAATGGGGTAAATTATCTCATATAGAAGAGGCAAGGGAAAACTATTACAATGGAGGGGAAGAACAGGAAGGCAAAAGGGAATGGGTCAACCTTATTCTCATTGAATTTGGCTTAGGGATGGAATGACATACACACTAAAAAGGGTATCTCACCCTACAGGAGAGTAAGGGGGAAGGGGATGAGAGGGGGGATGATGGAGGGGAGGGCAGGTGGGGGGAAAGTTAGAAGCACCCACTTTTTATATAGCAATTGGGGTTAAGTAACTTGCTCAAGGTTACATGGCCAGTTATTTTGTGTGGGTGCCAAGTATCTGAGGCCAGAACCGATCCTGGGTCTCCCAATGCAGGGGCCGACACTCTTACCCACTGCACCACCTGGTCACCCCAGAAACACCCACTTTTGAAAAGGTACAGAATCAAAGTAGAGAATAGAACAAGTGGGGGGGGCAGGATGGAATGGAGGGAAATATAGTCAGTCTTTGACAATATATCCACTATGGAAATGTTTTGCCTAGTGTAATGGGAATGCAAATTTGGAAGATCTTCCCTGCCCCTAGGCTAAAGTGCACCTGAAGCCTGGGGAGGGAGGCTTGTTTTTCAGTAGATACTTTTTGATTGGCCAGTGGGTCAATAAGGTTGTTACATTCTCTGAGCCAGGAGAAGGCTATATAAGCCCTGATGTGAGGCTTTGTTTTGGGGGCTCACTTTGAGAAGTGTTCTGTGATTTGATCTGTATTCTGGGAAGCCATTGTCCAGGGCCCCCCCGGCTTTGAAAAGCCCAGATGTGGAAACCCAGATGTTGACTGGGTATGGATGTAATGGTTGGACAGTTTGGAAATCTGTCTACTTGATCTGTTTCTGTCTTGATAATTCTGCCTGTATACTTTGAAATTCGGGGTGCTGACCTTTTCCCCTGAACAAGGTAAACGATATATGTCTGACTGATTAAAGTAAGCTTGTTAACCCATTTTGAGTTGCTTTCCTTTAACAAAGCAGATCCAAGAATCTGTGGTGGCGGCAAACCCTGAGGACGCCGGGGTGCTTGCTGCTACACATAGCTACACACGTACTACCTATATGGAATTGCTTATCTTCTCAGTAAAGGTGGGTGACAAGGGAGGAAGGGAAAGAATCTGGAATTCAATGTTTTAAAAATCAAACGTTTTAAAAAATATTATTATTATTATTTTTACATGTAACTGGGAAATAAGATATACAGGCACTGGGGTATAGAGATCCATTTTACCCTACTGGAAAGTCGGAGGGGGGATGGTAGAGGATATATGAGGGAGCAGATTGGGGGAGGGGGTATACAGTAGGATTGCTGTTTTGGAGTGGTGGGTAGGCGAAAGACAGGGAGAAAATTTGTAACTCAAAATCTTGTGGAAATGAATGGTGTAAACTAAAAATAAACATAAAATCTAATTTAAAAAATGATAATAGTTTGAAATATGTTGTCCCCTTTTATCTTTACTGTTATCTCTGTAACAGATGGGGGTAAATATTATGCCCCTTTTCAATAGAAGGGAATAATTAAGTTCTCTTTCTAGTCTAAAGTCCTAAAGTTAGTGATAGACTTTGCTCTAAAATAAAAGTCCTTAACCTTTTTGTATGTGTCATGGATTCCTTTGGTAATACGGTGACACCCATGGACTCCTTCTCAAAATAATGTTTTAAAATAATCAAAGGAAATGCTAAATATCAGTTAGTGAAAATAAGTACCTAATCTTTTCCTGGTGCAAGTTAAGAATTCTTGCTCTGAGGAGAACTATTTAGGGAAAACACAAAAATGGACTTAAGCCCTGTCATTCTACAACTATATTTAAAAAGTAGTACCCTGGTGTCAGATTCCTCATAAACATGCTAGATAATAAGTGCTCTGATATTATCTAATATGCTTTGTGAAGAATCCTACATGCTTCAGTCTAATGATTTGTAGCTTACAAGGCATTGATTACTGTTGTTCCCCTGTGAAACTATATTTGAAATGCAATGAGATTGCATCCTTAATGACTGTTTCCTTCTGAAGGGAATCAGTTCCTAATAATGAATAACTTAATGCTACATTTTAAAGGTCATATATATATATATATATATATATATATACTGTATTTTATCCTACTGAGCCCTTACCTTGAGGAATCACCAATCACATGCATAAAAATATCAGATGGAAATAGATTTGTAGCTAGAAGTATGACTCTTTAATGTTTTCACATTATTTTGAATGTATGTTTTAGTCTTGAGCTGACAGTTTTTGAGAATTATTGTGAATGTATTTTAGGAAGAAAAGTAAAATAGAGATAATCTCTTAATGGAGTAAAACAAAACAACTTTCTAAATTCTAAAATTTTGATATAAATAGTCTATATACATTATAGCAACATAAAAGCAAAATAAATATAGTTCCCTAGCAAAGCTCAGGGAAGAAACAATGGCCTCCTTGTATAACTACAGAGAACAGTAATATTTTATCAGTGAGTGACCAGACTGTTTCATTAAATAAGATACAAGGTCAGATATCTGGGATTTTTAAGAAGTTAAAGAAAGAACTTCAAAGTTACTTTGTTCATGAATTCTGTGTTCTAAAACTGGAATAGTTGGATCCAGCACAAACAAGAAATCTGTGATTTATTCCCCCCCCTCCCCAAATCTCCCCAAATCAGGTCAATTTAAAAGTTTTTTTTTAAACAGATTGAATAAAAAGCATATTTAAGTTCCCGTCCTCAAGAAAATCTCCAACTCTTTAAGGTTTGTAAGCATGGTCAAAGCCAATTCCTTTCTTTGTTTCTACCAACAAACTGTAGCATTTTGGGCTACATTCCCAATAAGTTTTACATAAAAAGATTCTCCAGTTGTGTTCCTTTTTCTTGACTTCTCTATAGCTCAGGAATGGTTGAGCATTTTAAGGTACGCTTGAGTAGAATAATAATAAGGGAGTGGAAGAGTACAATAGCATGTTCCTCTTGTAGATAAGTGATGAATTCAATGAAATATTTAGTACTTTTTCTCCATGAACTTATTTAAAAAACAGGTATGTACAAAAATGCAAGTATTCTACACACAGTATTCAAATACTTGGCAGTGATTTATGTTCTTGGTGGTATGAATCACTGTTATAAAAAATACTTATTATGATTTTAGAATACAAGAAAACACTTTGTTATACTACAAGAAGTCAATAAAAGTTTTAGATAATTAAAAAAAAAGCAAGACAGGCTACTCCCCTCTCTTCCTCCCTCCTTCCCAAAAGAAAAGCCTTGGTAACTTGGTAAAATACAAAGCATGTGGGATTTGGAGTCAGAGAACCTGAGCGCTAAATCTAACCTTTGCCACTTAATAGCTGTGCAGCTAGGTGGTAAAGTGGATGGAGCACCAGGCCTGCAATTGGGAAGAGCTGAATTCAAATCCCACCTGAGACACTTAGTAGCTGTGTGACCCTGGGCAAGTTACTTAACCCTGTTTACCTCGGTTTCCTTATCTTTAAAATGATCTGGAGAAGAAAAGGGCAAACTACTCCTTCTATGACCTCATGTAGGGTCTTGAAGAGCCTGGAACTACTGAATAGCTTACTAGCTGTATGACCTTGGGCATTTAATCTCTCTTGAGTATTAATTTCCTCATCTGCAAAATAAGGTTATGAACCTGTGACTAGATAGATGATCTCTGAGGTCCCTTCTAACTCTAAATCTGTTCTCCCATGGAAAGGAAAAAATGAACTGGATATATGTGTATGCTGCTACATCTCATAGCACTCCCCAGGGCACTGGTATCAAACTCAGAGGGGGCAGGCACTAAATTATACATAAGGATTCCTATAACCTCTTTCTGACTTAGAAAAAGCACATATTGACACTATGCTTTACTGTATTTTTATTTATTTTGTTAAATATTTCCCAATTACATTTTAATCAAGTTCAGCCACCAGATGTAGAAGGAGTTTTGTAACCCTCAGCATCATAATAGCTAGCATTTATATAGGGACGGGCATTGTGCTAAGCAATTTATAGATATCTCATTTGATCTTCACAACAATCCTGTGAAGTAAGTACTATCATTTCCCCCATCTTACAGATAAGGAAACTGAGGCAGACAGAGGTTGAGTGACTTGCCCAAGGTCACACACCTGTGTGTGTGTGTGTGTGTGTGTGTGTGTGTGTGTAAGGTGGGATTTGAACTCAGGTCTTCCTAATTTCAGTCCCAATACTCTACGTCACAGGCTGGTGGTTTGACACTTCTATCCCAGGGGTGATTGTTGTTTGTCCTTTGTTCTTGAAGAGGACCATGACATCAGGAAGATGATGCCATGACTTGCAAGTGAATTGGATTCAAGTGAGAGAGGGCCGTGCAAATCCACCAGCCTCATTTTCTCCTCTGGAGCCATCTAGGTTTAGTGACCAGATATAGATTGGGATGACTAGAGATGGCCCTGCCAGGGGTCATAAATAAGATACAAGTGAAGAAGGGGTGGGATCTCCATTTAAAAACCCCAGTCAATGTCATAATATTTACATATATATTATAAAATATATAAAAATTATTATGGTGAATCTTTAGTAAACTTTGCTTTATTTTGCTGAGAGAAGACTTGAGTTGAATTCGTTTGGCAGGACCTGGCATGTTGATATTTTGGGGTCTCAAGCACCCCTAAACCCTAAACCTCAACAGTATGAGACAACCGTGTTGGATTACTGGAGAAAACATGTTAGGAGTGGGAGGAGGGCACCTTCTTCCCCAAGTTCAAACTGTGTTAATGGCTTTGGTGGGGGTTGCTGGAATTGGCTATAATTAGCTCACAAGTCTATTATTAAATTTTCAGTGTGAGCATTTATACCTTAGGAAATCAGCAAATGCTACAAATCAAGGCTTGTTTAATTAATTAATTTAATTGTTTAAACTTAAAGTGATGGAGAAAATGTTATCAAAGCAGATTAAACTTAAAAATAGGTTGTGCCTACATCTCCCCCAACTTCTTGTCAGAGACAGTTGTTAAACATTTACAAGCATGCCACCTGACTCTGCAGGACGAGAAAGGGTATTTTAGCATAAGGAATATGCATTTATTAAGAGACTATTATGTTCTAGAGCTAAGTGTTTTACAAATATTATCTCACTGGATCTTCACAATAATCCTGGGAGTTATATTTTACTGTTTATAATACATCCTTATTTTACAGTTGATGAAACTGGGGTAGGAGTTAAGAATTTGTCCAGGGTCACACAAGTTATACTAAAAGATCATTATTCCATTTTGTCTCTATTGCTTCCTCAAGGGGGAAAAAAAAGCTTTATTAATAACTATCAATTACTATACATTGAAAATCTATAATAGCTTTTTTGCTGTAGAAAAATATAGGTAGTCGGTAGTATTAGCCATTCTCTTGATCCTGCTTTACAAAGAGTATCTGGTGTTGGCATTCCATGCTCATTCTGGTTATTAGATGTGTTGACTCCACTGAAGAGGAGAGCCAAGTTCTCCTTGTGGTTCTAAGGGAGTAGGCAACAATGATCTTGAATTTGTCTTGACTCTTGAGTAGCACTGAATTTCTATTTAGGGGATGTAGATTATTGTGGATTTGCTTAATCAGGACCAGCTCTCCAGCCCCTATCTCTGACAAATCCCACCTCTTCTCTGATTTTGCTTTATTTCATGGAGCCCTAAAGTCAAACCTTATAGGCATATTTGGATACTTTATTTTTGGCACAGAATCAGTAAAAATAATGGGAAAGGGAAAGGGAAGAGAATAAGCATCCAGAGAGTGCCTACTATATGCTAGGCATTGTACTAAGTGCTTTAGAGATAGTATCTTATTTTATCTTCACAACTACCTTGGGAGGTAGATGCTGTTATTAACCATATTTTGCAGTTGAGGGAACAGAGGAAAAAAGGGGTTTGCCCAGGGTCATACAGTTAGTAAGTGAAGCTAGATTTGAACTCATCTCTTCCTGTCCAGGTCTGGCACTGTACCATAAAGTTGCCTATAATAAATACAAATAAAACAACACATCTCAAGTTAAAAAAAAAAACAATCTTACTAAAATGTCCTCCAGTCATTGTTGATTAGCAACACCTAGTTCTATAAAAATGCATTTTGCAGAAGGCTCGGGGCTGTCTTCCCTACTGGGGAGGCAATCACCATCTGGTTAATAAACACTCCTATCAAATTATAATTGGCTTGACTGTCATGTCCATTTCATTTGTCCATTTCAAACTCAGACACTTAACACTTAATAGCCCTGTGACCTTGGGCGAGTCACTCAACCCAAACTGCCCTGCCTTCCTCCCTCCTAAAAGCAAAAAAAAGAGAAAAAGAAAAAAGAAAATGACTAAACAAAATACTAATAGTAAGTTGTAGACAAGATAAGTAAGAAGGTAGTAAGATTAACTACATCCTCAGTGATGAAAGAACTGGGAGATGTTATTGCTGAGACTCTGTTAGAGATACTTGAAAAACTGTAGAGAATGGGAAGGGGCAGCTAGGCCTGGAGTCAGCAGGAGCTGAGTTCAAATTCAGCCTCAATTACTAGCTGTTTGACCCTGAACAAGTCATTTAACCCTGTTTGCCTCAGTTTCCTCATCTGTAAAATGAGTGGGAGAAAGAAATGGCAAACCACTCCAGTATCTTTGCCAAGAAAACTCCCAAAGGGGTCATGAAGAATTGGACCCGACTGAAAATCTACTAAACAACAGCAACAAAGAGAATGGGAGAAGAGCCTCAGGATTGGAGAAGGGTGAAAATTCCATCTTTCAAAAAAGGGAAGGTCTGTACTTCAGGGTAGAATTGGCAAAAAGTGAGCTTGACTCGAATCTCCATTCCAGAATAGATCATTAAAGAGATGGTTAATAGGTATCTAGAAGGGAAAAGGTAATTTAAGAAAGAACCATTGTGATTTTGTCAAGAACTGTTTATAGCAGACTAACATTATTTCCTTTTTGAACAAAGTAACTGACTGGTAGATCAAGGGAATGCTGTGTAATGCTATACTTTACTCAGATGAAAGTATCTCATATTCTTATGGAAAAGATGGAAAGATATGGATGAAAGGACAATGCAATTAGATGACTGGGAACTGGACTCCAAGGGTACTCATTATTGGTTTAATTTAAATGTTGTCCTCTTTAACATTGTATTAGAGACTTAGACAAAAATAAAGAAGGAAGGATCATTAAATTTGAAGATTACACAAAGCTAGGAGGGATAGCTAACAAGAGACAACAGAATCAAGATCCAAGAAGACCTAGACAGGCTGGAACCCCAGGTTGAATCAAATAAAATGAAGTTCAATGAGGACAAATGTCATGTCTTGTACTTGGCTTTAAAGAATCAACTTCACAAGTACAGGACAGGGAAGTGTGGGTATCTAACAATTCACCCGAAAGAATTCTGGAGGTTTTAACAGATTTCAGATTCAGTGTGAGTTAGCAGTGTGCTATGGCTGTCCAAACAGCTTATATGACTTGGATCACATTGAGAGGAATATCTTCTAGGGACAAGGAGGTGGCAATACCTGTGTACTCTGCCCTTGTCAGACCACATCTGGAGTTTTGTGTTCAGTTTAAAGAAAGCTGAAGAGTATTCTGAGAAGCACCAAACAGTGGAAACCCCAAATAGTAGTAGCAGCAGCAGCAGTAATAAATAACATTTATGTGGGACTTTAAGGTTTGCAATGCATTTGGCTTATCTTATTCGATACTTACAAGAACCCTTTGAGGTACAAGCTATAATTGTTTCCTTTTTACAGATGTGGAAAGCTGAGAAGTTGAGTGACTTGCTAGGGTCACAAAGCTAGTAGAGTGACAGAGGAAGGATTCAAACTCGGGTTTTTATGATCTGATGTTCAACAATTTACGTACTAGGTCACCAAAGTGACTTCTAAGACCATCTCAAATGAGAATTGGTTAGAGGTACTGGGCATACTCAGTCTGAAAAAAAGAAGTCTTAAAGGGGTCACGAGAGCAGTCCAAGTACTTGTGTGGCTGTGATGTGGAAGAGGCATTGGAATAGTTCCTTTTGGGCTCACAGGATAAAACCTGGAGTCACAAATGTAAAAAGGGAAAAACTCAGGCTGATATCAGGAAAAATTCCTTAACAATTATTGCTGCTTAGAAGTTGAATCAGCTGCCCCAGTAAGTAATGAGTTTCTCTTCATTTGTTGTTCAATCATGTCTGGTTCTTTGTGTCCCCATTTGGGGTTTTCTTGGCAGAGATACTGAAGTGGTTTGTTGTTTCCTTTTCTAGCTCATTTTACAGATGAGGAAACTGAAGCAAACAAGGTTAAAGGACTTGCCCAGGGTCACACAGCTAGTGACTGAAGCTGGATTTGAACTCAGGTCTTCCTGACTCCAGATGTTAAGGAATGTTAAGAGGTCCCCTAAATTTGTCTTTTGAGTTGCCATATTTTCCAGAAATTCTGGACCCAGAATATATAGGAAGCCCTGAATGGATTGAAGGTGAAACCTCCCCTGAACTGACATAATTTGTTGTTTGTACCCCAAGCTGGACTCCCTGTGTGTCCTTAGGAGTCAAGACAAGAACCAGTCAGTCTGTGCCAGACTGAGAAACTTCTTCTGCAGCTGTGACCCTTGTAGATAAGCAGATGATTCCATTTTCACAGTCTAACAATTCCCAAGGGAAAAGAATGTGGCTTTTGCCATCACCTTGCTCTTACCCTTTGGAAGGGGATGTGTCCTTTCCCCACCTTTACTGTACCTTTCCCCCTTCCCCTGCCACTCCCCTTCAAGAGGAGATTTCTGGTGCCTCTATCCTTCCTTTCTTGTACTGTTATAAATAAGCAAACTTCTGTATGAATTGTGAACTCTGCTCTGGGTTTGAGTTTTATGTGTATGCTTATTCCTCTTGTAATAAATTTAGCTGCAGGCAATGTCTCATGGACCTGTGATATCGGTTTTGGTTAATACAGGCCCAGCGTTCTATCTACTGTATCACCTAGTGTATCAGCAATGCCATATTCACAATGCCTATGGAGATTACAAATATGCTGATATAATTATCCATCACAAAATACATCATGCTTGCCATATGGGGGAATAAGCTGGAAAATTTACTAAGATACCAAAGACTGAGTCCCAAAACCAGAAAGTGAAAGCCATCAGAGTAGTTATGACATTGGCACAGGTAGATAAAGTAGAAAGCACCCACATTTTCAAGCCTTTGAAACAGAACAGGCTACCTCAGGCAAAGGTCCTCCTCTCCCCACTCACAGCAACCACCCAGCGTCCAGGAAGTGCACTCCCAGCAGCTCCGGCCCCTGGCAGTCCTCAGCAGGAGTCCTTAGCAGAAATTCTGGCTAACTCAAAAAGGGCTTTGCGCTGCCACTGCCTCTGCTGCTGCTGCCGCCATCGCCATCACTGCCAGCCACCACAGTAACGCTAACTTGGCTTCTGCTTCCTCTTGCTCCGCCCCTTCCTGCTACGTCAGCAAGTCCAATGGGGCATGGAAGATCTTTAAACCCCATAACCCTTACATTCGGCCCCAAGATCTTTCATGTCCCTTACTTGGCAAAAATACAGTAGGAATAACTGGTGTCAACAAAATTTCATAACAATATAACAAGAATAGCAAATAATAAACACAGAAAACCATATTTTAGGGTGGGGCTTAAGCACAAGCTCCCCATCATTCCCCCCACCCCGAACAAATGGGGCCCCAAAATCTTGTGGTAAGGGGTGAAGATCTCCTCTTCTATGGCTACTTGCTGCTGAAATCGGATGTAGACCTGTCCCTGTCCTAAGGGGTCCCATTTGAGAGGTCAGTTCTTAATATGCTTGATGCCAGGTCCAAGGGTGACACATCACAGTTGCAGACAGGGGGTGACATCCAGCTTAAGCTATCAGGCATCTACAGATGGAGGGTACCAAGCCTGTGGAAACAAATCTAACAAACAAGGTGAACAGACAAAAAAATCAAGAAGAAGCAAAGAGACAATAACCAGACTATTGTAGCCTCACTCACGGTAGAATAAATGACTTAAGGGTACAATTTTGTAATCATCTTCTCCAGAATAAACAATAGTTACAGTGTTATCCCTCCCATATGCTATAATCTCTGCAGCCTTTGGAACATCATCTGGCTTCCGTTTTACCCATACTTTAGCTCCTGATTTTATTCTATCAGTAGAACCAAATCCTTCAGTTCCTGTGACAGTTATTTTGGAAGGAGGGTCAGTTTTTACAAGTGGTATTGTTTTACAAGGAATGATAATCACTTGAACTATCCTATCATTTTTGTGAATCTGTATGGGCCCTTCACCTAAATTCTGGAATGTTACAACAATTTCTCCTTGATAATTAGAATCTATTACTCCAGCCAATACATGTATTCCTTGAGCTGCTAATCCGGATTTGGGTAAAATCTGTCCAAAGTGATTTTTAGGGATTCTTATGCATATCCCAGTGGAGATTTTTCTTATTTCTTTTCTGTCCAACCAAAAGTCCTCTAAACAATGTAAATCATACCCCACCGAACCAGGTGGCCCTGGGTACGGTGCTGGGACATCTGGCCTCAAGGTCCAATACTCAATATTTGGGATCTTGTGTGTTTGTTGTTTTCTAATTTGCAGATTGGGGGTCATCATTCTGGCTAGACGTGTACTTCCTCTCAATGGTCTATTATTCAAATTACGCAAAGCCATAAACAAATTATCCTTCCAATGTTGATATGAATTATTGGAACTTAACTTCCTCAACTGTTCTTTCAGTAATCCATTCATTCTTTCAATTAACCCAGATGCTTCTGGATAATATGGAATATTATCCATTCTATATTGTTTAGTATACAATACTTCTTCATTTCATTGCCTTTGAAATGTGAACAATTGTCACTTTGAATTTACATTGGGGTTCCATAATATAGACTTATGAGATCTAGAGTTTTACAAGTGTTTTTCTGGGTTGCATTCTTATAAGGACAAGCTACTAGTACACCTGAATAGGTGTCAACACAAGTACATATAAATCTGCATCCTTTGTCCAGTGGTAGTGGACCAATATAATCTATTTGCCAGATTTGGGCTGGGACTTTTCCTCTTGCTATCTCTCCAGTTACTACCCGAGGAACAGTTCACTTCTTTTCCGATTGACATATATGACATTCTTCTGCTATCTGTTTTAACAGTGAATGAAAGATACTAATACCTCGATCTTGTGCCCACTGGTGTGTGGCCTGGACCCCCAAATGGCCTGCTGTTTTGTGGACCAATTTTGCTAATACCGGATCATCAGTTGTTGTCAAAGTAGGGACAATATGTTCAGTAGCAATCTTTGCCAGTCGATCAGCATGAGCATTGTACTCACGTTCTGGTGTGGTGGGGGCCACATGAGCATCTACATGAAAAACTGACAAGTCAGTAACCAAAGACATGTTCCAGATATCTTCCCATAATTCTTTGCCCCAGACTTGTTTACTATGAATTTCCCAATTTTCATTTTTCCACATGGGCATCCATGTAGCTAACCCATTAGCTACCACCCATGAATCAGTGAATATATGACACTGTCCTCCTTGTTCTATTTTGATGGCTTGATATACTGCCATAAGTTCAGCATATTGGCTACTTGCACCTATCCCAGTACTTTCCAAAGTCCTTCTAGTGCATGGGTTATAGGCCACTGCTTTCCAATGTCTTTTTTGCCCTAAATATTTTGCTGTCCCATCAGTAAACCATGCATGTCTCTTTTGTTCCTCAGTTAATACATCATATCCCTCATTCCATTTTACAGTGGACTGTACCAACTGTTGCTTTGGCTCAGGGGGTGTGTCATTCCTCTCAATTTCTATGTTTGCTATAGATTCATGCAGAGCAGAGACTCCGCTTTTGCCTGTTTTCGCTCTATTTTGAATATACCACTTCCATTTGATTATACTAGCCTCTTGGGCATGTCCAATTCTGTGAGAAGCTGGGGTACTCATTACCCAGGTCATGATTGGGATTCCAGGTCTTAATATCACTTCATGGCCCACAGTCAGTTGTTCAGTCTCCACCAAAGCCCAATATGCAGCTAACAACTGCTTTTCAAAAGGTGTATACTGGACTCCAGATGAAGGGAGTTTCCTACACCAAAATCCCAAAGGTACATTTCGGCTTTGTTGTTTTTGCCATAAGCTCCAGTTTGCATAATCATCTTGTACAGTCACTTGCAATTCCACTGGACCATTTTGCATGGGCCACAAATCTAGGGCCAATTGTATGGCAGCCTGGGCTTCTTCAAAAGTTTTACTCTGCTCAAATCCCCAATCGAATTCATATTTCTTCTGTGTGACTCTATATAAAGGTTTTAAAATCTGTGCCAAATGTGGAATGTGGTGCCTCCAGTATCCAAACAATCCTATTAACTTTTGGGCCTTCTTCTTATTGGTAGGGGTAGGAAAATCCTGAATCTTTTGTCGGGCTTGAGGAAGAATCTCCCTTAGCCCCTTGTTCCATTGTATACCCAACAATTTCACATTTTGAGCTGGTCCTTGAACCTTTTCAGAGTTAATTTCCCACCCTTTACTTTTCATATGCTCAATTAGAAGGGTCAAACTCCTTTCCACTTCTTTTGCATCTTTTCCCTGTATCATGATATCATCAATGTGGTGGGTAATCTGTACACCAGGTAGCTTTAATTCATCCAACTGTTCAGCCACAATCCTGTGACAAATAGTGGGGCTATGTATGTACCCTTGTGGCAAGCGGGTGAAAATATATTGTCTACCCTGCCAAGTGAAAGCGAAGTGGTCCCATTGTTTAGGGTCTATTGGGATGGTGAAGAAGGCATTTGCCAAGTCAATAACTGCATACCAAGTCCCATCATGTTTCTGGATCCTTTCTATTAAGGTGATGGTATCTAGAACAGCAGCATACAAAGAAGGAGTCACCTTATTTAACTGTCTATAATCCACAGTCATTCTCCATGTCCCATCTGATTTTCTTACTGGCCAGACAGGATTATTCCATCTTGTGGTTGTAGGGACTAACACTCATGCTTCAACATATTCCTTTATAGTAGTGGTAATTTCATCTTGCCCACCTGGCACACGATACTGTTTTAAAGTAATTACTTCAGAAGGTTCAGGTAAAGTGAT
The DNA here is from genome assembly GCF_028583685.1 of Petaurus breviceps papuanus. Taxonomy (NCBI): domain Eukaryota; kingdom Metazoa; phylum Chordata; class Mammalia; order Diprotodontia; family Petauridae; genus Petaurus; species Petaurus breviceps. Next base: position 1,942,446 of record NW_027187277.1, read on the forward strand.
TGGGTCCATTTTTAGTTTTCCCACTAAAACTGTATTAATTCCTATCTTCCTCACAGCAAACTGGTATCTCCCTTCAGGTAAATTCAGAGTCATGCCTCTCAATACATCTATTCCAATGATGTATTCAGGAATGGGTACAACAACCACAGTATATTCTTTCTTAGGTAACTGCCCAATTTTCATTGTTATTTTTACTTGTCTGGCTGATATTTCAGCGCCTCCTAGACCTGTGATGGTAATAGGAGTTCCATGTTTAAACTTATCAGGGTTTCCATAGATAAGTGTGGCCTCAGCCCCAGTATCAATCAGTGCCCTAGTCACAGTAGTTGATCCATTCTTCCAATATATTGTTAAACCAATATGGGGTCTGCAATCTCTTCTGCATATTTCTTTTATCTGGGCTGGGGCTTGGCTTATCCCCTATTCCCCCTGAAGGTGGGGCAGACTTGGATACAAAGATTCAGACTCAGAAATACCTGCAGGGGTGGTTCCTGCTTCCCTGTTCATTCTAATGCTAAGTACCTTTTCTTGGTACAGCTTATGCAGCTCTTCAGTTGGAATACCATCTATTCTTCTAAAGTCCACCCCTGCTCTTAATAGAGCAGTAAACAGTTCCCTTCTTGTTGGTCTATTTTGTCTCTGAATCCTCTGGCTGTTTACTCTTCTCTCTCCAGGCAATTTGTCTTTTTCCCATTCCCCTAAATCGCTTAATTGTGAAATCTTATCCAGCACCTCTGAAAGAGGGTGCCCTATTTCTCCAATTAATAGAGTCAGAATTAGGTGCTTATATGCAGGACGAGCCGTCTTCACTATGATATTTCTATGAGGAACTCCTAGGGGGGGATCATAATATGCATTTGCATCTCCAATCAGGATAGCAGTTTTCATTACCTCCTCCTTTAGTTTTCTCATACAGTCTCTAAGTGAGTACCAGGGTCTGTCTCCCCTAGGCCACATAGATTCAGTTGGATATTGCTTTTTGCATCCTTCTGCAGCTAAAGCTAGAAGATTAGTTTTGTTATTTCCTCCTTGCATATGGTGATCCCTAAAAGCCTGGTGTACAAAAGGATTCTGACTGATACTTATGAATTTTAAACAGTCCTCATTGTCCAGTGTTATTCCTCCTGCTCCTTCATCAGTGATTCTTACTATCCAAGACACTAACGACTCCCCCATTCTTTGGGTAAATCTACTCAATACATCAGTGATCTCCTGTTGAGTGAAATCCTCAATTATCTCCCTGGACTCTGTTTTGCCTCAGTGGTTCTCCTGTCTTCTTCTTCGTATGGGGAGAGCTTCTACATTAGAAGACTCCTCATCTAACCTTGCTCCATTCTCCTCACACACATTCTCCTGGAAGCTGTCAGGGCAACTCTGCCCAGCCTGTACAAAAGCTGCATGCACATTCGTTCTGCTAGTTTTTTGCTTCCTTTTAGCTACATGAACAGTAGCTTGCTCCTGGACCACATGAGTACCTCCAGTTTGCTCTTCTGAGTGCTGTGACACAGAAGAATCCTCAGGCAAACCAGCTGACTCCCTAGCCATCCAAGCTCTTTCCTTCAGCTTCTTATCCCTACTTTTACACATAAGGCGATAACTTGTTAGCAGCACCCAGCCTCTCCTGCACACTCCTGCCAGTTCTTTGCCTGGTTCTATGGGTATTGCTTTCAAACACCTTTCCAAATCTCCAGGTTCTCCCTCTTTTAGCCTTGGTTCCCAGTTTTCACTGGGCCCTGTGCTTTTAGCCCATTCTCTGGCTAGAGAGGAATAAGGCAAATCCTCCCAACCTGGAATAGCCATTTCTCCCTCTAAAGCCCCACTGCTTCCAAATAGAGGCCTGACATTTTGTGATCCCATCCTGGTCGCCAAATGTATCAGCAATGCCATATTCACAATGCCTATGGAGATTACAAATATGCTGATATAATTATCCATCACAAAATACATCATGCTTGCCATATGGGGGAATAAGCTGGAAAATTTATTAAGATACCAAAAGACTGAGTCCCAAAACCAGAAAGTGAAAGCCATCAGAGTAGTTATGACATTGGCACAGGTAGATAAAGTAGAAAGCACCCACATTTTCAAGCCTTTGAAACAGAACAGGCTACCTCAGGCAAAGGTCCTCCTCTCCCCACTCACAGCAACCACCCAGCGTCCAGGAAGTGCACTCCCAGCAGCTCCGGCCCCTGGCAGTCCTCAGCAGGAGTCCTTAGCAGAAATTCTGGCTAACTCAAAAAGGGCTTTGCGCTGCCACTGCCTCTGCTGCTGCTGCCGCCTTCGCCACCACTGCCAGCCACCACAGGAACGCTAACTTGGCTTCTGCTTCCTCTTGCTCCGCCCCTTCCTGCTATGTTAGCAAGTCCAATGGGGCATGGAAGATCTTTAAATCCCATAACCCTTACACCTAGCTGCCTCCATCACGAGGGTGTCTTCCTTCAAACTGAGTCTGGATCACCACTGTACGGGTATGTTATCATGGGGATTCCTTTTGGATATGGTGGACAAGATGGCCACTGAAATTCCTCCCAGCTCTATGTTCTCTGATTGTGACCAGTCTCATTTCCTCGGGAATAGATTCAGAAGAAAGGCTGATTCTTTTCCTTTACCATTTTGTTACTGGTGAGCAACTATAAAAAGTTATCTTTCGATTAACTCACCCATCAAGAAACTGTGGGAATATAAAGTAGGGCAGGCCAGGCACTGGCAGAACCCTGCTCTGCTCTGCCAGCCATAGCTCTTGGCTCTTCTGCTCTCCTTTGTGAGAATCCTTCCCATTTCCAGGGACTGAGAGCCGTCCCATGCTTCTGTCTCTTCAATTCACTTCAGCTTTTTGACTTAATGGGTGTAACTGACTGAACATAGAAAGCCGCAGGCCTGACAGAGGGCTTAGACATTTATTTCTTGGTATGTGTTTTTTATAGCAGATAACTAAAATTTTTACATGGCCCTAAACTCAACTGCCTAGCTATTCTATTCTCACTATCTATTCTGAATGGAAACTACCTTCTAATTTCCCCCAATTCATATTCAGGCAGCACATTAGTCAGGTTTCCATGACAACGATAAAGGAAGTAAAATCATACATCTCTGAGTTGTAGGAAAAATAAGAGGCTATCTAGTTCAAGCCCTAATTAACCTTCTGTTGATTTATCTTTAATTGATCCTGTTTCTTCCCTTAAGATTGTGAGCTCCTCAAAGATAGAGACTACCTTTGACCTTTCTTTGTATCCCAGAGCTTAATGATTGTTGACTGATGGATTCTTTGCAATGTAATAATAATGATAATAATAACAAATAATTATGTAGCACTTCAGGTTTGAAGAACACTTTACAAATATCTCATCTTATCTTCATAACCCTGGGAATTACTGTTGTTCCCATTTTACAGATAAGGAATCTAAGGCAGACAGATGCAGGTTAAGTGACTTGCCCAGGGACACACAGCTAGTAAATTTCTGAGTTTGGATTTAAGATCAGGTCTTCCTGACTCCAGGCCCTAGCATTCTATCCATTATGTCACCTCTGACAAGTGGTCATCTAGACTTTGAAGATTTCAATTTGGGAGAATCCAACCCTTTAAAGCCCAAAAGAACAAGTCTTATCTCTGTTCTTTTACATCTGCTCTCTGACCCTGTCCCTCTCTCCCCACCCCATTCCAAAAGTTAAAGGCAGCTTGGATGTTCCCTGTTTTTTCTTTAGACTAAACATGCACAGATCCTTAATCAGAATCACTTAAAGTATGAATTCAAGTTCCTTCACCATCCTGGTTACCTTTCTCTGGATAGACTCTAGTTTATCAATGTCCCTCCTAAAATATGGCACCCATAATTGAACAGAGGATAGCTTGAGGTGGCAGTGGATAGAATGCTGGACTCAGAGTTAGGAAGACTCATCTTCATGAATTTAGATCCCATCTCAGACACTTTCTAGCCATGTGACCATGAGCAAGTCACTTAACCCTGTTTCCCTCAGTTTCCTCATCTGTAAAATAAGCTGAAGAAGAAAATAGCAAGTCATGCCAGTATCTCAGCCAAGACAACCCCAAATGGGGTCATGAAGAGTCAGATGGGACTGAAATAGCTGAACAACAACAATGTAATTGAACATAATAGTCAAGATATCTGAATAGGGAACTGAAGTCTTATTTCTTAAGCTTATTGGGCCATGTCATCTCCAGAGCAGCATTATGAAAAATGTGCTGGGACAACTATACATTATTAAAGTTTAACAATGATAAAGAAAAATTATCAAGAATTTTAGGACTAGGGGCAGCTAGGTGGTGCAGTTCCTAGAGCACTAGCCCTGGAGTCAGGAAGACCTGAGTACAAATCTGGCCTGAGACACTTGACGCACTTACTAGCTGTGTAACCTTGGGCAAGTCACTTAACCCCAATTGTCTTGCCTTCCTCCATCCAAAAAAAAAAAAAGAATATTAGGACTAGAATAGTAGCCTGATCTTTTGTAAATATGGAATAGATTCACTAGAGACAGTAATCCAAACTTACCCAACGCCTTCCCTTTTTATTTATACTTTTCCTAAATATAGGGCAGATTCCATTAAAATTATAGAATCGTAGATTTAGATCTAGACTTTAGAGGTCATCTGTTTTAACTCCCTTATTTTGCAGATGAGGAAATTGAGGTACAAGGAATGACTTGTCCAAGGTTATCGCTCAACTCTAAATCCAGTTCTTCCTTCAATCACAGAGTTAGAGCTCAGTAAATATAGAAATTTGTTTAAAAACAAGAGGTTTGCTAAAATAATAATCTAAGTAATAGTAGTTTTCAGGGTGGAGGCATCTAATAACATATGTAATGTCTATGTTCAAATGTTGGCTGTGAAGCAAATCTCCATTTATAGATGCCTATTTCACCCCCACTGACTTCCATTTTTAAAAGGGTGAAGTGATCTGGGATAATGGCATGCACATTCTATTTTAAGACTGTAGGCAATAAGAAAATGGAATCTTTCCCAGTCTCATCAGATAAATATACATACACGGTGCAAATATGTTTTATGTATCATTGTGTGTGTGTACATATATATATGAGTATACATGGGGAGATTTAATAAACAAAGGCAAATTTATATTTATTATTTATGATCTATCCATACCCTTATTGGGTCTGTTTACGTAGTACTTAAAGTTTTTGTAATATAAAATTGGAAGAAATTTGGTTTGTGCTTTTGAAATATTGTACTTCAAAAGTATATTTAATGCACTTTGAAGAGTATATTTAAATTTACTTTAGTCATTGAGTCTCCTTTGTTTATTAGCTACAAAGTCTTTATAAAAATAATGTTTGCTTTTCTATAACTAAAAGAACATTTCAGTAAGAAATTGTTAAAGCAATTTGTTCACCACATACTCAGTGGACAGGACATAAGCCTAACCTTTCAGTTCCTCACTTTATCCACTTCAAAATAATGGCAATAACATCTTTGATTAGTTCAAACACCTCATAGAACACATTTAAATCCTTTTCCTTAGCAAACTTTTTTTAGTTCAAGGAAAACAACATTGGTTCCTCCCACCCTTCTTTCACAATATGCTTCAACAGCTCCCATGGGTAGTGAAGAATGGATATGCCGGTAACCAGGTTAGAAGGAACATTTCCCCTATAAATAATTTGTGCTTTCTGCCAAATTTAAAATTTAACTCAGATATAATTAAGCACATAGCCCATATGAGACTGACATACTAAATTTAGGTACATGGTCCTTGGTTTCAGTAAGTATAGAGTCTACCAAGGGGATAAGGTAACCCAAACAGAGAAACTTAATGGATGGTGATAAGTGCATTAGTGAAATGAACAATCAGCCAATCAGTAATTATAATAATGATAGCATGTATATACACTTCAGCAAGGGGCTGAAGCCACACTCCCAAACAGGAGCTTACATTTTAACCTAGGTCCTTGGTGTACAAAGTGGGCAGTACTGCCCCTTGGAGGGCACTGGAATGATTGGGGGGGTGGTGGTGGTAATAGACTTGGGTGCAAGGGGGCGATGTTGAATAAAAATATTATGCAGTGGAAGCATAAGGAAAGAAGAGAAGAAAATTTTGAAAAACCGTTCATACATGTTTCATCTGTTGTGTAACAGAGTTAGTCATAGTGATTACATTATTTTCCAAATAAACACACAATGCAAGTTATAACCAATCAGTGGTCAAGTTTACCTACTGGTCTTAACAAACAAGTGTTAGCAAGTGAATGTGTTGAGCATTGCCAGGAAGTCCAGCATGTATTGGCAGGAATATGTGCATGTAATGACTTATTTATAATACAGTACTCTAGGTTACATGATGCAATATTGTGTCATCAAAATTTCAGTACAGGAAAACCCCACAAATTTACAACAAAATATTAAATTTAAGATGTGTCTCTTTAAAAAAAATTATGTATTTTCAAATTGATGCAAATAAAAAAAATCATTAAAAGGATAAAGAAAATAGATTTCCAGGGGGCTGCTGAGTAATTTTTTTTTTTTTGGAAAAGGGGGAAGTAGGTCAAATAAATTTGGGAACCTCTGGGAGTCAAGAGGGATCCGACCAAAACTTCATGAGCAGAAGAGTGACCCTTAGAACTTGGAACCTCACTTGGGCAGCCATGGGGAAGATGGATTGAAGAGGAGAGAGACTAGATGCAAGGAGACCAATTTTAATAGTCTAGGCTAGAAGTGATGAGGTCCTGAACCAGGGTGGTTGTGGTAAGTAGACAGAACAAAGACACAACAGATGCCTTGAATGGATCAGGAGTAACTGACAAGATTCCACGATTATTTGGATACAGGAAGTAAGAATGAAGAGTAAAGGAAAAATCTTAGTTTACAAAGTTGTAACTAGAATAATGGCAGTGCCTTCAACAGAAATAGGGACATTGAGAGGAGAGATGGGTTTAGGGGACAATCAGTTCTGTTTTGGACACAGTTTGAGCAGTCTCTAGGACATCTTGATAGAGATGGCCAGCAAGGCAGTTAGAGATGTGGGACTGGAGTTCAAGATAGAGGTCAGGATGTGTGACCTGGATTTGGGAGTCATCTGCACAGAAATGGCACTTTAAGCCACTGAGAGTGAGATTGCCAAGAGAAGAGAGAGCCAGAGAGGGGACCTTGGAAAACACCCCCATTAATGGCTCAGGAAGAGCATAAGAAAAAAGATGGAACAGTGAGAGGATAGTGTTGTCATTGCAGCCAAAGGAAGAGAGATCGCATCAAGCAGGAGGAGGAAGTGATCAACAGTATAAAAAAGTTACAAAGAAATCAAGGAGGATGAAGACTGAAAAACTATTATCTGATTTGGTGATTAGGTCATAGGTGACTTTTGAAAGAGCAGTGTCAGCAGATGGTGATAGTAGGGGGAAGGTACATTGCAAGGGGCTGAACAGTGGGTAGTGCTGAAAGGGAGGCATCAGATGTAGAAACCTTTTTCTAAAAAGTTTAGTAGTTAAGGGGAGGACAGGCAGGGATGTGGGATATTAACTGGATGAGATGCAATTGTCCAGTGGAGGCTTTTTAAGGATTGAGGATATGTAAGTATGTCTGTTGCCAGAAAGGAAGTTGCCAGTGGAGAGGGGACTGATGATACATGGTACTAGAGCCTATGGTATTGAAAGTTTATTAGTCAGAGGGCATTTGTCTTATAAAAGAATGAGGCATACTTCTTTTATCTGTGGCTAGGAAAACAGAAGCAGAGTGACAAAGCTGTGAAGATTTTGAAAAAGATGGGGAAAGGAGGTGAGGGAGTTCATACTGTAAGGCTCCAAATTTTCATATGATAAATAGTACAAGCAATAAAATAAACATACTAACTCCTGGGGGGAAAATTAGAATTGGGTGAATTTAAAACATTTTATTTATTTATTTTTTTCAATGCTTTATTAACTTCTTATTTACATCATTCGTTTCCGCCAGATTTTGAGTTACAAATTTTCTCCCCATTTTTCTCCTACCCACTGCCCCAAAATAGCAGTCCCACAGGATATCCCCTCCTCCAATCTGCTCTCTCCCATATTTTATCCCATACCCCTTTCTACTTTTCCAGTGGATCTCTATGCCTCAGTGCCTGTATATCTTATTTCCCAATTATATGTAAGATGGTATTAATAATAGTATATATATATATATGTGTGTGTGTGTGTGTGTGTGTGTGTATGTAGCAGCAAGCACCCCAGCGTCCCCAGGGTGTCTGCCAGCACAGATTCTTGGATCTGCTTTGATAAAGGAAAGCAACTCAAAGTGGGTTAACAAGCTTACTTTAATCAGTCAGATATGTATCATTCACCTAGTTCAGGGGAAAAAGGTCAGCACCCCAAACTTCAAAGTATACAGACAGAATTATCAAGACAAAAACAGATCAAGTAGACAGATTTCCAAACTGTTCAACCATTACATCCATACCAAACAACATCTGGGTTTCAAAGCCGGGGGGCTCTGGACAATGGCTTCCCAGAATCCATATCAAATCACAGAACACTTTTCAAAGTGAGCCCCAAAACAAAGCCTCACATCAGGGCTTATATAGCCTCCTGGATCAGAGAATGTAACAACCTTATTGACCCACTGGCCAATCAAAAAGTATCTACTGAAAAACAAGCCTCCCACCCCAGGCTCCAGGTGCACTTTAGCCTAGGGGCAGGGAAGATCTTTAAAATTTACATTCCCATTACAATATGTAAACATATATAAATACACACACACACACACACACACACACACATATATATATATATATATACATACATATATGTCTCTCTCTCTATATATATATATTTGATTTTAAAACTTTCAATTCCAGATTCATTCCCTTCCTTGTCACCCACCTGCACTGGGAAGATACGCAGTTCAGTATAGGTTGTACATGTGCGGCTAATGCAAAATAATAACATAGTAGATATATTGTAAAAGACTGACTATATTTCCTTCCTTCCTATCCCACCTCCCACTTGTTCTATTCTCTACTTTGATCCCATCTATTTTTTTTTTTAAGCAATTGGAGTTAAGTAACTTCCTCAAGGTTACACAGCCAGTTATTTCTGGGTGTGGTGCTGAGTATCTGAGCCCGGATTTTGATCCAGGTCATCCTGACACTGGAGCTGGTGCTCCTACTCACTGAGCCACCTGGCCGCCCCTAAGCAATTGGAGTTAAGTAACTTGCTTAAGGTTACATGGCCAGGTGTTTCTGGGTGGGTGCTAAGTGTCTAAGCCCGGGATTCGATCACCAGGTCAATTCCAACACTGGAGCTGGTGCTCTTACTTGCTGTGCTACCTGGCCACCCCGATCTCATCTATTTTCAAAAGTGAGTGCTTCCAACTTCCCTCCCCCCGAACCTACCCTCCCTTCTATCATCCCCCCTCTCATCCCCTTCCCCCCCATTCTCCTGGAGGGTGAGATACCCTATTTAGTGTGTATTTCACTCCCTCCTCAAGCCAAATTCAATGGGAATAAGGTTGACCCATTCCCTTTTGCCTTCCTATTCTTCCCGTCCATTATAATCATTTTCCCTTGCCTTTTCTGTATGAGATAGTTTACCCCAATCTGTCTCTCCCCATCTCCTCTCATTATATTGCTCTCACCTCTTAATTTCACCTTTTAAGTATAATTCCTTCCTGTTAAATTGGTCCTGTGCCCTCTATCTATATATACATGTAAACATATATACATTCACATATGTATTCATATGCCCATATACCCTCATATATAGACAAATATATATTTCTAATCCCTTCAACTACTGAGAAAATTTTCATAAGTTACAATTATTATTTTTCCATGTAGGAATGTTAATAGTTCAACTTTGATAAGTTCCTTATGATTCCTTTTCCCTGTTTACCTTCTCATGCTTCTCTTGCTTCTTGTATCTGAATGTCAAATTTTCTATTCAACTCTGGTTTTTTCAGCAAGAATGCTTGAAAGTCCTCTATTCCACTGAATGACCATATTTTCCCCTGAAACATGATACTCAGTTTTGCTGGGTAGGTGACTCTTGGTTTTAATCCCAGCTCCTTTGCCCTCCGGAATATCATATTCCAAGCCCTTCGATCCCTCAGTGTAGAAGCTGCCAGATCCTGGGTTAAAAACATTTTAAAATAAGCAACATTCATCTCAAAGATGTCAAATGGAAATAAAAATTCAAATGCATTTTAGATTGAAAATTTATTATAAGTAGAAAAAAAATGAAGATGAATTGCAACAAATTCAATTCAAACATATATACCCAAATTTCTCAGTTTTAACATTATCAGAAAGCAAAACTTTCTGAAATTTACAAATAATACATACATGGGATGGCTAATCCAGAAAGGCAGCATTCCAGAAGTACTCATTTAGTATACCCAAACAGAAGAAGAAAGATTACACACTTATTTTAAAACTTGGAGAACCATTCAATCATGGATTTTATACATTTAAGATGAATGTCAAACAATACACAGAGAAAGGTATTAAAATCACAAAACATAAGCAGCAGATTTTTCAATTAAAAACAATGAAATTATATACATATTTAATGATACAGATACACACACACATATAATTGAGGATGAAACATCCAACATTTTTGGAAAGACATCTAGTGTACTGCAATGAAATGTGGCTGAAGAGAAAATTGTTCCAGAGTCCTATATATTTTAAAATACCAGATTTTATATTCTTCCATATGCATATCATAATATTTAAGGCTTCTTTAGGAAGGAAAGTTATTACTGAGCCAACAGTAATGTTAACATACATATGTTAAAAGATTTAAACTTTGTTTAAAGTATGATGGGAAGAATCCATGTATTTCTTGGTGCTATACTGAGAGAAAAATGAATTGCACAGAAAAACCTCAAAACTAGAATTTTTCTCTCTTACACAAGAATTGTTAGATCTGTTAAGAGGTAAATTTTCCAAATAGAGTTTCTTTATTACATGAGAAAGAGTATTTTTCATTTCCTTAGGTATAAACTGTGAACATACCGTTGTTTTTGTTAGATATTAATACTTAGACCTAACATTTAGGTTAAACATATACAAAATTCCTCTAGAAAATAAGAATTTCCAAGTAGGGCATGGAAGAGATTGAATCAGAGTGAATGCAGGATGGTGGGGGAGTGGTGTGGAAAGGAAGAACTCTGAAAATGGGAAAAGTTATGGCCATGGGAGAAAACAGGAGGAAACTCAGGAACAAATTATCTCAGTAGCATTTATTAACATATTCCTTAAAGAAAGCAATTGATCTAATTAGTTTCAGAAAGCAAACTCCTAGAGGTAGTAAGGCACAGGGTCAAAATAAAAAATGTAAAAAAGGATTTTGTGCTGCACTGCTTTCCCCCATGCCTAGAATGCTCTGCCTCTTCATCTTGGAATCTTCTTTTCCTAGATTCCTTCAAGACTCAGCTCAAGTCCCACATTTTGCAAGACTTTTCCCCTGTCCCCACAGTTGCTAGTGCCATGACTTCTCAGTTTCACCTTGTTTGATCCTGTATTACCTTGTATGCACCTAGTCTTTATTTTTCACATGTTCTCTCCCTCATTAGAATATATGATCTTTAAAATCAGGAGCTGTTTTTGCCTTTCTTTGCTTGCCGAGCCCTTAGCACAGTGCCTGCACATGGTAAGCTCTTAAAAAATGCTTGCTGACCAATTGGGAAAAAACACCAGTGGCCTAAAGGGAACAACTTTTGACAAGGAAGTAAAACTTTAACCATAGGGACATTTGGTACTTAAATTCTTATGCTGAGATTTTTCATTGCTTGCCTACTCTTGTTCACATGCAAAACCAAAAGTACTAAGCTGAGCCTTTCTAGTTATTTTATTCTGGGCCATGTCCCTTCTCCCCCACCAATGGTTAATTATCCTGAGAAAGTTTTAACATGTTAGAATGCTGCATCAGCACACTGATCACTGACTTCTTTCACTTATTCCTTTTGACTTTTTTTCAGATTATGTTAATTTTTAACCATAGTATGTATTTTTTGGTTTGCCAATAAAATAAAACGGGTTCCATTTCTCTAGTTTTCAAATTTATGGTGCTTTTCTTCTGATGACTGTTTATATTTTTAGTATTTTTATTTGTTACATTAAAATATCTCCTTTTGAAAATTCCCATCAAACTAAAAATTTACAGAGTTAAATTTAATTTTTCTTCTTTCCATGTAGGTCTCCTGTACATAAAGGAGAAAAACCACCACAACATTTCCAATCCCTTTATGACTCAGTTCTTTAGAACAGAACAAAGGTTCATTTTGGTAAGACATGCTCTGCCTAGACAAGGAATCTTGCCCTATCAAAAAAAAATTCTCAATTTTAATATTCCATAGGCTATATGTTTTTGGATTTGGATTGTGTCATAGTCTGTCCATAGTCTGTCCACAACTGGTTTCAGAACCCAAGTCTGGAAAGAGTTTAAGCATTCTCTTGTCCAAGAAGCTTTCTCTGATCTTTCCATCTTAAAGTGATCATTTCCTCTTCCAATAATCCCAGACTCCTTTGTCTGGTTCTCTTCTTTGTTCCTATCACATTCTATCTTGAACTGTATTTCTGAACATATTGTGTAACTTACCACAAAGCAGGCTGTAAGCTCTGTGTGGGAGGGATTTTTATTTTTTTATCTTGGTATCCCTAGTGTACATACTAATACTATATTATATTAATAATAGTATAAATAAATTTTTGTGGAAAGAGGGGTAATATAGGTGAGTATTGGCTTAGAGACTCATAAAACACTAGAGTCAAAATAAATCAGGCTACAGACAAACAAGAATTTTAATAAAAACCAAAATCAAGTGCTTAACTCATTGATTACAGTGATGATGCAGCTAGGTGGCACAATGGATGGAGCACCAGACCTGGAGTCAAAAAGACTGGAATTAAAATCTGATCTCAGACTGTGTGACCGTATGCAAGTCACTTAACCTTTGTCTGCCTCAGTTTCATCAACTGTGAAACAGGGATAATAGCACCTACCTCTCAGCGTTGCTGTGAGGAATAAGTGAAATATTTATAAAGTGCTTATTAGCATAGTGCCTAGTACACAGTAGATGCTTAATAAGTGCCTGTTTCCTTCTTCTATTCAAATAAGTTATTTATGATGCTTTAGAATATTCTACCCATATAAGGGAAGGTCTAATACGGTAAGAAGTATATATTTGAAAATGAATGTGATAGGAACAAAAATGAAATTGAACTAAATATAATTTTTTAAAAAAGGAAATAAATGTGATGTAAAACCAAAAAGTATCAATGTAACTTTTTAAAAAAAGAAAAATAGTATACTCTACTTATTCCACATGAAGCAGTTAGCTAAAAACTATTTCTAAGACAAAATAATACTTGCAAATGTTTCACAATTTATTCTGTTGAACCAAACAAGCCCAGGAGAGAACATGAAATTTACAGAATGTTCATCATGTCCTGAAACTCAAAGTCATGAAATAAAGGCGTTTTCCCCTTTTAATACTGAAGTAAATCACACAATGGTGAACCTGGGTAATTAGAGTTGCAGCTTCCTGGATCCATTTTTCTCTATCTCCACCCTAAGAAGTACAACCTATTGTACCATTAATAAGGTCAGAAATGGAGGTTTTCCTTTCATTGAATTCATCTGTCATGCTCTGATAAAATATACAATGGATTATTCAAATGAGTGAAGTCTCAGAAGTAAAATAAACATTTTACATACATAGATTAAAATAGGTTTATTGTCTCTTAAATAAAATGTAACCATATAGTCTTTTCCCCATTCTTTTGAAATGACACATTGATTCAATTCAGTGGTTGACCAATAGTACAGGAATGAAACAGACTCTCTACTTGACCCAAGCAAGATGAAATATAAACTTGAGTACTAAAAATTACATTCTGATTTTCCTTCTAGACCAATTTTCATTTACTAGAAAAGTCCTATTCCTTCTACTGTCCATCATAAACATACAACTCACACTTGAAAAGGGTGCAGGAATATAAAAGGGTTTGCCTGTAGCAGAGAGAACAGAATCAGTTATTACAAGGTAAAACAATTCAGGCATGAAAACACCCCTAGCCAGTGGTCCCATTTGCACAAAATAAAATTACAGCTGTTCCTAACTTGTTTTGATAACTGCAGCTAACTGGCTTTATGAAATACAGCCAGAACTTGGGTGGAAAAGTTTTTGCAAATATAAGATATGGAGGTTTAAGAATTTGATATAATGTAAAACTAACTGTTAAAATCTTTTTCCTCAGAACCCCTAAAAATCTGAAAAGTAAAAAAATTATTTAATTAATGTAATTTAAATTAAAAAATTGTTTTTATTTTGTTATGTACAAATAAAATAATCTGCTATATCCCAAGGTTAAATACATAACCATAGACATAAGAGTAGTTACTGCAAAGGAACAGAATCTAGAACAGGCCTCAGAGTTTGCACCAATAACTGAAATGTCTGAAATTAACACAGAGAACCAGTGGTTGTTTTCAGCAGAAGTGGTTTCATTTTAGAAAAAACAAGATATTATCCAGTCAGCAGAGAATTATTTTATATATATGATCGGAAAGAAATAGAATCAAGTCAGTATGAAGTACAAAATACGGTTCCATGTTGTTACTTATTAACATCGGTCGCCAGCAATTAGATCGTCTTCAAGTTGAAGCATAACTTTTTTGCGGGGAGGAGGTGAGTCTGGATCTCCTTTTTTTGCCCAGGCTGGAAGTTCGGCAGCCACTGATGGGTTAATCTCATTACAGATCTGTATGGAAACTTTGACCTGCTCTTTTTCTGACTTGAGCTGGTCAGATCTTGCTTAGGCAGCCTGCTAGTTCCCTTCTCCCAGGCACTAGCCATGCTGGCACTGTATTTAATGCAGACATCTGATTGTCTTTGCCCCTGCTACAGCTCAGAGTTGCCCTTCCCAACAGCAGGGAATACAGATGTGCGTCACCATGCCTAGATGTATCTTTTTTGTTTTTTAAAGAAAAGGATTCACTATACACCTAATAAAGTCAAAAGGCTTTTTAGAAAAAGCTACTTTTGCATTACTTACATGTGAACATTTAATACATGCAATCTGATGATTGTAATTGAGCCCAACAAGTTGACAAGAAATATATTCATGTATTTCAGTTTGGAATAAGGTAATGATCTCTACAGAAATATAACCAGAAAAGTAAAATTCTGCATTTTTGCAAATTGAGACGCTTTACAGAAAACAAATTATCTATATAACATCTCTAAGGAAAAAAGGAAAAATACAAATATGGCACCATATTTAGAACACCACAGAGTCGGAAAATAAGGTTTTCTTGCTTAAATTAAATGGCAGCACAAAGACAATTTTCTTTATCCCTATATGAATCCAATTTCCCAATCATGCTAAGCAATAAAAAATGGATAATAACCCATAAAGGGAGACAAGTGATATGAAAACTACAACTTATACAACTTTTTCACAGTGACTATTTAATAGTGCATTTTGCCATTTTAAACACAAAAGTGTTTCCTTACTCCATAAATTCCTCTTTAATCACAATCATCTTACACGCACTTCTATCTAATATTACCCTTTACACAATTTGCTAGTGAACTCATCTAATAAAACAAATTTCACAATATAGCCAAAGCAATGATCTCTTTCTAGTTTTCTGTTCCTTAAAGTGGCACCAAGGGATGTTTTTCTGGTACTGCACATAATTGTCTTCTATGATTTCATGCTCAGGAACTGTGAGGAGACATCATCTTTGCATTATCTGAAATAGAAAAACCTTATTTCTCCAGTCCTCTGGTTTATCCAGGGTCCTTTGACATACAATTCCTTTCCTTGCATTTTAAGATGTCTTGGAGGTCTAGGAAAACTTTCCCTAATTATTCCCCATTGAAATAATAGAACCAGTGTGGTTGTTTCATTAAAAGATAGACTTCTGGGGCAGCTAGGTGGCGCAGTAAATAGAGCACCGGCCCTGGAGTCAGGAGGACCTGAGTTCAAATACAGCCTCAGACACTTAACACACTAGCCATGTGGCCTTGGGCAAATCACTTAACCCCAACTACCCTCCAAAAAGCCAAAAAAAAAAAAAAAAAAAAGACTTCTAGGACTCCATAAATGATTGCACTTGCATATAATACCCACTTTAGCTTAAACCTTCTATACCTATGAGACTGACTCTATGAGGATCCCAAAAGGCTGACCATTGTTCACATAATGTTTACATGCCTACTAGTTTTGAATTTGCATTAACCTTCTTAAAAGCATTCCTTAGTTGTTTCCAGGCAAGAACTGTTTATCTTGGTGTGTTACAAAGGCCATTCTCAGATTCCTTAGGTGGTCACGCAGTTCTGTATACTCTAAGTCAGGCTAGAAAATTTTGAGTCAGAGTCCATCCAGGGGATCCCAGAAAAGAAAACAGAGAGCTGAAAATCTAAAGTGGAAATGGTTTAGCATGTTCTTAGAAGTGTCTAAGCTTAAAAATCACTATAAACAAAGGCTACCAGAACCCCTAGTTTGTCAGGCTTGACAGATCAAAAACACTGGTCTATTCATGGAGTCCGTCCCTTCCTTAGCTACATCCCCCAAGTGTATGAGATCCAAAGAGAAGGAATAAAGATGGCATGAGACACAGGGCAGCCTGTGACCTAATGAAGGATAAGAAGGACAGCCTAAAACAGGGAGGAAACTATGTTCAAGGGTAGAATTGGGACTTAAGAGAAGAGCCTGAAGTTGTCAAAGGCTTCACATAAGCTGAACAGGCCAAAGAAGGTAAGAGAAACTGTAAACAGCAAATGAGAACAACTAGAACCCTTGTCCTCAGGAACTTTGTAATAATTCGGGCAAAAAAATAATCAGGGAGATTCATTCTATCCATGTATTGTGACAAATGGTCGCATTGCTACTGTCTAAGGGAGGAGTGGATTCAGAGAACTCTTCCCAAGTGGCTAACCAACCTTCCCTCTTCTTGGGAGAACAGATAATCTTCTCTTTAAGGCCTAGTAGCTGTGAGACCACTTATTTCCAGAATGGCTCAGCTGAGCCATACTGATTTTTAGCCATGATAAAGTCATAAGACCCAATCTCATCTAGCCTTTGATTTGTCTTTGAAATCAAACTCAAGAATCTGTTTGGGATGGAATGGGATTCCATTCCTCTATTCCTACCTTCCCTCTTAGCTGCCTCACATGAAAAGTAGCTCTTATTGTATAACTTTGACATCAGCGCTAAGACTAATTGAAGCAGTTGCAAATACCTTTATTCTAGAGGACAGTAAGACTCCAGCCCAACTTGGCAAGCACAGGAGAGTAACGGCCCTGAAAGAACACGATGCCCATAAATCAACCTTAGCTATACTGTGATTTGTAGGTTTAAAAACACTATCAAGGTAGACTGATAGAATGTTATACAAGGTAAGCACCCTTGCCTGAAGCTTACAACTAAACTCACCATTAAGGCTGCTTTTTAAAGAGAAGGTGATACCTCATTCAAATAATCAACTGCTGTTACAAAATATTAAAAAACAAACCTCATGTTGTGGTAGGTCCCTGCTTCTACTGTTTCTACTCTCCAAGCATATTTGGAGACACAGACAGGGTTTGAAAAATGTCTAGACTTTTACTTCTTTTTATGTCATCAATTTACACACACACACACACACACACACACACACGCACATCCCTGAACTCAGGGAACTTTCTGCATGCCATATCTATGTAAACAAAATTTTGTCAAGAGAATAATATTTAATCAGAGCTGCTTTAAAGAAACAAAATTTTTGGTTTGGGATCTGTAGGTGTAGGGTACTTATAGCGAGGAAAAATCCTTGTACCAATATTAATCAGTAACAATTCTGAAACTTACAGTCAGCACACTGCATAGGGCACTAAGACATTGTCTTGTCTAGGGTCACAATGTCAATTATGTAGCAGATTCAAGATTTGTACCCAAATCTTCTTGACTCAAGAAATTAGACCTCTCTCTATTATACAAGCTTCCTCTTTTGACAAATAATCCATCACTACATTAAAAACATTGCAGACCAAAGATGTTTTGATTCAGTTGTGACTAGCCTAGAAAATTCTCACCCTTTCAGTGTGGCCATTGAATATCTCTTGCTTCCTTCGAAACCAAATACCGTGTTTCCCCGATAATAAGACCTATCCCAAAAATAAGCCCTCCCCTTACTGTGTAAGATTCCTCTAAAATAAGCCCTCCCCCGAAAATAAGCCCTATTGAGATTGCTACTGTAGTGAAGGTGATCCCCTGTGCTACACGCTACATTACGGTACCCTCTGTATGCCCCGTCTCCCCCCCCCCCCCCCCCGTGAAACGCACGCCCCGCTCCGAGCTGCATCCAATCAGAGCTGCAGCAGTGAGTGTGTCATCCTGTTCTTCCCCAGTGATTTGCTTGCTGGCGCCATTGAGAGCAGTGCCGCAGAGGAGAGCTGAGGCAGGACAACATAAGCCCTCCCCTGAAAATAAGCCCTCTGGTGTTTTTCTTTCCAAAAAAAATAATAAGACAGTGTCTTATTATCGGGGAAACACGGTATGAGTTCACCTCTTCATCTCTATTTATTCCCTTACCCCAAGGTAAACACATTGCCTAGATATGACAGAACAAGTATTTTTTATAGATGAACTTATAAAGTCCAAATGAATGTAAAAATGTTGTCACAACCAGGCTGAAATCCTTTAAGGTCAGAGATCAGGTCCTTCTTATTTCTTGTTAGTGGGGTAACAAAAGGTAGTGTGGAGAATACACAGTACAGACCTCTAGATTTAGTAGGATCTCATTAAGTGGTGCTGATTAAGATAGTTTTAAGGAATTTTTTATATTTCAAACCAAGCAAAGTTTTTTAATCAGCAACAAATGTTATGGGGTTGGCCTTTTTTTTTTTTGGCTACATTATAACAACTTACAGATTTTGTCAAATGAGTTCATATATATGTATATATGTGTGTGTACACACACACACACACACACACACACACACACACACAAATTATCGAGCTGTCACCATCCACAGTCCCAGGGCCACATTAGCAGCCAAAAGTGTACTACCAGCAAGCAAGATTAAAAATCCTAACAAATCTCTATTTTGCTTGTCTATGATCAGTGAACTAAGGGTGGCTTCAAGAAAAGAGTTTAATATCCATTGTCCATCTAAAGCAAAGCAGGGTACAGCATTGATGACAGCCAGTGCTCCTGAGAGTGAAATCAGGTATCTGGTTATAAGTAGTTAAGCAGAATAAACAATAAAGGTATCAATAATGTGTTAACCATTGAAAACCATACTTGAACAATTCAGGGAAAATTTTCAACACACTGAATGTAAGACTACAAAGGTCTTTCCCACTTAAAGGTGAAATCACTCTTTCTCTAAGCTTTTGCAATTCAGAAGAGGCTATGCCTTTTTGACAAACAAATGAACATATTTTTAAGTCTTACTAGCATAAAAACAAAGTTAATGAAAAAAGACAACTTTTATCTTACTTTATCATTAACCAGTATAATTCTGGCTATAATGATACAAAAAGGAGAATAGTTGGGGAGGGAGAGGAAGTGGAAAATAATTCCTTTTTTGACCTTGTGTATGTTACGATAGTACAAATGAAAGTTTTGTTTCTTGAACATTACTCAATGTAACTACTTAGAGGCAGGGTGTAGAGGGAAAATTCTCTCCTAAGACAATGGCAGCTATACAAATAAAGATTACAGGATATATGCCATAAGTCTTTTTGGTACCTTTTGAATTAACTGCTTTTACAACTTTTTCCCTTTTCTTTCTCTGTTAAACCTTGAAAGTAAGAAATACAAGAAAGTAGAAAACCGATACAAAAAAATGTGTCTTTCAAAATGTATGTTCTAGTTACCACCTAGCTTATTAAAAACAGGTACCATATTCATTCCCCTGTCCCTGCCCCACCCCCCGTTTTTCACATATAAAGAAAATACTATTGACATATCATATGATTGGATTTATTTTTCAGGGAGTGCAGTGGCAATAGATCAATGTCATTCTGCTTATTTTCTCAAATGGTCCTCTTTAGAAGCATGCTCCCCCCCTTAATGGCACAGATTAGACAAAAGAGCTAACTGTGTTTGCAGACAGTATGTAGCCATGACAAAATGTCAACCAAATTAACTGGCCCAAATAGGGGCAGGAAGCCTATCTCTGCCATCATTAACAACTCAGATGCTTTACCCATCTGAGGTAACTAGCCATAAGTCAAAAAATGGAAAGGTTTCAAATTCATTAATCCAACTCTAATGTGGCTTCTATACATTCTCCAGAATATCTCATCTTTTGTTTTTCTCTCTAACAGTCTTGTTCCCTGTCTTATATTCAAGCACACTTTTAATGCCTATACAATTTTAAAGTGACTTCCTTTGGCATAGAGAGTCCTGTCATGTCTTTATTTTAAGGATAAAACATTATATTTATATGGCATTTAAATACACATGATCTCAGCTGATCCTTGTGAGGAAAGCAAGTGTTATTCTGCCCACTTTACACAGAAGGAAACAGATTCATAAAAGTTACACAACTTACCTTATGACAAAGGTTGTAAGTGATACAATCAGGACTCAAATCCAAACAGGGTTATTGGACTATGCCCTGCTGCCAAAGTACTGTGTTCAGACTCTAAGCAATACACTTTTCATACAAACCTTTTGTATAAGTAATTTAAACATTTGAAAGGATACTTGAAAAATGTCTCTATTACCACAGGTAGATCAATGCTTAGAAAGTTGAATCGTGGGATGAAACTGCTGAGGCTCACTAAAAAAGGAAAGTGGTGAGGACAAATATTAATGAGTCAACAGATAGCACATATTTAATGATCTATGCATTTATACAAAGTTGAGTAGGACTCTTCAATCTCCCAATCAGAGACTGGGCAAAAATATAACACCAAAAAAAAAAAAAAAGAAGTTTGTCCTCAAATTTACTTAAAAAGGTTAGAAGCTTCAAGACAAATAGGAAAAAAAGGAGAGAATCCCACTGTTTCTTGGGTGTAGAACACAGGGTATAATTCCCAACATACACTCCTATTTAATGTGGGAAATGGGGTAAACCTGAGTATATCCTGGATGTGCTAAAAAAAAAAATAAAAAATAACAGAAACCAGACACCAAAAATGAGTGTTATCCTTTTTAAAATAGTCACATCTTATCCTTAGTTTTCCGCAAGACCCAGATCATTCTGAACCTTAAAGGACCATGCTATTTTTATATATTCATATTCCCTTGCCTGCCCTGGCTTCCATTTTCTGTATACATCTTTAAAAAGATATAACCCAATTCAACAAATATTTATTAAGCAGGTGCAAAGTGTTGTGTTGGGTGCCAGACACACAAACACAAAATTAAAAACCTCTGCCCTCAAGGAGTTTACAATATACGGGGAGGAAGAAACAACACTTATGTAGACAATACAAAGTAATTTCAGGAGGGAGATGGGCTTTGGGTAGATGTTCAGTTGTTTTAGTAATGTTCAACTCTTTATGACCCCATTTGGGGTTTTCTTGGTAAAGATATGGGAATGCTTTGCTATTTCATTCTCCAGCTCATTTTACAGATGAGACAAACAGGGTCAAGTGATTTGCCCAGGGTCCCACAGCTAATAAGTGTCTGAGGCCAGATTTGAACTCTCGAAAATGAATCTTCCTGACTTCAGACTCAGCACTCTACCCACTGTGCCACCTAGCTGTTCCACTGGGTAGAAAGCATCAGTTAAGTTGATTAAAAAGTTAAGCTTGAAGAAAGGTAGGATTCTAAAAGGAAATAATGAGAAGGAAATGCATTCCAGGAGTGTGGGAACAGAGATGGGAGATGACATGTTGATAGTTGATGTGGAATAACACAAAGTAAGTGAAGGGGAATAATATGAAATGCCTATAAAAGCAGGAACCAGCCCGTGGAGGGCTTTAAATGCTAGGCTGAGTAGTTTGTACATTATCCTACACATAATAAACAGCCACTAAAGATTTTGAACAGGGGACTGACATGGTCAGACAAGTCTCTTAGAAATATTTATCTGGGTGTGATATCAAAGGTGGATTAGAGAGGAGAGAGAATATAAGTAGGGAGATCCATTAAAAGAACATAGTATAGAATTAGGAGAACATTGTATATAACAACAGCGATATTGTGAGGATGATCAACCATGAAAGACTTACCTACTCTGATCAAGTCGATGATCTAAGACAATTACAAAGAACCCATGATGAAAAATATTATCTACCTCCAGAGAAAGAACTGATGAACTCTGAATGCAGACTGAAGCATACTTTACTTTCTTTTTTTTGGGGGGGCGGTCTCTTTTCTTTTGTCACATGGCTAATATGGAAATGTTTTACATGACTTCACATATATAATTGATATCAAACTGCTTGCCTTCTCAAGGAAGGGAAAGAGAAGGAGAGAATTTGGAACTCAATATTAAAATATAAGTGCAAAAATATTTTCTACATGTAATCAGGAAATATTTAATGAAATAAATAAAAATACTTTTAAAAAAGGCTATAGTAGAGTCCAGGTGTAAGGCAATGAGAGCCTAAATTAGGGTGGTGGATATATGAGTAGAGAGAAGGGGATATATAAACAAAAGATGTTATACAAATGACAAATTTGTTAAGTGATTGAACTCTCTGTGGTAAGGGAGAGGGAGAAGTTAAAATGGCATTGAGGTTGCTGTGAACCTGAGGAATGGAAAAACAGTAGTGCCCTGAAGAGTAATAGGAAAATTTGATGGGGGGTGCATTTGGGAATAAAGATAATGTCATGAGAAGGATAATATAGATTCTCCCAGGTCTGTGTCTGGCTCATCTTGAGTGACTCACTCTACTCCACAGAGGAAATGAGGAGGGAGAAGGTCTTTGCCCTGGGGGCCTTATTTAAGACAGTCATGAGGCAATCCTGGGGGCAGAGGTGGGGTTGGGTATACTTTGGGGTGTGTGCATGTGGAATTTTCTCGATGGTATCTTTATAGCTGTGGCTTCCTGAGTAATAGGTTATACTTGCCCTAAAGGGTTAATGCCCAGCATAGAGTGAGGAGTTGGGAGCTTGAATAATTGAGAAAGGAGCTAGTTGTATTAGAAACAGGTCCCATGATTGCCTATCTTTAGAAGAGTAGGATAAGACCCCTCCTTTCACTCTGATTGGTTGATGATACACTCCATGGTGACAAGTCATGAGCCCTACCATGGAAACCACTATTGTACAGTGGAGGAAGGGTGGGTTTCAGGGAAATATAAAGAATCACAAAATCAAATGTCAGAGTTGGAACAGGCTTCAGCGACCATCTAGTACAACTTATATTTGAAAAGGAATCCTCCCTATAACAATCTGTTCATCCAACTTTTGTTTTAAGACTTCCAAAGATAGGGAACCTGCTAATAAAGAAGTACTTCACTTTTGGCAATTCGAATTGTTGGGAAGTGTTTTTCCTCAAACCAAGCCTATATGTACCTTTGCAATTTCCATGCATTATTCCTGATTCTACCAGTGGAGTCAAACGGAATAAGTCTAACCATTCACCCACACAATAGCTCTCCAAATGCTTGAAGATAGCTATCACATCTCATCAATGTCATCTCTTCTCCAGGCTAAATTTCCTTAGTTCCTTCAACTAATACTTATTTTATGAACTCAAAACCCAATACCATCCTGGTTGGCTCTGAACTCTGAACACTTTAGCTAACTCTAGTTAGCTAACTTTAGCCACTTTAAACAACGTCTTTCTTAAACTGTGGTGTCCCAAACAGAAAACAGTACTCCAGATGAGGTCTGGCATGGACAGAGCATGGAGGGATTATCACCTTGTTTCTGGAAGCTATAACTCTCTTAATACAGCCCCAAACTTCATTAGTTTTCTTGGCTGTCACATGGCAATGCTGACTGACTCATGTTGAACTTGTAGCCCACCAGATGTTATTCACACTAAGAGATGGATAATGAGTCAGCAAAGGAGACTGAGAAGTTGTAGTTACCAAACAACAGAATCAAGAAAAGGCAGTATCACAGAATATATGGGAGGAGAGCATGCCCAAGAGGAGGAGAGTGTCCAAAAGCTGCAGAGGAGCTGAGTTGAATGAAGTCTTAGAAGAGGACACGTTGGATTCAGCAGTTAAGAAATCACTGGCAATCTTGGAGAGAATTTTTATTGAGTGGTGAGGAAGAATGCAGACTGAAAGGAGTTAGGAAACCTACTACTAAATTAATCTTCTTAAAACAAAGCTCTGAAACCATCCACAACTTCTGATCCAGTATTACCACTGGGGCTTCTTCAAGGAAGTCAAAGCCAGAGCCAAAGTTCTGACACATACCATTTTTTTTCGTTCTAAAGAACTAGAAACATGGAAACAAAGCGGATGATTTTTGATTGGGGAATGGCTAAAACAAATCCCCTCAAAACCATAGTATCTGAATGTTATTGAATATTGTTGTGTAGTAAAATGATGAATATGAGAAATTCAAAGAAATATGGGAATACAGAAAATGGTGCAGAGTGAAAAAAGCAAAATCAAAAGAATATATACAAGGATTACAATAATGTAAATGAAAAGATCACTATCAAAAAGCAGGAATTGGAAAACTAATAACAGAGGAGAGAAAATGAAAAATGCCTCTTTCCTCATAGCAGACAGGCATGAGATTACCAAGTCAGAATGTTACATACAAATGAAGTCACCATAACTTGTTTCTTTGTTGATTTTTCTATGGGTCAAGGTAGGGTTTGGTCTGGGCAGGGGAGAAATTTTTATTCTAGAAACTATTGTGAGGTAAGGACAAATGACACTGACAGAACATACTTATTAAATAAACAAACCACAGTTCTGATCATGATACATTAGAGGGATGGTTGCAAGAAAAAGTGGGTATCCCTTTGGGCTCTTCTAAGGATATTTAAAGTTGGAAGTTACCAGAGAATTTTCTTAGAGCTCTACAGTGGAAAAAGAGATAGATTCAGAATCAAAAGAGTTGGGTTCAAATCCTGGCTCTGGAAATAAGTCACTGAACTCTTTGAGCCTCATTTTCCTCATCTGTACAATATGGTGCTGGCTTAGACAACTTCTAAGATCCTTCTAGCTCAAAAGCTATGATCCTATGTGCTGCTATGTGAGAGAAGTAAGAAAATGGATACGAGTTTAAATTTACATCTTCAAATCTGAATTATTTGCTAAGTTCCCTGTATATACACATGGGTTTCTTTGGACAGCTCTCCCTCAGAATGCCTTTCCTTTTTGTCTTCAGAACTTCATTCTTAAAAGTTTTCCTTCCTTAGTGATGTGCTAGCTTCTATCTCCACAACTTTGCAAAAACTCTCCTCTGTGCTAGTAATGCAATCCTTTCACACCTCTGCCTCTTAAATCCCCTTTAAAATTGAGCTCAAAGACTATGAGACTTATCTGGAATGCCCTGCTGCTAGTGCTTCCCTCCCAAATTCCCTAGTATTAATTTTGTATAGATTTTTTCTGAGACATTCTGTTTCAAATCTTACAGCAAGAGATATGTTGTCTCCCCCAACAGAATGCAAACTCCACGAATAGGGACTATTTGATTTTTGTCTACTAACAGTGTCACCCTGGCCCATGTACCAGTTTCTTAAGTGGATCTGAGAGGTACTGGGGGAACTAGATGAGGTAGTAGCTGTCCCACACTTCCAGATAACACAAAAGACTATATCTGAAATGGATATAGAGGAGACCTACCTATTGCTGCTGGAAAAGGAAGATCTTTGCCCTC
Organism: Petaurus breviceps papuanus; assembly: GCF_028583685.1. Taxonomy (NCBI): domain Eukaryota; kingdom Metazoa; phylum Chordata; class Mammalia; order Diprotodontia; family Petauridae; genus Petaurus; species Petaurus breviceps. Next base: position 1,968,147 of record NW_027187277.1, read on the forward strand.
CTCCCCCCCTTCACTATTATACATCATCCAGGGATCCAGAGAAGAATGGCCAGGTAAACATTCTAAGAACACTTTTGGTTTGCTCACCTAGATATGGCTTGCTTTGAGCACATTCTCAGAGCAGCCTCTGAAGAAAAAAACTATTCACTTTCGAATACAATCAGTGCAAAAGATTTTTCCAAGTATATTTGGTATTTCAGGGATTCCCCAAGATCCTAACAGAATTACTAACCTGTATACTGAAGGTGCAGTGGATGTCCTACAAACAGCATATCAATCTGAGGTGAGTGTTTCACTCTTATTAATCGAGTTTGATTTTCCAAAGATGGTATTACACATAAACTTGAAATAAAGTCCTTTTGACAGTCTGCATTACTTCTACACACTCGATTGGCTTCAATTGTTTTCCGGGCTGGCAGACAGGCATACTAGAAATAAATTTTTAATTAGTCATAAAATCAAAAGCATTAGATCATATGTATGAGTCACAACCATACCAATTATGCCTCCTTATAAAAAAAAAGCACATCTCTTATTTTGATACTTTTAAGCTTTTTTGTGTCATGGACTCCTTTGTAATTCTGGTAAAGTCATTGACCCTTTTCTTAGAATAACTTAAAAAAATTCACAAATGAAGGAATACTACATTTCAATAAAAGGTTAATGAAAATAAAGATGTAAGTTTTTTTTCATCCAAGTTCACAGACCCGTGATATCTATCTATGGACTCCTTGGGGGTTTGCTGACCCCCAGGTTAGGACCTCCCGCTCTTATGGACTAGTGATTTCATAGGTCTGGGCACATTTTCAGGTTTTTTAATTCTGTCTTTCACTGAAGTACTACCCAACACATGGGAAGTCTTCTTTTAGTACATTAAAGATAATATTGTATCGCTTGAGCTATGTGCTATCTTTCATTCTTCATATCTCACCAACTTACTTTGTTTTGGTGGTGATATTCACACATTTGATAATGCCTTTTAGAACATAACTTAAAAAAACCTAAATGCTTCAGATGCTGTAAGGGAAACCTATTTCACATAAATAGAATGCTACCACTATTCATCTAATTATGGGACTCCCCTTAAGATAGCACCACAACAAGTAAGTACTTTTCCCCTCTTGGTATCAGTTTACCTATTTGTCAAATGAGGGAATTAAACAAAGGGGTTGCAGCTCTAAAGTTCTGACTGGAGATGGCAAGAAGTATGGCCTTAATAGAAATCATTCGAATAAAATAAATGGGCACTTAATGCAGGTATGTCTTCCTGTAATTGCTATTGAATCAATGACACGGAGAGGTATGAAAGAAATTACAGGAATGCAGAGGCGGCTAGGTGGAGCAGTGAATAGAACACCAGCCCTGGAGTCAGGAGGACCTGAGTTCAAATCTGGCCTCAGACACTTGACACACATACTAGCCACATGACTTTGGGCAAGTCACTTAATCCCAACTGCCTGCCAAAAAAAAAAGCAAAAAATAAAATTATGGGAATGCAGGAAACTAAGTCTAAATATTTGGCTCCCTTTTTCTACTAATATCCTCTTCTGATGCCTTACTATGGTGTGATGGTGACTTTGGGTAAACAAATGGGACGTACCAGGAAGCACAAGTGAAGCCTTACCAAGCTGGAAAGACTTTGATTATGGACTTAGTAGAGAGTCAGGACTTGACAGAGTATCTGTCAAAAGAGCACTATCTTAGTGAAATTCAGAGATTTATCACCAGAAGGTGATCAAAGTTTTCAGCCACAACAATTCAGAAAGAGTAGGTACTAAATCATACTGTATTTTGCATCAATGGAGGTGATGGAACTTTGGACAGACCCTTGCCATTCCTAACCTTTCTAATCTTATCTTATGCACCATAGTATATTTTACACAGGAATATATTTTTACAAACATGGGACCAAGGAATTGAAAGAACTTGCTCATTTCTGACCACTATCAGTCAGCCTGCTATCTTTTGGTACACCGGTTATCCAGAGTCCCCAGGACCATACTCTAGTTCTGAACCTGGTTTTAGCTTATTCAGGTCTCCTAAGGCAGTGGTGTCAAACTCACATAGAAATGGTCACTAAACTGTACATAAGGACCCATCTGTGCTGTGTATTAAATTAGAAAACCACAATTTAACATTATCTATGTTTTATTCCATTTTAAATTTATTTTGTTAAATAATCACATTTTAATCTGGTTCCAGTCCACTTGAGAGTACTGCTCCTCAGGACATCTCTGCTCTGAGGCAATGGGATGTGTTAACATTAAAGCCTCAGATGGCCAAAGACATTTGTGCATTCCATCAGCAGTTGTATAAAACTACACAGCACAAAAATGTTTCTGGTGCCCTAAACCTCAAAATTAATATCTGATTAAAAGCAATGATCGAGGACCATAAGTCCTTAACAGTGATTTTAAGGGGAAGGGGAGAGAAACTGCTTTTAAGTAACAGAAGTTAAATGAATACAATGAGGATAGTGAGTCTAACCTATTTTGCCAAATTCTACACTGATTTGAACCTTTGCCTGTTGAGGTTTGTGAGCTCCTCCAATAGAATACTTTCAACTGCTGAAACTGCCTGACAAACTATTTCTGTATTTCAAAAGGATTCACATTTTAAATAGGAGATGGCCTAGATGACCTCCCAAGTCCCTCAACTCTAAGATTCTGTGATTTCATGATGCTTTTGAAGATCCATTCTCTCTCTCACACACAAAAACACCCAAAACATGAAAACGTTGGGATATATTATTGAAGTATGGTATAGTAGAAAGATTGCTGGATTTTTGAGTAAATATTAGGTGACAAAAATGAAAGTGAGAGTAATAAAAATTCTATTTTAATTCCCTGTGTTCATTTTATCATTCAAACACTCCCAAAGATCCATGATTTCATCTGGGTGGACATTTCCTCCATCAATGCAGATCACAACCCCTCCTTAGTAGATGGTTTCATAAAATGTTGTGCCCTCCGCCCCAAAATCCTTACTGGTTGTCAGGCAGCCTTCTAGTGAGGAACCCCTCCAAATTTAGGCAGGCTGATCTCATAAGGCCTGTGCTTGTACCCTCTTTTACCTTAGTGTATCTGGCCAAAGTGTGAGCACCAATGTCACCTGCATCCTTCAACAAGGCATTAGAATATTATTTTTATGAAGGTGATACATTTTTTAGTAATTATCCCTTGCATTGTTTTTTCCATTGTCAGTCACTATTTTAGGCCTTTTCTAACACTTTGTTCAGGTTTTATTCTTCCTAGTTCTGTTTTTGATAGATATTTATCAGTTCACTCCAGGGGCCACTTACCAAATGAGTGTCCACATTATTACCGTAGGAAAAGCAGACATCTGTGAGGCTATTGTTGCTACAACATTCAACTGTCCCATCAAGCCTTTTGTACACTACAGAGAGATATAATCAGTTACACAAAAAAACACATTTATAACAAAGTTATTTGTCTCCAATAGTTGAAAAGTAAAATGGTTTTTAAGTGAAAAAAATGAATGACTTCTAGAGTTGCTACGTCATAGCTTATATTTTAGCTTTATTTTTTTAACATTTTGATTTTAATAGTTTATTAATATTATGAAGTATATGTCCATTTTTCTAATTGCTAAATAGGACTGATACCTAGGGTTTGGTTTATTTATAGAAATTTAATTATACTCTAAAGTCTCAGCATATTTTGTGAAATCACTCCCAATGAATTACTAATAAGTCTTTATTGAATACCTATTTTGCCTGGTATACAGTAGGTCCAATGTGCCTTGGACTTCATTCATTCAAGTTTTCCCCTGGAAAGTTCATACTGTTGCTAAATTCAGGACACAGTAGAAGACAATGTCTAGAGCCCATCTAGCACTACAGACATTATTACACAAGACTCAAGAGGATTAGACTTGTTATGCTTGGCCGTAAGTGAACTAGGGACAAAAGGCAGAAGCTGCAAAGAGGCAGATTTAGGCTTGATGTCAGGAAAAACTTCTAATGGTACAGTCCAAAAGTAGAAAAAACCGCCCTAGAAAGCAGTATGGTCCCCTAACTAGAGGTTTCTAAGCAAAGGTTGGATGACCAGTTGTCAGATCTGTTGGAGAGAGGATTCTTTCTTATTCAGGTACAATTTGGACTAAATGGGTTCTAAGTCTCTTTCAATTCTTGGATTCTATGAAGTTGGCCACTATAAATCCACTCACCTTGGGAACTTTCTCAAAAGGACCTACTGTGATCAAACTGGACTGTCTGCTGCTATTTATGTAGAAGGTCTCAGTCGCCATTTTTAGAATGCAGTGCTGATGGGGATACTGTTTATTTCCATGGATTTTTTTCAAATGTTCTTTGGTAAAATACAAGTAGACATCACTTCCATTTGGGGCAGGATAAAGAAGCTAGTTTGCTGGTCCACATGGGAAAAAGGTCGATTTCACTTCATCATTCCTGGTCTTCTTCACTGACTTCAAATGTTTAAAATTTCAAATGTATTAGACACAAAGAACAAATTAGAATTTCTGATTTAATTAAAAATTAATATACTCAGACAGATAAGACCATATTTCAAGAAGAAAGTTGTATCTTTTTCATGTGTAACTCTTAGGTTGTGGTACAGCTTTAAGATCAGCCTAAAATATTATGTAATTCAAGAATTTCTTTAATATCATTAACAAATTCTTTACTTCAATAGCATTGCATTGAAATTCTGAGCTCTCCTAGTGTGCTCAGCTAGGATTCTTACAACTTCTGTAACGTCTTGGGTTTTTCATTAGTAAAATGAAATTGAAGATGATTCTGAAGGTCCTTTTCAGCTTTTTTATGTGTATTAGATGTTAACAAGTGATATCCAAATATACATACATAAAAGTTAGAAAATATTATGTATGCTATGCTACTAAATATGATATATGATTACAAAAAATGACTAGAAGGGACCTTCAATCTAATTCAACCTCTTCAATTAATGATGAAGAAGCTGAGGTCCAAGGTTAGGGGGTTTTAGGTGTCAGAGCCTAATCAGGCAGAGCAGAGGAGTTCAAATTTTCATGGCAAGAAATGCTGACATAAGATATCTGTTAATGATACTGAAGAAAGTCTTGGATTGTAGACATGTTGGATTTTTAGACTGACAGGAAGACTAAACCCAGCACTTAAAAAAAACCAGCTTTATTCTTGAATATGTAGTCTTATTAATCAGAATTAATAATATTTTAATTAAACCAGAAATGTAAATGCTCTAAGACTTAGTCTATTTGATCTTGTCAGGCTGTACACACGCAGGTATGCTTGTACATGTGCACACACACACACACACACACATACACTTTAAATAGAACATTTTGGGAAGATATTTTTCCAGCCTTCCCTATCTACACAGGTTAGCTATTTCTCTATAATGAAAACAAGGTAGAAGCCACTGGTAATTATTGGGATAATTCAGGTAAGTCACGCTCAGATTTTCAAAGTATGCCAAGAGTTGTTTCAAATTTCCACTTTGTTTCGGCTGTTAAGACATGGTTTTTTTTTTTTTATCAATAACTAGAAAAATAAGTATTTGAGAATGCTTAAAATACCTCTAGGATCCATGATTTTATTGTTGTAAGTTGTTATGGCTAAAAAAAGAAAAAAAGTGATTGTCCAACCTTCTGGCCACCAAATTCTGTAAGCCTAATTAGTCTGGTTCTCAGACAAAAGGCCTAGAGACCATTCTAGGACTGGACTTAAAACCTTTCCAGCTTGAGAGGGCCTGCCAGAATGTGTACCATGCTAGAAAAATCTTTAGGAACTTTTACATTAAAATGAAATAAAGCATTTGAGTAGGACTTTAATGGAAATCATTGATGCTTACTTACTTGAAATTCTTACTGCAAACTCCTAAGCACCTACTGGTATAGACATCTCTAGTATATACTATGCTTACAATTACTTATCTTAGTTTATCTACCACTCAATCATCAAATATTAATCAATTATCAAGAATTTACCAAGTATTTATTATTTTCCAGGCTCTGTGCTAAGTGCTAAGTACACAAGGAAAAAATGAAATAGTCTATGCTCTCCAGGATCATACATTCTACTGAGGGAAATAGCTTGTATAAATATGTGTATACACAATAAATTCAAGTTTGTTTAGGAAGAGAGGGAATTTGTAGAGGGGGTGATCAAGAAAGGCTTCATGTAGAAGGTAATACTTGAGATGAGTCTTGAAGGAAATAAGGAATTCTATAAGGTGAGGGTGAGGAGGGAAATCATTCTAGGAATAGGCAACAACCAATGCAAAGGCACTGAGATAGATGGTTAAGAGTTCTGTGTGTGAGAAATAGCAAGAAAGTCAGTTTGGCTAGACTAGTGAGTGTAGGAAAGGAAGTAATATATAATGAGACTAGAAAGGTAAACTGGGGGTAGATTGTGAGGCACTTTAAAGTCAGAGGGTTTTATCATTATTTTTAGAGGCAATAAGGATCCACTGGAGTTATTAAGTATTATCAGACCTGTGCTTAAGACCTAAATAAATTTTATAAATTTTAATAATGAATAGCAATTTTAACCGGAGTCATCTGGTATCTTTCACTAAAGTATTTCTTTAAAAAAATTACACAGTTAATAATACTGAGTATGACTATGTGGCCTCTGTATATTCTGTGTGTGTATGTGTATGTATATGTATATGTGTATGTATATATATATATACATATACACATGTAAAAATATACCAAAAGTAGAATACTTAATCTCCTACTAGTACCAAATGCTAGATTGGGAATCATGAATATGACTGATTTTAAAGCTTGGATCTTCTGGTTAGCAGTACAAAAACCAAGTAATCTAGCTGAAGTTACTGTGCCTTAATTTTAAACCTCTAATGTAGGGCTACCAGACATGTGGTCCCTGTGTATCTCCCTTCATTCCTATGAATGCTCAGAGGCTATAAGCTGCTTGAGGGCAGGGACTGCTTCATTCTTGTCTATCTATTCCAAGCATATAGCACAGTTCCTTGCACACAGCAAATGCTTAATAAATACTGAAATGAATGGAAAGGTAAGTCTAATTCTGGCCCAGGAAGTAAAAATCAGAATGGGATTGAGAGGAGCCTTTGAGATATTTTTCTGTATAGTTTGACTCTGGAAAGTCATACTTTAATCTGGGCCATCTTCCTTGAAAAACATAAAACTAATCAGGCCCAGAATTCTACTCTAGGGTAAATTTCAGTATTCTTAGCTCAAACACACTCTTGGGTCTAACTTTGACTTAGTCACCAGAGACTTCCTGAAGCTGCTTGTGACTGATTCTTCAGAGATCATTTGGTCCAGGGTGGACTGAAGAAAACAAATGCCAATCTATATAGTGAACTCTTTTTAAATAAATGGGACTGAGTTCCACCACTGTTGCCTTATTCCACCGAGGGCACATGTTACAAGATTTCCAAGAAACAAAAACAGTATGCATTTATCTAGGGTACCAAAGAAATGCAGATGAAAGATGTAAAGGCGAGCCAATGTTAGCTGAAGCGTGCTTAAATCCATGCTAGACAGTCTAATGAGTATTGCTTACTGACGTCATTTGAGATCCCCAAATGAAAAAACTTTTAAGAAACAGCAACACATTCTTTAAATCAAGTATCTATCAACCTGGGATATATATTATTGAGACTTTCCTATACCCAAAAGACTCTAATTTTATTATGTACTGAGAAACTCTCTAGATTCCATATAATAGAGAAAATGTGGGTATAGGAATAACCTAGTACTCACAAGAGGTAGGGATATAAGGGTCCAAGGAGTTTTACTTTTATTAGTCTCTAAAGTTAAGTTAGGATGGTTCTTGTTATATTACTTCCTTTGATAAAGATTAAGTTCATTCCACTAAGGGCATAATGCCAAGGGTGCCCTCACCTCCTTTAGATGGGGATTAAGGTTGTCCAAGTGGGATACGTGACATTTGACTCATAGCTTCACTTAGGGATCTCAATTTTCTCCTTTAGTATTCAATCCCATTCTCCTTAAAATAGTAGGTTCATCGAGGGCTGGATTTGCTGAATATGCTGCCTCTTAGCCAACACAATGCTTTCAAAAAAGAAAAAAGGAATTTAAGCTCCATGAATATATGAAATGAAATGCCTTTCAAACAATGAAAAAGGGGAGAATGTGAACTACCTTCAAGGTAAAAAAAATAAACCAATCAACTAAGAACCAGAATAGCATTAACTTTCATTTCTATTAAGAAAACTAAGTGGGAGATGAGTATACAAACAAGACAATGCCAAGAAAGCTCTTGCCAACTGACCAGGAGATCCAGGAATTTGGATCTGGATGCTGAGCTTGGGCGTAGAGTATGCCTCTGCCTGCTCTGACCCACAACAGCTACAGAAAAGTCCCTCTGAGGAATTTTTAGTTCCAGAGCCACACTGGGAATCTTAGTCTACTCTTGGGCTTATTATATACAACTGCTGAGAGGCAGTGTGAGAGAAGTGGATAGAGAGCTGGCCGAAGAGTTAAAAAGACAAGGATTCAAGTCTTATATTGACATGCACTATGACCCTGGGAAAATCACTTAACTCTCAGTGCCCCAAACAAATCTTTAAGGTTAATTTCAGAGGTGCAGATTTGCATTGGTATGCACTGAATTTTCTCACTAGGATTTCTATACATCGATGAAATCACAGTTCTGGAGTAAAAAAACCCCAAGAACAGACAATGGTTGAGTTGCCCTTCCAGAAATTCAATTTTCCCAAAGTTTACTCTGAAATGGATAAATTCAAGACCAATGAAGATCCTTGACCCAGTGTTATCTTGCCCCCAACTCCAAGGGCAGTTTAAGATTAGACTGCTCTTTAATGGGTAAGGAAGGGCAACAGTTAAGAGCGATGTGATATTTAATCTAAATTAAGAAGTGAGTTAGATAGATTACTCATGTCTGAATTTATCTATCAGAAATTTCACTGCCAAGTTCTAAGAATGTCTTTTAGTTTAACCAATATTGTTCAATATTGATCACTTATTTTCTATTTGAACTTGTGTCTTAAGCAACCTGTGGCCCAGTTAATTACATCCTTTACCTACCCAGGGAAGGCCAGAATTTTGACTAGTGGTTTGTATCACACTAAGAAATGACACAATTCATTGCCAATATACAAAAACAAATAAATGGGGGTGGGGATGGGAAAGAAAGAGTCAAGAAGAAGTAAGGTAGGCAAACCAGGGGAAATTATTCCCACAGTAGCTTAATGAGTAGAAATATTGTAACATATCCTCCTCTCAATTCTATATACTAATATTAAAATGAAAATAAAAAAGCTTATTCTATATATCTAATATAAATGGCTTTTAGATGACCTAGGCCTTTATTCCCCTCCATTCACATTAAGAAATGACTACAATTTATTTTACTGAAAAAGGCAGAAAATCCACTTTTAACTAAATGTAGCTACACTGCCAATATGAGGCTTGTTTATTACCTTAATGCCTACCTATTTGGGACACAAATAGTTTTATTTTGGAATATACCTTTAAAGCCACTTATAATTCTTAAATAAATGGACAATATTTCTATAAATGAAATAATTATCTCCATATTAAAAAAAGATGGTTAAATTTAGACAAAGATTTATCAGGTACCACAGAATACAGTAATGAAGCTGGTATTAAAACTCTAATTTCTCCAAATTCTAGTCTAGTGTTCAGGCCATTATGCCAAACTAAATAAGAATACTGTCATCTATAAGTAGCTGAAATGCAGACTACAGAAATATATTTTGCTTTAGATTTTATGATTTTTTTAAAGTTTTATACCAGCATGGCAAGATTAGTAATCATTTTTGACTATTTAAAAATACTGACCAAAAAGCATTTGAACCATGAAAGCAGTAAGGAAAAAATTTTGAAAAATTTCTGAGAAAATTCTTACCTGAATTCTATCTGATAAGAAAAGAGCTTTACTGCATTTGGCAATACGGGCACCCTTATAAAACTTCTCATTAAATCCAGAACTGGTCATATTTCTTATTAGATTAATAAGTCACTTGAGATTTTACAGTTTAAGATGGAGATGAATCACAGCAAGGCAAAGAGAGTGATAAAGGGGGGCGGCTAGGTAGCGCACTGGCCTTGGAGTCAGGAGGAACTGAGTTCAAATATGGCCTCAGAAACATAACACTTACTAGCTATGTGACCTTGGGCAAGTCACTTAACCCCAATTGCCCTCTAAAAAGCAAAAAAAAGAAAGTGATAAAGGATTGAAAACAAAATTTCTAAGCAAAGCTTAACATAACTAAAGTTATTTATCTAGTTATCTAAATATTAGGCAAAAGGATAGTTTAATCGTCTTAAGTTATTTGAATTCTTAAGGAATATGGTGTCCCTTTTTGGTCACCCTTGAGTCTATTCTAGATTAAGAAAAATGTATAAAAATATCAACCTTAAAGAACTGTATTTGGTATAAGGAAGAATATCCTTATTATAAGGTATCTCTGTAATCAAGAATTTTTTTAAACAAAGTATTCACCATTTTACCTTGCCTTGCATAAGCTATATATATAGTATCATCACCTAATCTTTTATCTATAATACTTCATAAATTTTGTTAAGTGCTTATAATTATCCACTTTCTGATCTGATTCTTGTAAACATCTTGCAGGTTAACAAGAAAGGTATTACATCACTTTAAAGATGTGAATACTGAGGTTCAGAGAAGTTAAAGGACTGATCCAAGGTCACACAGGCACAGGTTAGAACTCCAGTCTCTGGATTCCATGGCCCCTGAACTTTTAACTACAAAACCAAAATCACCAACCTTTATTAATACTCCACTCCAAATTGTTTTTGCTTTAAGAGGGACATAAACATCAATCTAGGATACTTCTTTCTAGCAACAAAGATACACCCTGTGTTCTAAACTCCTATAGTCTTAGATCTTAAGTAAGACAGGTTCCTTCAGCTTTTAAGGCACAAGAGGGAAGTGTTTAAAGGTGGTAAATTTATGGGGCTGATGGAGCTCAAAATCAGCCTTGTGTGCTCATTAAGGACTCTGCCTATACTTGGAGTCAGGAGGACCTGAGTTCAAATCTGACCTCAGACACTTGACACTTACTCTCTGAGCAAGTCACTTAACCCTGATTGCCTTGCCAAAACAAAACAAAATGAACAAAAAGAATCAGAGCAATATATGTCTGGATACAGTTGAACCTACTACCCCAATGACCATTTATGGATGGTGTGCTTCCATAAGCAGTGGACACAGCAATAGAGTGGACAAAGTCTGGGAGTCAGAAGACCAGTATTTGATTCCCTGCCCTGGCACTTACTAGCTATAGGAGAAAGCATCGTAATCATCCAAGCCAAAGTGGGGGTAAAATGCCTGCTTTGACAAGATCATGAAGTTGTTGAGAACTTCCATTAAGATAATGCTTATGAAAAGGCTTTTCTAAGTTATGAAGAACTATAAAAATAACTGATTGCTACTCTCTGGATAGTCACATTTTATACTGTTAGGCTTTAAGATAATAATTATGTAAGTTTTGATACGTTTCTGACAGAGGTAAAAATGAAGTCCAACTTTTTTACTCTAGTTCTGAGCTTTCTTATCACTGCTGACTATACACATGTATTTTTGAAAGTATGGAGAAGTAACTTTAGTAATCTTGAGATTTAAGAATTAAGTAGAAAACTGGACAGAAGGTCAAAATGGACTGATGAAAAAGAAAACTTGGATGTCAGCACCCAATTAAGCAGGAAGAATGACCACTAGTATTTTTTAGTACATTGCCACTGAGCTTTAAGAAATCTATTTTTGAACAAAGAAATCATAAGGAAATTACATGTTCTAAGCAGAAGTGACCACTCAGTATTACAGGTTTTATTATATTCAGCATACACACACCTCTGGCTGGGAAGCTTAACTGTTGCAAAGTTGTTGAACTTATACAGTAACCAATCTGTGGCTCCTGTGAAATGATCCCCAGACAGTAATTCCAATCTTCCACTTTATGAACTGAACAGTCCTGTAGCTGGGTGACTAGGTCTCCCACAAAGAGGCCTCTGGGTCCATTAGCAGGTGAGTCCTTAAGAATAAGAATGGGGAGGAGGATTTGGTTGGGGGTGAGGGGAGGAGAGAAAAACTGGTTGAAAATAATCCCTAAAGTATCTTCACTTTACTCCATATATATAACATGTGGAACCAATTTACAATTACCCTAGATATGTAGTTCTAAGAAAAAGGTGAATCAATTTCCTTGCTACAGAAAATTTTAGGATTGATTTGAATCAAAGAACAACATTATTTTATTTAAATCAATGTTAGAAGTTTTCAGAAACATCAAACATATTTAACATGGTGTAGCAGTAAGCTGAAAAGTTTTATCTAACCATATCTCGTAGACATTCCTCAACAATGAGCATGGATATTAAAACCTTTTATGATAGGACAAGTGTTTTCAAACTTTTAATTTAACATTTCTTAGTGGATACAAGTTGTAAGATTTTTTCCTTTTATCTAAAACTTTCCATGATCCACTGATCATTATCTCCACCTGAAAATCACTGTTTTTTTTTTCCATCCAGAATCTAAACAAGAACTCTGTATAGCACTTGTAGTATTTTTTGAACTAAAGGGAATTAACCTGACCACCCACTAACTCTACTATAAAACAGACTTCAGTTTAATTTCTTTATTCCTCAAGAATCATCACATTTGAAAAGTTCAGCTACAAATTTAAACAAAGTGAAGCCATCTATGTTGATCAACAAATACCATGCATCACATTCTACCTTTGATGAATTCTACCACTTTATAGGTGATATATATGTATACACACATATGTATATATAAATGTATATATTTTAAAAAATCTAGTGTTCCTCATAGCATAATTTGCTACAGCTATGAGGCAGAGTAATTTTTCTTGAACAAAATTGAGTCTTCCGTACATAAGGACATATCAACAATTACTCTTCACATTAAAGAATATTGTACCACATAGAATTTGGCAGAATTTTTACTACTGCTGCTGCTACCAAAACAATCAACATGACTTGTCTTACCTCAGTGACATCAAGAACAAGGGCCCCAACTCCAGTGTAGTAAAGTGGGAAAAGAATTACAGGTAGCAGAAAGAGAACCACAAGACTTAAAACTCCAAGTACAAAATTGTGCCAGACACCTGAAAGGAGGTTAAAATCTATGAATAAGTGCAGACAACAGAAAAGTGTAGACAATCTTAAGAGACATCTTAATTACTTTATACAAGTTATTACAAGTGAAATAATATTGAGAAGCTGAACAATCTCCTAATCTCTTAACAGAGAAGGTAACTATACCTGACATCACAAAGATTCCCTGTTTACTTCTAATTAAGGTACTAAAATATGAAAATAATCAAGACGTTAATTTCTTTTTTTTTTTTGCCTTTTTTTGAAGGTGAAACAAGTGACTTGCCCAAGGTCACACAGCTAGTAAGTGTTATGTGTCTGAGGCTGAATTTGAACTCAGGTCCTTCTGACTCCAGGGCTGGTGCTCTATTCACTGTGCCACGTAGCTGCCCCTCAAGATGCTAATTTCTATCCAGGAAAACATGCCATAATTTTAACTAAAACCGACTTTATAACTTTTTTTTCAACTACGTGATTCAACTAAAAACTAATATTTCCAAAAATGTTCACATCAATTTTCTAAAATTTCCTCTTTTACTATTATGAATCTGATAAACATAAATATTACACTTTATTAATTTAGGCACACTTATGACAACTGAAATGAACTTCCTGACACATTCACAAAAGCTATTTAAATAGAAGAATACCAATTTATCATCTCACATTAACATCTTAATGAAATGTCACCTTTATTTTATTCCCTTGACATGGATTTAAGTCCAAAGGAATCTGAATAGTGAATTCATTTTTTTACCAATGTACTCTGCTTTTTGTTTTTGTTTTTTCACTTTTTGGAGGGGGGAGGGCAGGGCAATTGGGGTTAAGTGACTTGCCCACATGGCTAGTTTTGTGTTAAGTGTCTGAGGCCACATTTGAACTCAGGTCCTCCTGACTGCAGGGCCAGTATTCTATTCACTGTGCCACCTAGCTGCCCCTTAACCAATGTACTCTGGACAGAAATATAAAACTTGTAGGAAAAACAGGATATGTAGGTGGCACAGTGGATAGAGAGCCAGTCCTGGAGTAAGGAAGACCTGAATTCAAGACCAGCTTCAGACATTTACTACCTGTGTAACCCTGGGCAAGTCACTTGACCATGTTTGCCTTAGGTTTTCTCATCTATGAGCTGAAGAATGAAATGCCAAAACCACATTTTGCCAAGAAAACCCCAAATGGCATTACAAAGAATCAGATACTACAGAAATGATTAAACACCAATAACATGTATGTCCAATTAAGATGTTTGAAAGTTATAAACTACACAGCAATATTTTAGGCCCAAATTTGGAAAACACATCAAACAAGAGAATATGCTAAGCCTATCAATTTGCTTGTTTACTTAGACACATTTAATATATATTTTAATTTTAAAATATATATAAAATGTGTCTAAGCTTTAGGGTTTGTAAAGCACTTCACATACATTATCTTATTTGATCATCAAAACATGGTTCTGAGAGGGGTGCTATCCCCACTGAGGCTGAGTGACTTCTCCAGGGAACTATAGCCAGTAAGTAAGAGACAGGATTCAGACTTATGTCTTCCTGACTCCAAGTTAAGTTCTCTGTTCACTATGTTCCCAAAGGACCAATTAAAAAAAAAACACAATTTATTTTTGTAATTTTATTTCATAGGATTAAAGGATGTAGCAGTACAAGGTCCTCAGAGATCTTTTAATATCCCCTCTTCATTTTGTGTTATCTGCTAGTCATCCCATAAACTGAAATTTTTTATTCTTTTTTTGCTAAAGACATAAAATCCTGTATGTTTGTACTTCAGCTAGATTATAACTCTTTAAAATCTACTAATTTAGCAACATGATACTCTACTTCTCAAAGTTTTCAATACTATACACAGAGTTCCTTAGTTTTAGTTGAGGGTCATTTTATATTAAAATGTAAGGATAGGTAAAATTTGAAGGAGCATTAAAGTTCAGTTATAACACTGCTACTCTGGGAACAAATGCCCACTGCAATGCACTTCCCTAACATCTGCCAGTACCAAAAAGGGCAGTGGAGTATAAAGTGTAGGCGGGGCAAATGAGAAACTGGCCCAAGGGGTTTCCACTGGGTCATAGCTAATAAAAGCCCTTGTGGTAGAACACAAGTTCCTGTCCTTAAGAATCTCACAATATTAGAGAAAGGATAAAACAAATACACAAATAACAATGGAGAGAACAATGTATCATAGGAGGTATAGGCTCCTGTGATGGTTCATAAAAAGATGAGGGAATAATTGGTTGTTGGAATCAAAGAACACTTCATGGTTGTTGATGCTGAATTGTTTTCAGTCATGCCTGACTCTTTGTGATTCCATTTGGGGTTTTCTTGGAAAAGATACTGGAGTGGTTTGCTATTTCCCTCTCTAGCTCATTTTGGAGATGATAAAACTGAGGCAAATAGGGTGAAGTGACTTGCTAGGGTCGGGAGGGAGGGGAGCCACCCAGGTAGTAAATATCTGACATCAGGTTTGAATTCAGGTCTTCCTGATTGCAGGCCTGCACTCTATCTCTCTATCTATCTCTCTATCTGTCTGTCTGTGTCTGTCTATATTCATGGAGATGGCAAATAAGTTGGCCCTCTAAGGATGATCAGAATTTCAACTGTTAAAAATCAAGGGAAGGAGCTCCTCATGTGGGAGTAATAGTAAATGTAGAAACAGAGAATGTTTTCTTTTTAAAGCAAAAGTTATTTTTTTTTTATTATCAACATGACACATCTCAAACATGAATGCTTCCATATACAAAGAAAAACTGAAAAAGAGAGCTGTATATGGAAGTATCTATAACTTATAAAATTTAGTGTATTTTAAAAAGTATATATTAAGCTAACAAACTGAAAATGACCATAAAAGAGAATATCTTGAAATTATAAGAGAAATAACTGAAAGAATTATGGAACTGATAAAAGTAAATGCTGGTTATTTGAAAAGACTAACAAAATTGATAAACCTTTAGTCAATCTAGATCAAATAGAGGGAAGAAAATCAAAGTAACAAAATAAATGAACAGGGTGAAATCATAACAAATTTAGAAGAAAAAAAAAGAGAATTATTAGAACATACCATACAGTTACTTGCTAAGAAATCTGAGCATTTAAAATAAATCAATTACCTACAAAAATATAAAACATTCAAATTAACAACATCAAAAAGATGTCAAATAATTTAATCTCAGAAAAGGAAATTAAACTAACTATAAAGGAACTACCAAAGAAAATAAACACTGGTACAAATCAAAACTTTTAAGCAACATTTACATGGATAATTATATCAAATGTTAGAGAAGTTGAAGAAGATGGAGACTTAGAAAAATCTAATACACACACATGTTATAAAGCTGAAGATGACCTTCTTTGAAGGCAACTGTTATAAAGCAATGGAGGCAGACTGGAAGAGATTAAGAAAGAGGAAATAAAAACTATAGATGTCAATAACTTGTTTGAGAAAAGATGATAAAATGAGCAGGAGTAAGAATTTTAAAAAACCTAGAGAAAATTAAAAAAACCAAACTAACAGTGAGAGACAATGATAGCAAACCCAGCAGGAAGGATCCAACACAAAAAGCCTAATGGAAATCACCAGAAAAACATGAAAATAATGGCAAGACATAAAAGACAAGGGGCATCTAGGTAGTGCTGTGGATACAACACCGGCCCTGGAGTCAGGAGAACCTGAGTTCAAATCTAGTCTCAGATACTTGATACTAACTGTGTGACAAAGTAACTGTGTAACAAGTAACAAAGTTACTTAACTGCAACTGCCTTGCCCCCTCTCCCCCCAAAAAGACAAAAATATTAAAAGAAAATATTAAATATTTAATTATATTTAAATTTAATTAAATATAATGTAGAAATATATTTTTATATAATCTATATAACATTCAATTTAAATATATAATTTATATATAATTATGTAATATTTAATTTAAATTATATTTAAATTTATTTGCTATATTTCAATATTAAAAGAAATTCTTAAAGATACTATAGTAAAATTTTAGTTTTTAAAAATATTTATAAGAACACATTGGGGTAGCTAAGTGGCACAGTGGGTGGAGTGCCAGGATTGGAGTCAACAAAACCTGAAGTCCTGGAGAAATTTAGGCAATGTAAAAACAAAAGTTATTAATAAAACTTAAAAAAAGAATGCTGTGAAATTATAATGACCAAGACTGATTCTCAAGAAAAGATATGGGAATGTATCTCCCTCCCTTTCTTGCAGTTACGGAAGACTGCATATAAAATAAGATTTGGCTGAGGTGTTGCTTAGTTTTGCTGGGGTTTTTTCCTGTTCTTTTTCCTTCCTTGTTTTAAGGGACAGCTCCCTGGGAGAGGTAGGGAGAGGAATATGTTGGGAAATGTAGATGACATAAAAATAAAAGCTATCAATAAACATTTAAAAAACTACCTCCTCCTCTCAAAAAACCAAACCAATCATAAGTTTCCTAGGGACACAGAGACTTTTGATGTTCTTCAAATATATAGTCAATGTTCCATGAATTCAAACTGTAATTAGATTAGCTATATATTTGACTTAAACACATGTGCCAGCCTAAAGTGGACAAGGCTGGAGCAAGGGGCAAGGCCTTATCCTTCAGATTCAGGGTCTGACAGAGAATGGCTTCTTTAATTCTTGGGTTAAACCACTGAAAAACTATCCCAAGCCCTAGAGGCTGTGCACTGGGGAGCCTTTAGGATGTTTAGGTGCAATTTGCTAGTTTTGTTTTGCCATAGAAGAGTTTGTCTGCAGCAGAGGGCTCATACTGGGGAGTAGTGGTATATAACATTAAATAGTTAAAAGTGGGATGATATTATGGAGAGTCTTAAATATTAGACTGGTAAATCTAATACTTTATATTCTATTCTACAGCCAATGGGAAACCATAGAAAGTTATTGAATGGGCAAATGCTTTACAAATATCTCATTTGATCCTCACAACAATTCTGAGAGGTAGGTGCTAGTATGACATCCACTTTACAAGTGAGGAAATTGAGGCAAATAAAAGTTAAGTGACTTGCCCACGGTGCCCCAGGTAGTAAATGTCTGAGGCTGAATCTGCTCTCAGGTCTTCCTGACTCTCCAGGCCCGGTGCTCTATCCACTGCACTGCCTAGTCAACTACTACAGAAAGATAAATAAAAAATACTATAAGTATATGTATATCACTATTCTAAGAACTTTGCCTTTTGATAAAAAGGATGAAATAACAACTAGGAATGCTTAATGATACTGTAGCAAAATTTTAGTTTTAAATATATTTATAAGAACACATTGGGGTAGCTAAGTGTTACAGTGGATAGAGTGCCAGGCCTGGAGTCAGTAGGATCTGAATTCAGATCCAGCCTCAGACACTTACTAGCTGTGTGACTTTGGGAAAATCACTTAACCCTGCTGGCCTCAGTTCCTCAACTGTAAAATGAATCGGGGAAGGAAATGGCAAACCATTCCAGTATCTTTAACAAGAAAACTCCCAACATGGGGTCATGGAGAGCTGGGCATGATTGAAATGACTCAAGAACAAAAGAATATATTGCTATAACAGGGTTTCTTAACTTAAGGTCCATGAACTTTAGAAAAATATATATTTTGAATACTCTAGTCCAACATAATTGAGTTTCCTTTGTCACCCGAAGTATTTTATTTTGTTATTATTTTTTTTAAGCAATTGGGGTTAAGTAACTTGCTCAAGGTTACATGGCTAGTTATTTCTGGGTGTGGTGTGGGCCGGGTGCTCTTACTCGCTGAGCCACCTGGCCGCCCCTAAGCAATTGGGGTTAAGTAACTTGCTCAAGGTTACACAGCCAGGTGTTTCTGGGTGGATGCTAAGTGTCTGAGCCCGGATTTGATTCCCCAGGTCATCCAGACACTGGGGCCGGTGCTCTTACTCACTGTGCTACCTGGCCGCCCCTATTTTATTTTATTCTGAATGGAGTCCACAGCTTTCTACTTATGAGGAGTGGGTGGGGGCTGGGGAGGAGGAAGGAAAAATGAAATGGGACCCAGTCCATTAATAAAATAAGGTTACGGACATTTAAACTAAAGTATATTTAAACTCCAGCAAAAGGGATTCAGGTTGCCTTCACTTTCACAAAGAAAGAAAGCCCTCTATTGGACTCATCTAAATAATGCTTCCAAATATTAGAATGAAAAAAGCTTAGTGATTAACTGATTTAACTGACAGTTTCTATTTTTCCCCACTGCCAGTCACACCTAAAACATAGAAGCTCATACATTATACATGTATTCACATAAAAATAGTAGAAAATCATATCTAAAATATGAAACAAAATTAGGATATAACTTCTAATCAATTCTGCATAATTTACAGGAATGTCTATAAAAATTTTAAAAACTTTTAAATAAATCGGAGTCAGATAACAGAACAAGCTGCTTTATATAAAGTCCAATTATGTACCACACTTGGGATGAACTGTACTACATCTGATATGTACAATAGGACTTTTAAAAAAAAATTAATTTATTTGTTTACTTTTAGTAAGGACTTTGAAAAGATGTTTTCCTTGAGAAGCAAAATTGATGCTGAAGCATTGTTAAATCAAGGCTACCCTTTCCTTTCCATGCACAATCTTCCTTTGAGAACTAGAATTGAAGAAGAATTTCTAGTGCACTGACTGCCTACTCTGGAGATGTTATTTCCAAATCTTACAAAGGGAAGAAGATGTAGCAATACAGGAGAAGTGTCTAACTAATTAGGAGATAAGTAAAATTAGGTAGTCTTTCCTTACATAGTATACCTCCTAACTTCCCAAGGTCCAGCAATATCTTCAAATTTCTTTTCTTGTACTTGAAAGTTCTCCCTAATTTCCCAAGGCAGAGGAACTGATCAATCAACTAATCAATCAACAAATATTTGTTATATACATGCCAAGCACTATGCTAGGTGCTGGGGATACAAATACAAGGAACAGACCCTCTGTGCAATGAGTTTATATTTTAATGGAGCAGAGGAACACACACACACACAGGCACATGTATGTGTATATAGGTATATATGTGTGTATATATATATATATGTGTACATACAAGTATAAAGCTTATATATGTGTGTGTGTGTGTGTGTGTATGTTACTATTCTGTGGACACAGATGTTGATATCTGATTGAATGATGGAATCCTAATAAGGCTGCCCCAGTCCCAATCTTCTAGCTTCATTATAGGCCCTATTGTACCTACCTACCCAGTGCCCCTTCCCCACTGTGTATCCACCTCCCCCCCACAATGTCCTAACTTCTTCATATATGCCTCCTTGCTCACTAGAACAACAGGTGTGTCCATGAACTCATAGTTCTCACAGAAGAGCAGGCATATCCACATGATGGGATCCCAGCCACAACCTCTACCTAATCACTGCCCCCAGTCCTATTCCCAAAGAAACAAGTGTGTTCTTGTACTTAACCACAATCACATCATCCATCTAACCCAAGACAGGACCACAATACCTATCTTTTTTTTTTATTTTAGCAATATTTTTATTTATTTAAATTAATTTGTTTCCTTTTATTTTACATGATTCAATTCCACAATTCCTTGGGTTTCACATTTTGTCCCCCTCCTCCCCCTCCCCCCCACGGCAGCATATAGTCAAGTATAGGATCTGTAAATACTTTCACATTATACATTAGTCAGGTTATAAGGACGGATTGTACCAGCTGGAATGAAAAATGGTGAAGAGGACATAAAACCAAATAAGAGAAGGAGAAAGATCAGGTATTTTGCTTCCACCTGGATATAAACTTAGTTCTTTCTCTGGATGCACATATTTCTCTCCATCATGAGTCTTTTGGAATTGACTTATATCGCTGCATTGCTGAGAAGAGTCCAGTCTATCAAAGCCTAACTATCTATCTTGACCAGACAGGAACACAATAGCTAGCCAACTGGAGGGCAGCATGACCAAAATATTTAACCACTGAACTACTGATGGAAGCCGTCTCCTCCATTACCTAATCCCTTAACAAACTCCTCCTGCCTTTATAATATTAATCATATTCCTATATTCTATGTAAATTTTGATTGTGTACTCAGCATCTTTACCCTATAAAAATCCATCTTGCTGTCTCTAAAATTGCTGGTTCCTCTTGGAACTTAGTCTGCTTCATGATAGGTATCAATCTCAATAAATGCCTATACTTGGATTAGAGGTGGTCTGACTCTGAATTCTTTTTTTTTTTGCTTTTTGGAGGGCTACTGGGGTTAAGTGACTTGCCCAAGGTCACATGCTAGTAAGTGTGTCAAGTATCTGAGGCTGGATTTGAATTCAGGTCCTCCTGACTCCATCGTTGGTGCTCTATTCACTGCACCACCTAGCCACCCCTCTGACTCTGAATTCTTTGAGATGGTTCCATCACAACATGTCATGAAACCCCAACAGTTTTCGGGTGGGCAGAGCCTCCACCACAACAGTTTTTGGAGTCCTGGGTTTAAATGGCAACAATATCTATATAGGCAAAATTAAATACCATTTGGTTTGGGAGTAAATGCAAGGAGAGAGGGCACTAGCAAACAGAGCAATCAGAAAAAGCTTTATATAGAAAACTGTCTGAACTACATAATAAAGGAAGCCACGGACTCTAGGAGGAAGAGGCAAGGAAAGAATGTATTCAGAAAAAGCATGGAGAAGTAGATGAGAGTGTCATATGGGCACAGAAAGAAGGCCAGTGTGGTTGGATTACAGAGTGAGGGAAAGTAAAGTCCAATGAGGCTGGAAATACAGGGTGGGGCCAGGTTGAATAGAGTTTTATTTATTTTTTCTTTTGTAATCCTATATATTTTATTTTTAAAATGACTTTTTTTTTCATTTTTCAAATCCTTTATTAATTTCTGATTTACACCATTCATTTCTGCCAGATTTTGAGTTACACATTTTCTACCCGTTTTTCCCCTACCCATCACCCCAAAATAGTAGTCCCACAGTATATCCCCTCCTCCAATCTGCTCTCTCCCATATCTTCTCTCATGCCCCCTTCTACTTTTCCAGTAGGGCATGGTGGATCTCTATGCCCAAGTGCCTGTATATCTTATTTCCCAATTATATGTAAAATAGTATTATTAATAGTATATATATATATATATATTTTTAAACATTTGATTTTAAAACTTTGAATTCCAGATTCATTCCCTTCCTCCCTTGTCACCCACCCTTAATGGAAAGATAAGCAGTTCAGTATAGGTTCTACATGTGTAGCTTATGCAAAACATTAACATAGCTGATATATTGTAAAAGACTGACTATATTTCCCTCCCTCCTATCTCACCTCCCACTAGTTCTATTCTCTACTTTGATCTCATCCCTTTTCAAAAGTGGGTGCTTCCAACTTTCCTCCCCCCCCACGCTGCCCTCCATTCCATCATCCCCCCTCTCATCCCCTTCCCCCCCAACTCTCCTGTAGGGTGAGATACCTTACTTAGTGTGTATTTCATTCCCTCCTTGAGCCAAATTCAATGAGAATAAGGTTGACCCATTCCCTTTGGCCTTCCTATTCTTCCCCTCCATTGTAACCATTTTCCCTTGCCTCTTCTATATGAGATAGTTTACTCCATTCTGTCTCTCTCCATCTCCTCTCACTATATTCCTCTCTCACCTCTTAATTTCACCTTTTAAGTATCATCCCTTCCTATTAAATTGGTCCTGTGCCCTCTATCTATGTCTACCTGTAAACATATATACACACATTCACATATGTATTCATATGCCCATATACCCTCTGATATAGACATATATATATTACCTTCAACTATTTTCATACTGAGCAAACTTTCATCAGTTACAATTATTGTTTTTCCATGTAGGAATGTTAATAGTTCCACTTTGATAAGTTCCTTATGGTTTCTTTTCCGTTTACCTTCTCATGCGTCTCTTGCTTCTTATATCTGAATGTCAAATTTTCTATTCAACTCTGGTTTTTTCAGCAAGAATGCTTTAAAGTCCTCTATTCCACTGAATGACCATATTTTCCCCTGAAACATGATACTCAGTTTTGCTGGGTAGGTGATTCTAGGTGATCCCAGCTCCTTTGCCCTCCGGAATATCATATTCCAAGCTCTTCGATCCCTCAATGTAGAAGCTGCCAGATCCTGGGTTATCCTGATTGTGTTTCCATAATATTCAGATTGTTTCTTTCTGGCTGCTTGTAATATTCCCTCCTTGATCTGGGAATTTCAGAACCTAGGAGTTTTCTTTTTGGG
Source organism: Petaurus breviceps papuanus (assembly GCF_028583685.1). NCBI lineage: Eukaryota > Metazoa > Chordata > Mammalia > Diprotodontia > Petauridae > Petaurus > Petaurus breviceps. The sequence continues at coordinate 1,991,480 of NW_027187277.1, forward strand.
ATCTTTTTCAGGAGGTGATAGATAGATTCTTTTAAGCTCTATTTTGCCTTCTGGTTCATCAGGGCAGTTTTCCTTGAGAATTTCTAGGAGGATGATTTCTAGGTTCTTTTTTGATCATGGCTTTCAGGTAGTTCAATAATTTTTAAATTATCTCTCCTGGATCTACTTTCCAGGTCAGTGATTTTTGCGATGAGATATTTCACATTGCCTTCTATTCTTTCATTTGTTTGGATCTGTTTAATAGCATCTTGATTTCTCATAAAGTCATTAGCTTCCATTTGCTCCAATCTAATTCTGAAGGAATGATTCTCCTCATTGAGCTTTTGAGATTCTTTTTCCATCTGGCAAATTCGGCTTTTTAAGGCATTCTTCTCCTCATTGCCTTTTTGAGTTTCTTTTGCCATTTGAGTTAGTCTGCTTTTTAAGGTGTGATTTTCCTCAGTGAGGCTGCTGACTCTCATTTTGTAATTTTCTTGCATTGTTCTCATTTCTCTTCCCAATTTTTCCTCCACTTCTCTTTTTTGCTTCTTAAGGTCCCCAATGGCCTGTAACCAGCTCATATTTTCCTTTGATGTTTTTGGGGCAGGAGTTCTGACTTCACTGTCTTCCTCCTGTTCCATGCTTTGCTCCTTTCTGTCCCCAAAATAGGAGTCTAATGTTGCTTCTTCTGTTTGCTTTGTTTCTTTTGCCTGGGCATGTTGCCACTCATTACTTGACTTTTGGGCTTTTTGTCACAGTAGGACTCTGCCACTAGATGGGAGCTTGCATCCCAAATGCTGGGGTGTTCTCAGCTGCCGGAGGTATTACTTGGGAGCCCTTGCTAAAGCCTCCACACACTTTAGCAAGCTGGACACATACCCCAGTGCCTCCACCCTAGACCACAATCCAGATCCAAGCAGGTTAAAGTGAGAGTGAGTACCCCTCGGACCGGTCGCTTGGTCCCCCTACACTCTGCAGAGAAGGAGCTGAAGCTGCCACATGGCTGCGGTGGCTGCATTGCAGCCCTCAGCTGCCGAGGCACTCTCAACTACTGGGTCCCAAAGTCCATACTGCACTGACTTCTCACTTTGTCCTTTGCATCTATGTGTTGATAAATATGGAAACAACCACAGCTGCTGGTGATCTGGAGTCCCTCCAGCCAGCGGCTGGTCAGGCCCGCCCTGGGGTTAAAACCTTGGTGTGGAGCTGGGCTCAGCAACCAGAACACTGTGCTGGACAATTCCTGCCTGCCTGCTGGGCCATCCTCAGTGGGAGGTTAGCTTCTCTGTGTCATTTTGTGGGTTCTGTAGCTCCAAAGTTTGTTTAGAGTTCCCTTTTACATGAATTGGAGAAGTTGGAAGCCGCGAGCCGTGTGGAGGATCTGCTTCTACTCTGCCATCTTGACTCCGCCCCCAAATAGAGTTTTAAAAGTTAAAGAGTTTTTATTTTATTCTAGAGGCAAGAGGAATCTAATAAAATTAACTAAGTATGGGAGTCACATGTTTAGGTCTGTGATTAAGGAAAATTACTTTGGTAGCAGTCTGTGAGATAGTCTGGAGTGGTGAGACCTGACATAGGGGGTCCAACTAGGAGGCTGTTTCAGTAATTGAGAACATACATCCCTTCAACTCTGGAGCAATTTTAGAAACTCCTTAGTTATAAAACCTTATGGTAAATTAGAAATCAACAAGGGATTTAGATTGATTTATATTGTCCAGACCTGGAATTCCTAATGTGGAAAATCACTCTGTTGATACAGATCAGCAACTTTAATTTACATAATTATAGTCTTCCACAATTGCCAGGGACATGGTGAGATTAAGTGACTTCCCTATGGTCACAAAGCTAGTAGTGCCAGAGGCAGGATTTGACCCCAGGCCTTCTTTACTCCAAGGTCAGCAGTCTATTATACTATGATGCTTTTCACATTTAAACACACACACACACACATACACACACATACACACAAACATGCAGACTCGGGAGGAATATAAGTAATATTTAGATTAAGTCAACTGGAAGCACACTTTGCATAAAATCTGTATGTTGAAGCATTTATTTCTTAGCTACTTCACTGTAAAGTGAATTGCTTTTAGTATAACCTAACCCACAAGAGGCAGCTGGCTGGACCTGGAGTCAGGAAGACCCGAGTTCAATTCCAGCTTCAAACATTTACTAGCTGTAAGATTTAGGGCAAGTCACTTAACTTGTCTGCCACAATCTCCTCATCTGTAAAGTAGGAATAATAATAGCACCTACCTAGCAGGGCTTTGTGAAGCATTTTGCAAACCTTAAAGCACTATTTAAATGCTAGCTATCATCATCATCATCATCATCATCATCATCATATCATTCATTCACTCAATCAACACTTATTAAATGCCTACTATGCTAAGACACAGTGCCACTATTAGGCACTGTGCTAAGTGCTAAGGATAGAAAAAGTGGCAAAAGAGAGTTCCTGCCTTCAAGGAAACTCACAATCCAATATCATCATTATTATTAAAAATAAAATGAAAACCAAAATTAGTATGATGATATGAAAATTCCTGAGAGGTGAGACAGACACGAACAGCTAAAATACTTTACAATCCAAAAGTATCCATTTAAGTCTCTATATTTCTAATTTATACATTTAGAGCAACGAGTTGCAGAATGTAACCTTAGCAATTATATATGTATTGCAACATAGACTACTTTTCTGATTTACATAAGGACATTTCAGTGTACCATGAAAAACAATTCATCAAAAGCCTAATCAAATATTGGCACAAATGAAGTTTATTTTTTTAGATTCAACTAATCTTTAGTCTTTTTACTAACCTTTCCCACTAATAGCAGCAGTGTCTGCTACGTAATACAATCACTAAGAAACAAATTCTGACAAATCATGATCTCTTCATTTGTGATGCTGTAACAGATAGATTAAAAATGAACTCATAAAGTTGGTATTTAAAGGAAGAATTTCAAATCACTTACCTGCACAGAATATTCTTAGCTGCTGGACTGGAGATATAAGTTGTAAGTGGGTAGTGAACAGATCAACAAATGCTCCAGGATAAACAATGAAAATAAAAATTCCAAATCCATTAAATCGAACTTGTTCTCTAAGAAATAGAAAAAGGAATAAGAATTTAGTAATACTACTTCAATTCACAAATCAAGAACTAATATAACACTAAGCTTTTATATAGCAAGTTAAACTTTTGCTAAAAAGTCCCTTTTACTTCAAAATTACTTAAAAGAACAAAATTAAATTTTTGTTATTGCCATTAGTACAAAAAACTGAAGATAATCTATGTGAAAGACAGACTAAAATGGACTGCCAAATTTTGTAGCAGCATTAGATCTAGCTACAGTATATAAGATACCATTCTGTAAAAGGGCAAACTTAAAATGCAACAAAGGATTATAAATTGAATTTTCCATTTAAAAACTGTTATCAGATGTCAGTCTAAGAAGTTAACTTTGAAACAATACTTCCTTTAAAAGTTTTGGTAACATACAATAGAAGAAAAAAGTCTGATTACATTACCGGATTGCTGCCACCCCATGGCCAATTTCATGTATGACACCACTAATAAGGATTGCAGTAAAGAAATAGGTCAGTTGGCTGACAGGTAAATTTACGCCAGGAACCTGTTCAAGCAAACAACAAAACACACACCAGTATAATAATTTATTTAACAACAACAACAACAACAACAACAACAAAAGATTATTTTAAGTTGTTCCTACTTTGGCTTCCTCTTATATTATTATTATTATTGTTGTTGTTGTTACATTGTCATGGCTCTTTTGAACATTCCACATAGCTAAAATAGGGAGGAAAATAAATGGCTCAGTTTTTCATATCTACCATAAATCTTACTTTATTTAAAAGAATGTATTATGAGCTAAATAGAAACAACTAAAGAAACATAAAATCAATCAATAAGCATTATTGATAGCTTACTATATGTCAGACAGTGCTAAGCTCTGGGGACATAAAGATAAATAAAAAATAGTCCTGGGCCTCAAGGCATTTTTGAGGTGCCTACTATGTGCCAGATAGATAGGTTTGTCATTATATGACAAAAAAGAAACAGCACTTGTACTCAAGCAACTTCTCTAACTAAAGGACACAACATATGTGTATAGTGGGAGAGAGGGAAACTGATGTGTATAAAGTTCTGACCTCACTTTGTATTCCCTATTTTCTTGGATACTTCATATTCTTATCACTCATTCACAGCTCTGTATCTTAGTATTCTGTGAATATTCCATAATTCATTCAGTTATTCTTTTAGTTGCTGGGCACATAGGTTATTTCTGTTTTTTTGCTGTTACAAATAAAACAGCTTATATATATGTATATTTGATATAAAATGGCTACTCAAATATATGAAGTAAGGTAATTTTTCTGTAATATATGTAACTGGTAATCCTTTTTCTTTAACTGGTCAGTCAGAAGGGAGAGCAGTAAAAGGAGTCAAGTCATATGTGTTAGGTTATCTAATAATACTTGGGCTACCTCATGAACCTGAGAGTGGTCCAGGGCAAAAAAGAAGGTGGTACCTCCCCTTCTTTCTAGAAGATTCTTTTTAGAATATTCTTTTTGCAAATTATTTTATTTTTTTGGTTTTTGGAGGGCAATTGGGGTAAGTGGCTTGCCCAAGGTCACAAGGCTAGTTTTTGTGTTAAGTGTCTGAGGCTGGATTTGAACTCAGGTCCTCCTGACTCCAGGGCCAGTGCTCTATTCACTGAGCCACCTAGCTGCCCCTTACAAACTATTTTAAAAGAATTATAATTATATATATATATTTTTATAACATTTCTACTTCCAAAAACAAGCTGTCCCAAAAGTGTTGGGGGTAGTCTTAAGCTATTAAAGCTGAAAGTATTTGGAAATAAAGGTGATATTAAAAAAAAAAATAAACAACTATAAAAGGTGATAAAGGTGATTTTAAAAAGCTTTAAGAACTTAAAGTTGAACTAAGACTTTTGGGATATCCTGCACATTCCTCCCCCATTCCTTACCTACTAATCTATTACCTGAAACAAAGAATTAAGCATGGAAAAAAAGGCAGTTCAGAAAAAACTAATCCCACACATCAACCTAGCCTGCCAGATTATATAATAATCTATACCCATAGTCCCCTTTCTTATCTCGTCTTTGGGCCAGGCTTGGTCATTATATTTAAGATCACAGCATTAGAGTTAAAGATGACAACAGAGGTCATTTAATCCAGCCTCTTGATTAAGTGGTGAGGAACTAGGGCTCAACAAGATGAAGATACTTGTCCAAGGTCACACAGATACTAAAGAGTACAGCCAAGCTCTGACCCTAGGTCCTCCAGCTCCAAATCCAATACCTTTGCCATGGCACAAAATGTGCAGTTTGTTTGTTGTTGTTCTTTCTGCTGACACTGTGAGAATCCCTGTGTCACTGTGGGTATTATTTTCATGATTCTGTGGTATCCTTTTTTAGACATGTTAATACCCATGGGAGGATTAAAGGGCTCTATCAATCATTCACTTATCACTATAAATTAAATTAAATTTCTTTAATACTAACACCTGGCTAAGATTAAATATGCCTAAAGAATGGGAGTTTTGATTGGCAAGAAGGAAAAGAAGATCATTTTTGAGTGTAGAGGGCGAAGGGAAGCCTGGGCAGGATGCTACAGTAGGAAGCTTGAAGCAGCATCAGGACATTGGGTGCATAGGGGCAGGGGTGCTAAGAAGAAAGGAAAAGATTCATAAAGGAAGGTGGGAAGATGCCTATTTGTTCTCAAACTTTTTCCCTATAATACAAATTAGTCAGCCAACCTTATCCTGTTATATGAAATAAATCAATAGATGACCAACTAGGCCATATTTTCTTTTACTGAGAGATAAGCATATACTTGTGACAATATAAAAACAACAGCTGGCAGGTCATAATATCTAGCTGACCAGCACCAACCAATCATGATGTTCTGTCCATGCCATGAGTACACTAGGAATTAGTTGTACTAGAGTACTGATCTCTAAACAATTCAGAGTCCCAAATTCTTGTTCAAAAACAATACTAGACTAATTCCACAGGGCATTAGAGAGTAAGTAGAAAACATGTCCCTGAAGCTTCAGAAGTTCAATCTAATTCTGCAGATATGACACATAAAAAAATAAAAATACATTTGGAATTTCAGGGCGGCCTAGAGTTGCCCAAATATAGCTCTAACAATATAATTAAATGCTTTAGTAAGCTCAATAAAGCGAGAGGCCAACCTTGGAGATAACTTGTTCTCTACATGAATGATATTTTGCCACTCTAGTCATGAAGATAAGGAGAGAAGATCAAATACTTTTCCTGGACCCCCTACTCCAGATAAGCCACTGTCTAGATACTACTATTAAATTACTAATTCCCTGTAGTCCTCTGCAACTAATTTCTTTTTTAAAAATTTTAATTATGATTTATTTTTAACATTCTTCTAAAAAAAAATCTGAGTGCCAAATTCTCTCTTTGCCCTCTCCTCCAAAACTGAGAAGGCAAGCAATATGGCTATTATACATGTGAAAACATGCAAAACATATTTCCATATTATCCTTATTGGAAAAAATAAAAAAAAGCAAGAAAAATAAGGTAGGAAACTATAGGTCAATTTGCATTCACAGATCATCAGTAATTTCTCTGGAGGAGGATAGCATTTTTCAGTATGAGTACTTTGGAATTATCTTGGATCACTGTATTGATCAGAGCAGCTAAGTCTTTCACAGATGATTATCATTACAATATTGCTGTTACTGTGTACACTGATCTATTTGGCCTGTTCACTTCACTTTCTGCAAGTAATTTCTAAGCCCATCCTCACCACAGCTAGTGATTGTGAATGACAAGCCTACTAGTCACGATAAGTAACAAGTTAGGACTAGGATCAAGTTGCTAGATTGTTTTTTTTTTACTTTTTTTTGGAGGGCAATTGGGGTTAAGTGACTTGCCCAAAGTCACAAAACATCTGAGGCCAGATTTGAACTCAGGTCCTCCTGACTCCAGGGCCAGTGCTTAAAGTTGCTAGATTAAAAAATAAAAGACCTGCTACTAAAAGTTAAAGACATTTTTCAGTTAACCTGGATCTCATCAGTAAAACAACATCCATAACTGAAACTGAGATGACAAATGTAAACATTTCTAATAAAGATCAATTGACATTAGCAGAGTCAACAGGGAAGAGGCTATTTACTCAGAAGAAATGTAAAGCTGCATCACTGCTACTATTTACATGATCTATAAATGTAAAAACAGATACTTTAAAGAAACAGGATGGGACCTTAGAAAAAGCTCAATGTAACAAAGAGCTGCTTTAAAAGGAAAGTGTTTTATAAATCTTCAAGTGTTAGAGAAATGTGAGTAGATTTCACTGAGAGACCAAACACATAACCACCAATGTTTACTCAGAAAAACATTTTACCATAAATGAAAAGGGCATTACCGTAAGGATGTAAGTATACTCTAAGAACTGGGGAGGTACAAAATTTAAACAAGAATGAAATTGCAACTTTCCCATATAGTGATTAAAAGCTAGCCCTGTTGTCCCTTCACTATACTACTTTCAAAGACAATCTTTAAACAGCTACATGAATGAAATGTGTTTTCCCAAAGGTATTAACTCAACTTCTTGGTAGGTTTGAAGAGTAAAAGAAAGGGGCAGCCAGGTGGCTCAGCAAGTAAGAGCACCAGCTCCAGTGTTGGGATGACCTGGGGATCAAATCCGGGCTCAGATACTTAGCACCACACCCAGAAATAACTGGCCATGTAACCTTGAGCAAGTTACTTAACCCCAATTGCTTTAAAAATAATAATAATGATGATGAAGAGTAAAAGAAAACTTCTACCTTTTGTAGCAATCTTGTACAAAACCTTAAGTGTGTAATCTTTCTAATATTCTTATCTTTATTAACCTAAAATTATTACTATTACTGCCTTACTATTAGTCTTTATTTACCACTAATAACTTCTATTAAATCCATAAACTCAAACATTAATTTTTCTTTTTCAAAAAGAGTTCTACACATATTTAGGCCAAGTCACAGGATTTGGAAAAGTCATGAGACTTCTAATCTATTTTAACATCTATCTTTGGAGGATTAGTAGTAAAAGCAGCTGTGGGAAACACTTTCTTTACATATTTCAAGAAAGTAAGGAGAAAAAGGAAAAGAAAAGACACTGACCACAACTTGTAGCATCCTATCATTCTGAGCTGAAGGGGCTTCAGTCAACATTTGTGACAAAGTCTGTATCAGGGTTTTTCCAAGGAGGAGAATAGAACTGAACATGGCAATTATTCCAAAGACCATTCCTAAATTGAACCTGTAAAGATGAAATTCAGATTAATATGGAGTACTTCACACCTCAAATATTATTAGGTTCGATGATCACTCATATATTTTACTTACTAACTCAAAATAATGACAAGTAAAGGACACGTAGCTATGTCTCTATTCTATCAACCTCAGACATGTCTACTGAGGTAGGAGAAACTGATCAATCTGCTAAATAATATGACAAAAAAAGTCATGTTTTCTTGAAAAACAAACTGGCGAGTTTACCTAATACTTATAATTTAAGCAGAAAGAATAATTAGAATAGTGCTTGACACTTTATCCAAACAATATATTCTCCCCATTCTTGTAATTCTTGGATTTATTTATACATACATCTCACTTGTTTTACTAAACAGAGGCAATGTATATATACATATGTTACCTGAATGTAATGAGTATCCAAGAATCTAGTACTTGCATAATCTAGTTATGTATATGACCTTGTACTATATTTGTTGATTGGGTATTTTGCCTTTTAAATCATCAGGTTTTATACTGTAGTAAGTACAAAATTTTGAGAGTAAGAAATTAATATAATTGTCCCTATTATCAATTAAAGCCAAAAACAGCACACAAAGAATACCACTGGTAAAGAAGTTTGGGTTTCCAACGTCCCCAATCATAAAACAGACGATTGAAGACAGGGGTTTGCCATCGTATGTGAAAAGGGGAGATGCTCAATCCATAAGATGTCAGCCATTCTTCATAGGAAGTCTTCAAAGAATCTGATGCCTAGGAGAAAGATGAAGTGATTGTGTGATTTCTGAAGACCAACTTTCAAAGATATTTATGAAAACTAAATAGAGCATTTCCTATAGATTATCAAGATTAGGATAACAGATTTGGGGTGAGAAGCCTTAAATATCACACAGATGGGGAACCTGAAGCCTCAAGGCTACATGTGGTAGCCTTGTAAAAGGCTTGTATGGCCTTTTGACTGAGCCCAAATTTCACAGAACAAATCCTTTTATTGAGAGGATTTAGGGGTAGCTAGGTGGCACAGTGAATAGAGCACTGGCCCTGGAGTCAGGAGGACCTTAGTTCAAATCTAGCCTCAGACACTTGACACTACTAGCTGTGTGACCTTGAGCAAGTCACTTTACCCCAAACTGCCTTGCCTTCCCCCCAAAAAAGGATTTATATTATTTATTATATATTTATCAAGACAATTAATAAAAGGATTTGTTCTGTGAAGTTTGGACTCAGGCAAAAGGCTGCACCTGAGGAACTAGAGGGCCACATGTGGCTTCAAGGCCGAAGGTTCCCCACCCCTGACCTCATCCAATCCTCTCCTTCTATAAGATGAGGAAACTAAACATAGAAGTCATATGACTCCTTTCCTTTCCAATGCACTGGACTGACATACTCCAAAGCAAAAGTGATTCAAGTAATGATTGCATTTGGCTCTTTAAAGCTTAAGAAGTACTCAATAATAACCTACTTGAACACTTTCAGGTTTAGATTTTTCTCACAATAACTTCGTGATGGAGGGAATATAAATGTTATCATACCTGTTTTACAGATGAAAGGAACTAAGCCACAGAAAGCTTAAGTGCATTGTCTACATTCAATTAGGAAGTACTAGAACTCGAACCCAGAGCTTGTAACCCTAAGTCCAGTGTACTGACCATTTTATGGCATTTGGAGGAAAGATGCGGCATTTTAAAAAATCTATAACCACAGTGAAGGTGTTAGTTGCTGTTCACAGTTAGAGTGGTGAGGGACTTAAGAAGTCATCTAGAGCAGCTACCTAGTCGTTTTACAGATATGGAACTGACATCCAGATGAATGAGGACACTTCTCTTAGATTACACAGGCAATAAAATGGAAAGAGACAGGATTTAAAGCCAGGTCCTTTTACTTTAAAGTCTTCCCTTTCATTATTATTAATGTGCCCATATAACAAACTTATCATATTGCATTTAAAAACTGATACAGTATAAAGAGTGCTGACTGTTCCCTGTTTCCAATCCCACCAGTGATACTACCTATATGAATGTGGGCAAATTGTTTAGACTCTGCCTCAGTTTTTTATTAATCAATAAAACAAGAAGACCAGAGGTCCTGAGGTCTTTTCTATCTCTAAATCTACTATCGTGATATTTATTTATGGAATTTATGTAAATTGGGATTTAATTCTCTTCCTTCATTGTTAGAGGACTGAGGAAGGGGGTTATGGCAAGAAAAAAATCCAGATCAGAAACTAGGAAATTTGGCTTTGACTATGCCACTAACTAGCCATATGCCACTGCCACCTCTGAGTCTCAGTTTCTTCTTCCACAAAATGAGGGTGTTAGACCTGAATAGGGGTTAACCTTTTTTTTGTACCATGCACCCCCTCTGACAGTTTGGTGAAGCCTATGGATCCTTTCTCAGAATGTTTTTAAATGCATTAGATAAAATAATAAAAGCTAGGATTTATATAAGTGCTTTAAAGTTTGCAAAGTGCTTTTACATGTTAATTCACTTGATTCTCACAACAACCTCATGAAGTAGCTGCTAGCTGTGTGAACCTAGGCAAGTCGTTTAACTTCGGTTGGGTTCAGTTTCCTTATCTGCAAAATGGGGATAATAATAGCAGTTACCTCCCAGGGTGGTTGTGAGGATTAAATGAAATAATTGCAAACTTCTTGGCACAGTGCTGGGTATATAGAAAAGCACTACAAAAATGTTAGCTATTATCTTCACTTTACAGATGGAGAAACTGAGGCTGAGAGGTGGATGAGAGAGGAGCTTATGTCCAGGGTCTGCACAGCCTTCTTAAGTGTTTTGAGGTGGGCCTTGAATTCAGATCTTAACTGACTCCAAGTCCCAATCACCTCTACCCACCATGCTACTCAGGGGAGAAAGTGAGGATCATTACACAGCTAAGAAGTAGAATTAACAGGAACATTTCTTAGAAAAAAGACAAATAGACAAATAAACAAAATGAAACCCGTGGAACTTGAACCAACACCCCGCAGGGTACCCCGTCCCTCCTCCCCCAGTGGAACAAGGCTGTAAGAATTCTCAGCCAGGGACAAGAAGTGAGACCACGTGCTGGCAAGGTCTTGGGAGAGGAAGGACTGCAAGGGGGAATCGAGAGGGAAGAGGGAAGAGGAAAAGATTG
>NW_027187277.1:2002926-2023927 GCF_028583685.1 Petaurus breviceps papuanus
GGACTGCAAGGGGGAATCGAGAGGGAAGAGGGAAGAGGAAAAGATTGGGAGGGAGAAAGGAGGTGGGGACAGGACTAGGAAGGAGGTGGGAGGGCTGCCAAGGAAGAGGAGGAGGAGGAAAAGGGAGGACTCTTAGGGAGAAGGAGGATGGAGGAAGAAGGGGCAGGACTGGAGGGAGGAGGAGGGAGTAGAGAGGCCTCGGAGGGAGGAAGAAGGGAGCAGGACCCCCCCCCCCCCCCGTTTAGCGGGTGTTGGTTCGCGGGGGGCCTGGCGGACACCTCGCCCCCCCCCCCCCCCACTTTACACCCCAGTCGGTTTCCCCTCCCTCAGCCGGAGCTCCAGCTTTCGTGAGCTGGGAATCAGGAGGGGAGGGGCCCGGGCCCTCACCTTCAGCAAGGTGTCGGCCAGGTAAATGGCGCACCAACCCCCCATCACCAGCACCACCAGAGAAATCGGGATCATGGCAGCGGCGGCCAGGAAGGAAGGGCAAACCTCCCCTCCGGCGTCCACTGACCCTTGCTCCTAACCCCGGAGTTCCTACTGACAGGCCATCTGGGCCGGAACCAAATTACCGCCGGTCTCTTTGTCTTCGGTAGCTACGTTTTCCAGCCGGATACTTTCGGCTGGAGAACCCGGAACTGAGCAAAGAGCTCGCGCAGTATTTCCTCCTTTCGGCGTAATGCGTCGGCACGTTTGCGTCTGGCGCCTGCTCTCCTGTCCCGGGAATTTAACTCTCGCGTGGCTGTAGGCTTTCTCTCCCACGTGACCGCCTGTTCCCAGTATTGAATGGTCTGTATTCATTTATGTCCCTTGCTTGCTCCAGTTGTGGTCAAATATATACTTTCCACGGAATTTTGCAAAAAGATTAGTTAAACAGCATATGAATACTGGAGTTTTCTTAAGCGAATTTAGTATAAATCAGAGATCTTCCCTTTCTCACTTATTGTAATCCCTCGAAGGAATATGCAGTATGATCCCAATTAAACAAGTTTCCTGTACAGGAGCAGATAGATCTCTTTTTATTGACCCATTTTGATTCAGTTGAACAGACATTAACCTTCAGGGCAGGACACCATCTAATTTCCTGTATAATATTAGACCCAAATGTATTGAGTTACCGAAAGACAATTATGAGTTATCCAAAAGTAACAAATCTCAAGTATTCTAGAGTCTAGAATGTTAATTCTAGATTAACTTAATTAGATTTAATTAATAGAATTAATAGGATTAATTAATCAATCTAGAATTAATTAATTCTAATTAAACAGAAAGCAGTCCCTCCTCCCTTTTAGGGCTAGTGCTTTCTCTCTTATTTTCTATTTATCTTGTAATATTGCTTGCTTTGTATATGTTTGCATGTATCAAAATGTAAAGTCCTTGAGAGCAAGGACTGTCTTTTGCCTCATTTTGTATCCCCCACCTCATAGCACTGGCACATAGTAGTAGGTGCTTAATAAATGTTCACTGATTGATTTCCTGGACAAATCATGTTCCTGAAGGTTAATGTCTGTTCAACTGAATCAAAATGGGTCAAAAAAAAATATTTACTCCTGTACAGGAAACTTGTTTAACTGGGATCAAACTGCATATTCCTTCAAGGGATTACAATAATTGAGAAAGGGAATCTTTCATGATTCAGGCACTCTTCCTATGTTGCTGCAATTTTTTTTTGCTTCTCTAAAAAGTGTCTACAGTCATCTGCTACTGAGTTTATTCTTTTCTGCTGAACTTTTGTCATCTCCCAGAGGTTTTTTTGGGGGGGGTTGGGGGTGAGGGTGGTAGTGGCAGCTGCTGGGGCTTCTTTCTCAAAGGGAAATTAGATAGCTCTTTTATGGGACATCTCTGCTAGCATGCCTAGGACTAATCGATAATTTTTTAGCCTTTATTAGTTATGTTGAGTCACACCTGGATAACAGAAAATGAAACTTTAGGACAAGATCTTTTTATTCCAATATTTATTTCACAGGAAGATAGCGAATTGATGATGGTGTTAGCAATGTGTTTGAATGTTGTTTTGGCTCTGTTAATCTTTGTCTTCCCAGAAACAGGAACTGTGAAGGACTTGAGGTGGACTGGACACTGTGAGCTTCAATATGGATAAGGTACTGGACAAGGAACTGGGCAAGGAGCTGGAAAAGGAGCTAAGAGCTGCCTGCCTTTGAATCCAGGTGATGGTTGGGTAGATTAAGGCAGAATCTGGGACCATGGAAGAGGAACTGTGGAAGCTGAGAGCCAACTTCGAGTCAAGATGAAAAGACCTCTTCTTGGGTACCTAATGCTGACTGAGAAGATTATGATTTACTGTGACCTAGGGGTGGAGAGCTTGGATGTTTTTATTTTGTGTCCCTTATGGAGGCCTACTCCTTAAGGATGATTGAGTTAAGTTCTTACTCAATGATATCTTTTGCTTGAAACTATGTGGCCACTTTGATGAAAACTATATGGCCACTTTAGTGATAAGTTGTTATGTCATAACATTTTGAATGCCGAACTTTGGTTTCTGTCATTGTTTTGTCGTAGTTTGTTACTGAATAAATAGAGAGTTCACTATATCTTGTAATGAGAATCTTGAAGCTGATCACATCAGCAGTCCTCTGGAAAGCTGCTTGTGCTTGGATTTACAGTGTCTGAAGCCAGATTTGAACTCAGGAAGATGGGTTTTCCTGACTCCTGGAACTGCACCAATTAATTGCCTTTAAGAGAGAAGGAAAGTGAAAGAAGACTGCAAAGATAGAAAGGGACCAAGATATAATGAGCTTTAAATACTAAACTCAAGTTTATATTTGATTCTGGAGGCAACAGGGGACCGTTGGTGCTCATTGAGCATGGGGGTGACATGGTTGGACCTATCTTAAAAACAGCCATCTTTGTAGCTGAGTAGGTGTAAAGCCAAGCACAAACAGCTTTCCAGAAGAATGCTACTGTGAACAGCTTTCAGGATTCTGATTACACAGTATATTGAACACTCTATTCCATAACAAATCAGAGCAAAATATTCACAGTAAATCAGGGCACAGCATTCACAATGTTACAGTTTATCACAGATAATAAAAATACAGCATTCACAACAACTTATCACAGAAAATGGCCACATAGTTTTCACCACAGTGGTCACAAAGTTTTGAACAAAGAACAATCATTTAGTAACTCAATCATTAATCTCAATCATTCAATCAACTTTAAGGAGGTTTGCCTCGTAAGGGACACAAAGTACACTAGGCAAAGTTCTCCACTCATGGGGCATACCAAATTACAAATCAGTTGCTTATTCAGTCATCAATCACTATTCAATCATCAGAAAATACACAAGCCTTCCACTCCTAGGTCACTATTAAATTATAGTTTCTCACTCAGTACACAGTATCCAAGTAAAATCTTCTTTTCCACTTGACTCGGGGTGGTCTCTCAGATTCTTTGGATCCCCTTCCATGGTCCCAGATCCTACCTGGATTCACCAAACTGTCTTCTGGGTTCAAAGGCAGACAGCTCCCAGGGCCTTGTCCAAGCTCTGGGAGCACTTCCTGTTCCATGCTGAAGCTCACAGCATCCAGTCCACCTTAAATCCTCCCCAGTCTCTGTTCCTGGGAAGTCAAGGCTTAACAAAGCCACAAACAGGTTCATTCAAAGTACCAACATCACAGTCATGCTTCCTCAGTCTGTGGAAGCTCCCTTGCATGTCTTTGGCAGCTCCCAGAAGCTCCAGCTGGCCCTCAGAATCAAAATCACTTCACCCAGGTTCCCAAAATCAAAATCATTCTCTCTAGCCTGGGGGGGCCTTTCCTCTTCAGCCTCCATGAAGCTTGCGCCAAGAAGATCTGTCTTTCCTAGCCAGGGTCTTTCCTTATATACAGTATTGCTCCTCCCTATTCAGCCCCTTCCTATTAGACAGCAATAGGGGATCACACCTTCTGTTTCTTTAACAGAGCTTGATTAATTACTAAGTGCTAAGTACCTGTTACCTTTGCCAATACGAAGGGATCAAATTACATTACTATTACAGTAGGGGGTACATTGAAGTGGGGAGAGGCTTGAGATGGGGACACCAGTTTAAAGACTGTTGCAATAATCTAGATGAGAGGTAATGAAGGCCTGAATTAAGTTAGTGACTGTATAAGTGGGGAGAAGGGTATATTGGAAAGGTTGTGAAGACAGGACAAGATTTGGTAAACTATTGGGTGTTCATGGTGAGGGATAGGAAGGAGTGATGGGAAGGATGACACTAAGGTGGTAAGCCTGCCTAGGTTACTGGGATGATGGTGGTGTCATTGATAGTAACAAGGAAAGGGGGGAATCAACCATCATATCCTTCTTAAGCCTTTTCTTCTCCAGACTAAACATACCCAAGTTCTTCAACCTATCCTCATATGGTATGTACTCAAGGCCCTTCATTATTCTAGTTGCTGTGAATTTGTCATTCTCTAGGGTATCAATATCCTTTTTTAAACCATGGCTTGTAGAGACTGAGCACAATACTCCAGAAGAAATCTGACAAGGGCAGAGGTCATTGGAACCATCACTTCTTTATTCTTGGAAGCTCTGATTCTCCTGGAAACTATGGTAGGAAGCAGCCCAAGATCCCATGAACCCTACTGCATCCTGCTGTCCCAATGAACTGACAGTCCTACTTCTTTTTCAGATCAACTATTTTTAACTCACACCTAACCTTTCTTTATTTGTGAAGCTGATTTTTCTGTTCCCAACTCTAAGACTTCCATTTGCTGCTCCCCCTGCAACTGAATTTTATTTAATAAGATTCAGTTCAGTGCTCTAGTCTTTGCCTTTCTAAATCCTGCCTGTCATCTATTGTGTTAGTATCTCTCCTAGATATGTGTTATCTGACGATAATATTTTCAGTTCTTCAAGCAAACAAGCAAAAAACCTTAAGCCCATGTGCTCTATTGATATCCATATAATCAATCAATAAATCTACTAGGAATTAAGTGCTTATTTTGTGCCACGTGCTGTCCTTAGTGCTGGCAATACAAAAACAAAGAATTAAACACATTTTGACCTCATCGTATCCAGAGATTTATTTTCAATTCTGTGATACAATATGTGCATGAAATGGATGATAACAAAATTTTACTTCTTCTGCTTTTCTTATGGTTCAGATTTATCTTCCAATCAGTCAACCAGAATTTAAGTGCCTACTATGTGCCACACACTATGCTAGGCTTTGAGTATACAAATAAAATAAATGAACCAAACGGCTTACATTCTAATGGAAACAGAATCCTCTACCCTGCAGAATCCATTTTTTTAGCTTGAGAGAAATGATTATTTCTCTGTTATATTAATAACCAGTTATTGAATTAGGACTACATTTCCCCTCCTTCTGTTTCCTCATTTCCTATAGGTTATTCAACCAACCTTTGAAGGACAGGACTGATAAAGAGATGAATTCTTGGGCAGACACATACCACTGAGAAAACTCAGATCTGTTCAAAAGGTAAAGAAATTTTAGTTTAGGTGAATTGATGGATTCTAGCCATGTGGCAGGGGAGCACAGAGAAGTGTTTTAGTCAAACAGGTGTAGATAAAAGTGGATTCCCCCTTTTGTCTAGATTACACTAGATAGAATGATATGGATGGATATATGTAACTCTGAGGGTCCTTCCCTCATATTGATATTTTTGTGGTGGTAAATTGGGCCATCTTTTGTCTTAATTCTTACATCGACCTTATTCATTGAATGAGCATTGCCTCAGACAAACTGAGACCTGGGAAAACCCTTAATTTGGAAAGGCCAAGGTCACCTACTGCATCCTGGGCAGTCACCAGTTGTCTTGATTTTTGTCTTACCACTGGACTTTGATGACTTTGAAGGAGAGAGTGAGGCTGAGGACTTTGCACCTCTCTCAAACCCAATCACCCTCGTGATGTTATTGGTTCTCTTCAAGAATGAAGGATGAGGGGCAGCCAGGTAGCACAGCGAGTAAGAGCGCCGGATCCAGTGTTGGGATGACCTGGGGATCGAATCTGGGCTCAGACACTTAGCACCCACCCAGAAACACCTGGCCGTGTAACCTGGAGTAAGTTACTTAACCCCGATTGCTTTAAAAAAAAAAAAAAGAATGAAGGATGAACAACAACAAGGAAGAAGGAGATTTTAGTAAAGGTGATAAATATTCCAGTGACCCCAGTGAATGAAAAATAGAAAGGCCAAAGGAACAAGCATTTGAGATTATTGGAAAGATATAATTGAAAAGACAAAAGTATCCTGGGTCCCAGGATATGAATATTTTAAATTCAAGATTTAATTGCCAGCTGAGGCCTTGTTCTAGGAGCTCCTTTTAAAATTCTGGTGATGACTAAATTAGTCTAAGCATCAGAAACAGCATAGGACTCCCCTGTCTTCCCTTTTCTAGGACAAGAACTCTTATACAACTCCTACCAATTTAATATGTGCCACATTAGTAATTCATCAGATTTAAAAATTTAGTGTTGTCAGAATTCTCAAAAGAGTTTCTTATGTAAAGAAATCTCATTCTTTATTTAGAGACTTTGTCATTTATTAGGAAAAATGATTTTCCTTGTGAAGTTCAAATTATTTGGATTAGTTTCAAACAAATATTTTCTAGGAGCTAAATCCTTAAATTGGAAGCAGACTATAAGCCAACAAAATGGTGTATCTAACAGAATGTTTGACTGACCTGACAAATTCTGTTCTGGCCAAGTGTTAGAATGTAATTCAGAACTTTGTCCAGTTAGTTCTCAGTTCAGGACTGAATTTGAAGAGTGTAATCCTCACATATTGTACAAATATTATAGTGCATATTGTGCAAACATCATCTCAATTTTATTCTCATGACAACCCTGGGAAGTAGGTGCTATTATTATCATTCCCCATTTTACAGAAAAACTGAGGCAGATGGAGATTAAGTGACTTTGCCCAGGAACCCACAGTAAGTGCCTGAGGCTGGATTTGAATTCACATTTTTTCAGATTCTAAGTCCAATGCTCTAGACACTAACCACTTCTAAGGATGGCAGATTACCACCTAGTGTTGCCTTTGTCTAGTGTACTCCTAAAGTTTCCATGGGGGTGGGATATACCCAATAAGCTGGGAAGAAAGATCCCTCTAAATCTATGGATACCATGAGGTCAAAATTTGTGTAATTCCTTGTTTTTGTATTCCCAGCACCCAGGACAATACCTGGCACAAAATAAGCACTTAATTCCCAGTGGATTTATTGATTGATTATATGGACATTAATAAAGTGCATGGCCTGTTCTTAAGGTTTTTGTTTGTTTGCTTTTGAGTGGACCTGTGATTTCATCAGTGTAGAGACATCCCAGTAAGAAACTGTATCTGTTAACACAGATTGGTACCTTCTCTGAAATTATAGACAATTGCTTGGGGCACAGAGAAGTGACCTATCTAGAGTAGCTCAGACAGTTTGTCAGAGATGAGGCTTGAATTTAGGTCTTCCTGACTCCAAGGCCATATTTCTTTCCACAATGCCTTGCTGTCCATTGGTTGTTCCTCACTTCGGTTACATGACTGATCCATTTATTTCTGATCATCTGCCATTTTGATGACATCCTCACAACACTTCTGAACAATTCTTGGTTTATGCTATGTTCTACCCTGCTTATGTACAACGTGGATATGTATGCCTATGAGAATGGGCCTGAATTCCAATATGCCAATGGCCTCAGCCAGCTTCACCAGCCCTCTCCTGCGCTGGATGGATTCTCCTGACTCTAAACCTGCTGCTGTCATGCTCTGGTAGCTTCTATCCTCACCTGCTTTGGCCTCATCTTTCCTGCTCCTGGGTCTACTCTGTCCTCTCACAAGAATGACTACTCATTAGAGTCAGCTGAAAGGGACTGGAAACAGGAAATGACCTGGGTGGGTTGGGAGAGATTAGGAACAATTGGGAATTTATGGGGAAGGGATAATCAATCTATTGGGAAATGCCACAATCTTTTAGGAGCAGAGCCATTGCATCTGTTGGCATCAGGTCAACATCCATTTCAAGAGGTGTTCATCTCTGTTGGGATAGGGTCTCTTGTTCATCTCAGTTTGGGATCTTTTTGGGGACAGAAGAGTACCATTGGAATGGGATCAGGGTCTTACTAGAGGTGTTGGGATCTGTTGAGACAGGGCCTGTTGGGAGCAGATTGAGATCTTTGGGATTCTCTGTTGGGAGAATCTAAGGGTAATATGGGATCTAGGTTTACTGGGAGATAATGGGATTGTTTCTCAGTAAAACTAGGCTTATTGAGATCACTTTGGATAAGATCTGGCAAAAAGTCTGCATTGATTAGGGGAAAAGGCATGTAGCTCTCCCATAGTTGAGACCTTCTGGAGGAAGCTCTTTCTGAGTTGCTGCTCTCCACCTGACCATGTTTCAGACCATCTGGGCAACTTGGAGAGGGAAACCCAGCCACATATATTTCTACCATTTACTACCTGTCTGGCAGGGAGCCTTCCCTGGGCATGCACAGTGCCTGCCCAGTTATTAGATGATTGGGGTGGAAGTCTTTGAGGGACATGGAAGGGGCTAGGTCACAAAGTGGGCAGGATTCTTAAGTGGCTTCTTCACAGGGGAAGGAGAACTGGGCTGGGGCCTGGGAGGAGTGAGAGCAAGAGGTTTGAGTTCCAGGGCACAAAGGCCATCTGAACCAAATATTAAATTATCTGAGAAAATTTAAAAAAAAGTATTCTGGAGCAATGGAGATTGTAGGAGTAGCAGCAGGATTAGATTTGCAGCAAGGAAAGAACCTTCACTGAAGAAAGGCTACTGGAATGAAGATCAATAGCATGAATGTTTGACTAGATGATGTTCCGTGCATATGTGAAATGTTAAATGGCTGTTCAGCAGCCTTATAATTTGTTTCATGTCACACTGAGGTTTGATACTACTAGGAGCAGCAAGTTTGTGTTGTTGTTCAGTTATATCCGACTCTTTGTGACCCCATTTAGGGTTTGCTCAGTAAAGATGCTGGAGTGGTTTTCCATTTCCTTCTCCAACTCATTTGACAGATGAGGAAACTGAGGCAAACAGGGTTAAGTGACTTGCCCAGGGTCACACAGCTAGTAAGTGTCTAAGAACAAATCTAAACTCAGATCTTCTTGATTTTAGGCCTGGCACTCTATCTACTGAGTCACCTAGCTGCCCCAGTAATAAGTTACTGAATTCTGTTCTAATTATTTTGCCATGCATGCTATGCGTCTATTTTGACTAGTGTTGCTTTTGGTTTAAGAATAAGTTATTTGTTTCATGTCTAATTCACATGGTGCGTTGAGTATTTTAATTTTTTATTTCCCTTCTTTTAATGACTTTTATGATCTAATAATTTTTTAAAAATGAATTTTTATTAATATCTACTTCCTTATGGTATCACAGTTTTCCCAAGAACCCTTCCTTTACCTCTTCCCAGAGAGCCATTCTATATAATAAAATTAGCAACATTCCCTGAGTAGCCCTGGTGGGGGTAATGAGATACTGAATGTGAGAATGGGAAGTCCAGTCTTCTGAGGAAGAGGTAAAGCTTCTCTTAGCATTGAATCCAGCACAGGGCAATTGTACAGGTCAGGAAGCAGCAGTATCCCATGCTGGGGGCATAGTTAGTAACTTTTTGTCCTTAGGCAAATACAGTTGAGGGTCCTCCTGCCCCTTAACTCCCAGTTACCCTAGTCTACTTAAGATTTTAGTAAGAGATCATTTTTAGCTGAGGATATCTGTGAGGAAAATTAATTTTGTAACAGTGTACAGGATGGATTGGAAATCAGAGACCAGAGATAAGGAGTCGATAAAGGCCTGGGTTTGTGTGATGGTTTTTGGAATAAAAAGGAAAGAATAAATGTAAGAGATATTCTAAAGAAGAATCTATAGAACTTGTTGACTGGTGTGTGTGTGTGTGTGTGTGTGTGTGTGTGTGTGTGTGTGTGTGTGTGTTGTATGTGTGTATGTGTTGGGAAGGTGTCAGGAAGAGAGAGAGAAAGAGAAGAATTAGGGTCCTGTCCTGTCCTACACTCTGGAATCTGCTTGTCTTGCCCATTTTCAAGCTGCAATTGAAACGTATTGAAATTGAAACATAGAGAGGGAAAAAGAATTAAGGGCACTGGCCCTGTAACACTAGAGATAAGATACAAGGATATAGAATACAGAAATTTTATTGTTCACTTGTTGTAGTTGTTTCTGACTCCTTGTGACCCCATTTGGGATTTTCTTGGCAGAGATACTAGAGTGCCATTTCCTTCTGCAGCTCATTTTACAGATGAGGAAACTGAGACAAATAGGGTTAAGTGACTTGCCCAGGGTCATATAGCAAGTAAATGTCTGAGACCAGATTTGAACTCAGGAAGATGATTCTTCCTGACTCCAGGCCTAGCAGCCTATGCATTGTGCCACCTACCTGCTCCTACATAGAGATTGGGACATGAAAAATAACCTTAATCAATTTAATAATTTTGCTGAGGGATATCCATTCATTAAATAGAGGGCTAGTGACTATAGAGCCTAACTTGGGAGTCTAGATTACCTGGGTGTAAGTCCTAACTCTGGCCAATGTTAGTAATTTCACTACCTATTCAGTGCTGCAGGCAAACTTTATAAGACAAATCATAAGGCTGGTTAGAAAAAAATCCTTGCGTTGGTATCAGAGAATAAGGACCTGTTTTGGAATATATTTATCTAACCAGTACCTAGTATGTAATTGGCATTTTGCTAAGTGTTGTTGGGATATAAAAACTCCTCTCCTAGTGGACCATATGTGAAGTGCCCACCAGAAATTATACACTAAAGCTCCCTTAAACCTGCTAGAGGGGACCCCTGCTAGGTTCCTTGGAAACCATATAAAAGGCCCCAATAGTAAAGAAATGTTTCACCTGCGTTGCTAAAAACATGCCACAGATTCCCACGGATTCAGGTCTGTTTTGCTTCAATAGGAATAATACTGAGAATGTTTTTCTTCAATAAGAATAATACTGAGAAAGCTTCACTTCAATAGGAACAACATTAATGGCACTGCACCCCCTTAGAAACATACTCTGTTGCTAGCAACCACATTTTCTATAAAATTATGTCTAACAGAAAGCTTGATGCTGTCTTTCCCTCTGAGAGGCAGTCACTGGCCGGTTAATAAACACTCCTATCAAATTATAATTGATTTTGCTGTCTTACTCTTGGTTATCCATTACAATATGGTCTAGTTTGACAATATGCTAGTTCATGTCTCTCTTCTCTCTTTATTATTATTAATATAATCAGAATAGGAGGAGTTACCTGTTTAGACTACTCCAAGAAAGTATAAGGCAAAGTTTACCCATTGTAGCTGCTGTATAGGAAATCCACTTTTACACTTGGTTACTGATATCAGGTAAGTTAGAATTCAGATTTCTTTTTATATTAATCTCATCCTCCTGTATAAGTATCACCTCTTTCACCTGTTAAAAATATTTCAGGGGTGCCTATGTGATGCAGTGAATAAAGCCCCAGCCCTGGAGTCAGGAGGACCTGAGTTCAAATGCGGCCTCAGACATTTGATACACTAGGCATGTTACCTTGCACAAGTCACTTAACCCCAGTTGCCCTGCCGTCTCCCCTCCAAAAGGCAAAAAAAAAAGTTGTGGTAAATGGCAAACTAGTGGCACTAAAGGAAAAAATTAATACAGTGCAGTGTCCTAATAATAACCAGTAATTTCTCTGAAGTAATTTAATAATAATATCTAGTATTCATATGGTATTTATTGATATCTCATATTTACATATGATATCTAGTATTTAAGGTTTGCAAAAAATTTTATAAATATTATCTCATCTTATTCTCACAATAACCCTGGGAGGTAGGTGCTAATATTATCATTCTTTTACAGATGAGGATTTGGAGGTACCGTGTTTCCCTGATAATAAGACCTATCCCGAAAATAAGCCCTCCCCCCAAAATAAGCCCTATTGAGATTGCTACTGTAGTGAAGGTGATCCCCTGCGCCAATCAGAGCTGCAGCAGTGAGCGTGTCATCCTGTTCTTCCCCAGTGATTTGCTTATTGAATAAAGGTATATTTTTTTGTTCACATTTACCTGTTTATTAAAATTGCTGTCAATGTTCATTAAAATAAGCCCTCCCCTGAAAATAAGCCCTCTGGTGTTTTTCTGTCCAAAAAAAAAATAAGACAGTGTCTTATTATCGGGGAAACATGGTAGACAGGTAGGAAGTGACTTGCTTAGAGTCACACAGGTAATTAGTGTCTGAGGCAGGACTCAAAATCAGATCTTCCTGACTGCAAGTCCAGCACTACTGCACAGTCTACCTAGCTGCCCTTGCTATTATTTGAAGTAGAAAAATAAAGGAGAATTTTGTAGCATCGTTTAGTTGTTAGGTGAATCATGCTTTTGAAGTTCATTTCCCAACTCTGCTATTTCTTTACCCTGAGACTCAGGCAGAAGTCATAAAATCTCCCAAATGTCACTTTTATCTATAAAAATAGAATATAAAAGCAGATAATAATTGTCTCTTCCATGAAGAAGTTGTGGAAAATGTTTAAAACATTTAAATATATTATAAATATTATATAATATGTAATTTACATTTCTATTATATTATATTATTTATATATAAATATATTTTATATTCTTTTATATATATAACATATAATTTTTAAATTTCCACTGACAAATGGAAGACCCTAAATAAATGAATGCAACCAGTACTTTAATAGAACTGTGAACCTATCAATGTGGTTATATTCTGCTATGGTATATGTTTCAATTCATACATGTCTTCTTCAATGTGGTTTTTAATTCTTTGGTTCTTTGCAGAGGAGAACCTGAGGGTACCCAGTGGTTAAACAATCTCAAAGATGGGCACATTATCTATAACATGGTAGTACCCAGAGCTGTGCAGTGGGAAGGGTACTTGACTTGGAGTCAATGATGACTTGACCTTGAGTCCTGTTCTTGACACTTAATAGATATGTTATCTTGGACAGCTCATTAACTATCTCTAGGCCTCAGTTTCCTCATCTGTAAGGTGAGGAGTTGGAGTACATAGTCTCTGAGGTCTCTTCCAGCTCTAAATCTATGATCCTATAATTTTATGACACTGTGAAGTCACCTAATTTCTCTGAGTCTGTTTCTTTATTTCCAAAAATAGAAGTTATTATATATATATATGTATATATATATGATACTTTGAAAGTCTATAGGGAAGAGTAAATGCAATACAGTTAAGCATGAATAATTAATCCCATGATGTGATTAGTGGAATTGTTTGAACTTACATGGTGTATTTCCATTGGTCAAGAACAAATTATCATATTTTATGTTTCTAGCTTTGAATAGTGTGAATTTGAATATATGCTACCACTTCACTAGATTCATTATTTGAATATGTGTGTCAAGCCTTGACTATAGTAGCAATGTCAGCTTACCCACCTCATACTTGTCTTTGTGATTAATTTTTATTTTTGTGTTTTTAATGCTGACTTATTGCTGTTCCAATCTTTCACTACTTAATTGTAGTCAGAGTGTGAATTCTCCTTCTGTATCTGCTTTTTGGGCTCTGCATTACTTCATGTAAGGGATTTCTGCAGAAGGTGTGATTTGAGTTTGGAAAGACTAGAAAGAAGCCACATTGGGAAAGACTTCAAATGCCAGGAGATTTTAATATGCGTTGCTGGAGGTATGAGAGAGCCATTAGAGTTATGTGTGTGTGTGTGTGTGTGTGTGTGTGTGTGTGTGTGTGTGTTTTGGGTCAGACCTGAGCTTTAGGAAATCACTTTGACAGCTATTTGGAGGATGAATTAGATAGAGTAGGAAGACAGGGAGGGAGACCAACTGGAGCTTGTGTAATAGTCTAGGTCAGTGGTGTCAAACTCAAATAGAAATGGGGTCATTAAACCATACATAAGGATCCTTGTGGGATCCTTATTGACCTAGAAAAATCACATATCAACATATCCTATGTTCTATTGTATTTTTATTTTGTTAAATACTTCACAATTACATTTTAATATGGTTCTGGCCACACTAAGGAGTGGCTTTCTAATATTACAGACCATGAACTTCATCTGCTGTGCTTACCCAATGATTATCAGCTGACATTACTTAGTTAGATAGAGTTAATTAGCTGTTAGAAAGGAATTTTTAAAAAGTAAGATGGCATATAGTATGAAGAATTGGTATAAATATCTCACTCATCCAAAGTCTCTGATGTACTTTTTTACAATTACTTATAGAGTTTGAGGGAAAGTGGGCTCAAATTTAGGGACTATTTGGCAAAGGGGGTAGCTCACAGATCCTGAAAGTCCATTTACTCAAAGTAATTTTTTTTTTCCATTTGTGAGACAGACCCTCATGAAATTCCCCTTAGGCATGGTATAGCTTTCTGCTGAGTTCTTTGTAGATATGCCTCAATGTTGTCTTTCCTCAGTGTGTCTAATTTGTCCTTGGTGCCTGATAAGGACATGACAGCCAGCTGCTGTCATCACAGGGAAACTGCTAGGATCCCAAGGAGACATTTAACTCCTTTGACCTTCCAAAGTTCACAAAGTCTTCCTCTGCTCAAAGAGGGGGAAGGGAAAGACGTGGGTACGTCTCAAATAGTTTTGATGATTATTGTTTTTAGTATATTACTTTGAGATCTATTATTGATAAGTCCTTTTCCCACTTTTTTCGTGATTCCTCTTGAAATTTTTGACCTTTTGTTCTGTGATTGATTTCGTTATTTTTTCCTTGCTCTAAAAAGTATACCTTAAATAGTTTGTTTTTTATGGTAGTGAATAAGCAAAGTAATTTAAGGAGCATTATTATTTTGTTATATTCGTATTACCCAAACATGAGTAATTATTATTTTCAAAACTATTTAAGTTTGTTTTTATTCATGTAAAGAGTGGCCACTACATTTCTGAATTCTATGCTTGGCACTTTGGTCTCTGTTTCCCCCCTCAGTAGGCAGAAAAATACTCTGGTAAACCAAGTTGTCATTTCCTAATGATGATTCTGATTTTGATACGAAATTTTACTCCCTACCACATAAAAGTAGGTTTTGAAAAAAAAAGGCCCTGTAGACTCTATTAATCACTTAGTCAATAAATATTTAATTTGCCAAGTATACTGCTAGTAGACCATCCCTGCCTTCAAAGAGCTTACATTCTAATCACTACTATCAAGTGGTTTTCAGCAATGGGGATATTTTTTTTATGGGAAAAAATGAACAGAGATTTAGGATGAAAAAATTATCATGACTTATTTATTTATAGAGCTTCTGTCAAATAAATATTTGAACAAGCATCTCAGCTGTTAAGTGAGTATATGAATAAAAATATTTGTTAAGTGTTTACTATGTTAACTCTAAAGTAAATTTCTTATGTAGCAAGTACAACTTTCTAACTAAATACTAAAGAACAGGTATCTTTCAGTACTAGATAGTTACTAATTTTCAATTACTTGACTCAAAAGACCCAGTTAAGACTGTCTTGGTCCACTACAGAACATGTGAGCACTTAGGAGGTGAAATGCTAATCTGTCAATGAGGGCAGATCTATGCTGCCACCTGCACTTAAGCCTTAGGTTTATGCCATGCTTCCATGACAACAGCATGAAACAGCACCCAATGAAGGCAGCTGTGTAACCAGATCTGACAGTTAAGTTCAAGATAGGGGCGCTTAAAGCCAGAGATGAGTCATTTATAACCTTTAAGTGTCACTGGGCTATAAATAGCTTGGAAGATCCATGAAGGAGGGATGGGAAATCACAGTCTTCATCTCATCCTTGATTCAAGTTCTTTCTGGATAGTCTCAATCAAGAAGGGTCAGTTGGATTGAATTAAATCTGTAGACAGACCGTTGACCATTCTAAGTTTGGGTACCTTTGCCGTGGCTATCCAACATATGTAAGATATGGAATGGCATCTTCCAAGACTTATATGTACTTATGATTCCCATAAAAGATATAAGACATCATCCAGTCTATCCTGTTATTTCTAAATAGAACTTTCAGAACAATACCTTTATATAAATATGCTCACCTCAAAAATCCCAGGTCAGTACCTTATTTGCACTGGGGTGGGGGAAGGGAAAATGGAGATGGGGGAGAAGCTGACTATAGTGGTGATTAAGGGTAATTAACAACATAGATCCAAGCAGAAAACACTCTTAGGGAAAGAAGGCATAGTTCAAGTCATGGTCTGGGAGAGTAAAGAGAAAGCCATGCCAGTTAAAGCCAGGCTTTACAGCATAATCAAATGCAAGGACCATGTGAAAGTTAGAAGGAATTTGTAGTAGATTGGAGCTAAGGAGATCAGTACAGAATGGGTAAGATATATGTATACACACACAGCATGGAGGAAAGCAGTAGGTATTGACACAATGGGTAATTCTCTCTTGCAACTTCTCTGCCCAAGATAACATTCTTTTATGGTGGTGGTATGCTGGACATCATCATTCCTCACCCTGGTGAGGTGTTGCCTTAGCCACAGTAGGGGCCCAAATATTCTATAGTGTTTTATACATGCTTACTGCCCATTGCTAGACAAGATGAGTAAATTCATCAGGTACAATTCAGAGAGGCAGCTCTAGACTGGATCTGACCAACTTTCATCATTGTTGTCTCCAATTCTATTGCATGCAGGGTGTGGAGTCTGAAGTAGCACAAGGTATGAGCCTGGATTGACACAGACACCCATGAAACTTGCTGAATATCACAATGATGAAACATGGTAGGCATTGCTCCTCTCAGTCTTAAATGATTTCTTACCCGTACTCATTATACTTAATCTCATGATGTGGTTCATTTCCTGTGTATAGACTGACTTGTTGTCAAGTACACTTACCCTTTTCCCATTATCTGGCTTCCCTAAGTTCCTTGGCAAAGTTACTAATGTAATCCATTCCCATTTTCTTCACTTGTTTTTGAAGCATCTGAATCTAACAAGATGCACCAATGACCTTTCTTCTTCCCCTACACCTTACACTGCTTCACTCTGGCTAAAATATTGACAGACCATGTCCCACTTCAAGAAAAGTAATCACAAAATGAATACAAAATGTGTATAGGATAGGAGGAGTCATTTAAGAGTTTACTTAAGTAAATCAACCAATAATAATTTTATAATTACTGATTATAGACATTGTGCTAAGTGTTAGAGATACAAGTATAATGGTGACACTGGTTGATGGAGGCCTAGCAACCCCACTACATTATTCTCTTCTGATCCCAAGGAGCTTACAGTCTTATGGTGGGAGACAATATGTAAAGAAATAGGTACATATAAGGTATGCACAGAGTAGATGAAAGATAATCTTAAAGGGGAAGGCTCTAGAAGGTGGGAGGTCTGAGAAAGACAGCTCCCTCCTCTCCAGAAGGCAGTACTTGAGACTCATTAAGTATATGGAAAATATGATTCAATAAAAATAAACAAATTTTTTTTATATGCAGCATTTCAGGGACACATTTTTTTCTTCAAAATGAGGTCTACTGAAATAATAAATATCCAACTTAAATTTCTCATGCTCCAATTTATATCTCTTTTCTTTTGTTTTTGTCTTTGGTGAAATTTGGGAAGCTCTTTTCAACATTTTACATGTAACAATTTTTCCCCATGTAATTATAGACTTAAGTACCACCTCTCTTCTCTCTTCTTTAGGTTTAACACTTCTTATTCCTCTATCTTTTCTTCATTTTTTACCACCAGGGGATGCTATTGGCCACTTGCCTTATCATGTTGAATAATAACAACCTGGCCTTGACAATTCTGTGTTTACTCCAGAGGGCCCTCTGGGAAATTTTATTGTTGTTTAGTTGTTTTTTCAGTTATTCATTCTTGGTGACCCCATTTAAGGTTTTTTATCTCTTTTTTTTTGCGAAAGATCCTGGAGTAGTTTGCCATTTCTTTCTCTATCTTATTTTACAGGTGAGGAAACTGAGGCAAAGAAGGTTAACTGACTTGCTTAGAGTCACCTAACTAGTAAGTATCTGAGGCCAGATTTTTTTTTTAAAGCACTTGTGGTTAAGTAACTTGTTCAGAGTTACATGGCCAGTTATTTCTGGGTGTGGTGCTAAGTATCTGAGCCCAGATTTGATCTGGGGCCAGTGCTCTTACTCACTTCGCCACCTGGCCGCCCCTCTGAGGCCAGATTTGAAATCAGTTCTTTCTCTTTCTAGGCCTGGTACTCTATCCACTATACTATCTAGCTACCCTGCTACTCTGGGAAATAACAAGCTCTTTATGGTTCTCAGAGATCTGATTAAATCTTACCTTTAGCTCCACCCTTTCTACAGGTGGAAGTACTTTCTCATCAGTATAGGAGTATTGCCAATTTGACTTTATCCAATTAGTTCTTGGCTCAGCTGCCAACCACTGGGAGAATCTAACCTCTTTCCTTGCTAAGTTTCAATGGACTTCAATTATGAGAACATTGCATAATGGAGGTAACCATAGGAGCATGGCTTAATTGTGAGACAAAGAGAATAACATCAAATATATTAAAACAACTATTGCATAAACTATTCTCATACCATGGCAGCCTCGAACCAGTCTATCAGCAGTGCCCCAAACCTCAAGTTCCACAAACACAATTAAAATGCTTAGGCCCTATCAGTTCCTACTAGAAAGTGGCATCTGTCCTCAGACCTCCAGAGGAATTGGTGCTGAATGAATTGAGGGAGCTTTGAATCTTGGCCACTGATTTCTCCTCTAGTCACTTTTCCTCTCTTGCTGTTGGCTGTTGGGACTCAATTTTTTTTTTTGCTTCCTAGTGAGACTGGCTCATTGTCTGGTCTGTATGGGATCCTAATTATTCTCTATTGATTGTAGAGTGATTGAAAGCACTCAAGGGCAGGACCATACACTGAGAATAGTGTGCCTCCTCATCCTAGACCCAGTTCATTCTGTCCTCCTTTTATTTTTCATTTCCTTTTTATAAGAAGGTCTCCACAAATTTATTTTCTTTCTGACACTGGTGGCAAAAGTTGTGTGGGTGGGTTCCCCAGATACACTTGTTACATCATCACTGCTTCTTTCCCAACTATCTCTTTTTGTTCCCTCATTTTCAAAATGGAATAATGTCATTTAAAACAATAGAGTTTTAAAATTTTTGTTATTCACACTTGGGAGTATTGTAGATAACCGTGCAAAGCAACGTAATTGACCTTATGGCTGAAGATGGTACACACAGCAGCAGTTATTAGTCATAATGAGCTTAGGGGAGATGATGTCCTGGGAAAAGCTGGCAAAGAACAGCCAGAGAACAGAACTGAGTAAATTTCCTCTATTAATCATTGTACAAAAAGAACAGTCAGCTCCTCTGTACCCTCTTAATCAAAACAACACACCCACACTATGAAGCAGTTAGAGACCTAAAATATACACTACCCATCACTGTGAGTTATCAAGTCATACCTTATTATCAACCAACCTATTAAAAGTGAATAATATATGAATTGCATTAAAATTTTAATTTTTTAAAAGTTTTTATTTTATTTTTTCTCAATTCATGTATAAATTTTTAACATTCATTTTTTATAATTTTTGAGTTCCAAATTCCTTCCCTTCCTCCCCTCCCCACTCCTTGAGAGGACAAGCACTTTGATAAAGATGTTCCGTCATGCAAAACATATTTCTATATTAGCCATCTTGCAAAAGAGAACATAGACCAAAAAAAGAAAAAGAAATTTAAAAAAGTATGCTTTGATCTTCATTCAAACTCCATTAGTTCTTTCTCTGGAGGTGGATAGCACTTTTCATTATAAGTCCTTTGGAATTGTTCAAGTACATTTTCTTTCTGGAAAGTGCAAAGCAAAACTCTTAGCAAATACCCCTACATAGACTCTTAGGCTTAGACAATAAGGCTTCAAAGTCCTCAGTTCATCTCACTCTGACACTTTTAGTCAGGATTTTTTTTTTCTAGAAGCACCTAGAATGTTCTTTTACATTGAAGATAAATCTGAAGTAAAGTTTATTTTATTTTATAACATCACATGGTTTTTGTGAAGATCAAATAAGATAGTCTATATCAAGCCCTTTATAAGCCTTACAGTGTGATAGCAATGTTACCCATTAATATTATTGTTGTTGTTGTTATTATTTCTTTTTTTTTTTATGTTCTTAAAAACCAGAGCAGTCTGTTTACTCTAAAATTCACACCTCAGAAAAACATGGGGTCAAAAGTCCTTGGAAGAAAAGAAAGGGAAGAAGGGACAAGAGCCAGGCACAGGGGAGAAGCGAGGCCTAGCCCAAGACCCGATCTCTCATCAGGAGCCAAGCTCAGCCTGGGACCAGCTCCAGCCCAACTGACCCCTCCTTCTCCCTAGTTGCACATTGTCTAGAACGCCCAGTGAAGAAAGGCAGCAAAGAGACAGCAGCTGCCACCCATTGTGCCAGAGGAAGGGACCAGGCTCTGGCCATTCCTGTAGGCACTAAGGTTTGGGAGAAGAAAAGAGCCGAGAGGCAGGGCAGGAGCTGCGGGGCGCAGCCCAGCTAGCCATCCAGAAGCTTAAGGATGCTCTCTCACTCCTTTAGCGTCTTCCAGGCCTGGTCTTTCTCCTTCTTGGTGGGAGTCCTCTTCTTCTGCCAAGCAGCCATGATCTTCCGGAAGGCATCCATGACCTTGTTGTCTGCCATTTGGACCCGCTGCCTCAGCTCCTGACGACTCACTTCTTCTTTGGCCAACCTGAATGGCTTGTTCTGATTTCGAGGGGAGGTACTGGCACCGTCAGCACCAGACTCCTTGCCAGACACATCTGGGATGGGGGAATCTTCCATGGGGGAGATGATGTTTTCCTCCACTAAGGCCTGAAGGAGTCGCAGAGTCAGGGGGCCAAAAGGACACCCATCTTCAGGCTGCTCATGCTGGGCCTCTGATTTCTTAAGCAACACATCCACATCTTTAGTGTCCAATTCAGTCAGTGGTCCCATAATGCCTTTCTTCTTGTCAGCTACAGCCACTGCCCCGGCCCCATCCTTCTGTTCTTCCAGTAAATCCTCCTGGGCTGTATCAGCAATTCCATATTCACAATGCCTATAGAGATTACAAATATGCTGATATAATTA
>NW_027187277.1:2023937-2076731 GCF_028583685.1 Petaurus breviceps papuanus
GATAAAGTAGAAAGCACCCACATTTTCAAGCCTTTAAAACAGAACAGGCTACCTCAGGCAAAGGTCCTCCTCTCCCCACTCACAGCAACCACCCAGCGTCCTGGAAGAACGCTCCCAGCAGCTCCGGCCCCTGGCAGTCCTCAGCAGGAGTCCTAACTCAAAAAAAAAAAAAAAGGCAACCGCCACCAACTGCCAACCGCAGGACCGTTAGCTCGGCTTTTCACTTTCTCTTGTTCTGCTATGTCAGCACGTCCATGGGGCATGGGAGATCTTTAAATCCCATAACCTTTACATGGGCCCAGCGCTGAGAATAATGTTTCCCCAGGGGTGGAATCTTGTAATGCTCAGCCTCATCTTCTGGGGGCTTCAGCAGCTCTTGCAGCATTCATACTTCCTCACTGGTGATGTCAGCACAGTACGGCTCCACGGAAGCCCAGAACCTGTTAGGAGCATCATTCTTGGGAATCCTCGGCACATCAGTGGGGTCATCTGTGAACTCATATTCCTGGATCTTGGGCTGGAGGTTCTTGGACTTGGGCCGGCCAGGGCCAGGACCCGGCCCATGACCTGCCTTTCCTTCCAGTTTCTGTTTTTTGGGCTTGCCATATTTTGCAGGGGCTCCCAGTTCATGTTCCCAGCCCAGCTTCAGGAATCGCCGGTCACCTTTCTTATCCTGCCAGTCGGTCAGGATCTGGGTCTCAGCCTCCAGCACTTGAAGCCTTCTGCTGGCTGACGAGAGGAGGTTCTCAAGTTCTAGCTGCAGAGTATCAAGCTCCTCAATGCCGATGCCATCATCCTCCGAGCGGGCCAGCACCGCTGTGTATCGGGGGCATACTTTCAAGTGGTCCACTGACTTGATGTCATGGAACTGCAGTGGGCAGTCCTTTAGCTCACTCATGGCCCTTGTGTGCTCTACAGGGCTTCACAGCCCGAGCTCTATCCGGACCCACGAGGCGCGCGCTCGGCCGGCCTCGGTCCCTCACGGGTCGGGGGGCCGGAGTCCACGAGCGCAGGTAACCGCTGGCCCTGCAGGGACAGGCGGAGCCTCCCACTGTGGCCCGAGGGTGGTGCAAAGGGGCCGGGCCCACTCTCAGGCAAGGTAGGGGAGCCTTGGCGGCTCAGGCCTGGGCAGTAACAGACCGTGGGTGAGCGGGGTCCTGTTGTTATTATTTCAACTGTGATATGCCCAATAAGGAAAGTATTTTTTTTTTCTTCACAAAGATAAAATCTTGGATTTAATATGAATAGTGTTTTTTTTTTCTTACACATTTTGAACATGCTACAGATTCAATTACAATTAAAATTGTCATGTCTGGATTCTGAAGAATTTAATTAAAGTTTAAATAAATTGTCCTACATCATTGTTAAGTGCCTATTATTCATAGATCATTTGTTGTATAATTAAATATTATTCATAGTTCAGTTATTTATTATTTATACATATTTTGACCCTATTTGCAGATAAATGGTAAGTATACAGTATACCATGAAATCATAGCATACAAAGTATAATGTGGGCTGGTCTAAGCATGCCCAGTAAACCTAACATGGAGGCCTCTGCATCCATTACCATAGGCATAGGGGGAACCTTCTTTGAGGTTGCCTTTGTCTTTAAAACTGGTAAGACTGATATGATCACTCTCTGTTGCTCTGTTTGGCTACTTATCTGCTGTGTTCAGAGTGTGAAGATCACAGTTCACCCCAGCATAGGCACCATGAACGGAGCCCTTGAGAGGTGAAGGACTTTGCTTCCTCTATTTCCTAAGAAATGTACTTGGTTTGGTTTTGTTTCTGTTTTGTGTCATTTGTCATCAGTTTCTAAGTGTCAGCAGTGATCCCTACAGCACTCAGGAATACCCAGGAGTTCAAGCTATGAACCTTAGAGCCTAGGACTCAATTCAGAGATGAGTTTTGGACTTGGAACTGGGATTGTACTGTATGGGAATTGAGCTAAACTATTAACCTAATCCCTTTCACCTCAGAGAGATTAAGCTGGTACAAGAAGGAGAAGGATTATCTCTTCCACTTGTTGGGAGAGTACTTTTGCATATTTCTTAATATATCTTTTGAAGTAAATTAATCTTAATCCGATTGGTTTGTTGTTCTTGTTCATCCTTTGTTTTTAAAGAGGACCAATTACATCATTGGTGATGTCTTGACTTGCATGTGAATTGGATTTAAGTGAGGTAGAGAGTTGGGCAAAGTCATCAGCCTTGCTCTTCTTGCATCATTGAAGTCCAATGGTAGGACAAAAGTAGATGACATTGGTTTCTCTGACCTTTGCCTAAATTCTAAATGCTCTATAGCACCTGTTTCAGCTGCCTTCAAGGCCATTAAAATAAACTGTTCTCATCACATGAGTCTGTTTGTTAGTGTTTAATACAATAGGGGTTCCCCATACAATTTTGGTAACAACATTGGTGGGGGCTGAAGTCATTTTCAGATAGCCTAGATACCCACAAATACCTTTAAGAATACCAGAGTTCTCTGGGGGAGGGGCAAAAATCTAACCTACCAGGTCTTCAGGTTTTGAGGGCCAGGGTAGCCAGTGTTACACAAAGGATCAATAGATTTAGAGCTGGAAGGGACTTCAGGGGACATCTACTTACAACCCTCCCCATCCTCATCTTTGAGATGAAGAGCCTGAGACCAGGAGAGACTGAGTGAGTTTGGCTTAGTAGGGCTGGTGTTCACGTCCAGGTCCTTTCACCCTCCCTTCAGCATTCTTTTGTATCATGTCTATGGCGATAAAATCACAGTTGTCAGTTTAGGTAGCTAGCCTACACCTGGAATAGATGTTGAACATCACTGTGATGTTTCACCTATTTAAAGAAATGAAAGATTTGGATCAGACGACCTCGGAAGTCCCTTCCTTCTCTAGGTCTTTGGGATTGCTTGTATGAAGTTACTTAGGGTCTTATACTGACTCTCCTCCTCCTGTGTATTTTGGTTTGCTACATAACCTTGCCAGCTATTCAATAAAAAAAAGACTTCAAAAAT
Source organism: Petaurus breviceps papuanus (assembly GCF_028583685.1). Taxonomy (NCBI): domain Eukaryota; kingdom Metazoa; phylum Chordata; class Mammalia; order Diprotodontia; family Petauridae; genus Petaurus; species Petaurus breviceps. The sequence goes on from NW_027187277.1 coordinate 2,026,938, forward strand.
GGATTGTTTAGATTGTTAGCTATTAGATGGCATTTTAAAAATTAAATTGTTTTTCAATGGGCAAAATCCTGCCCTTTCTCCATCCCAATTGACAATGAAAGAAAAACAATACCCCAGTTACAAACATGCACATATAGTCAAGCAAAACAGATTTCTTCATTTTCTATGTCTAAAAGAAAAAAAATTATTATATAGGTGTGTATACATCACACACATAAATATGTATGTATGTGTGTATGTATATATGTCTATATATGTGTGTACATGTGTCTCATTCTGCAGTCTAGCTCTATCATCCCTCCATTAGGAAGTGGGTTGCATGTTTCATCAATAGTCCTTTGGAATTATGGTTGGTTGTTATTTTGATTAGAGTTCTTAATCCTTTCAAAGTTGTTTGTCTGTACAATATTGTTACTGTATAAATTGTTCTCCTTGTTCTATACTCTGCATAAAAGTCTCCAAGGGTTTCTTTGAAACCATCTTGTAACTTATCCTTCATTGTTGCTCCATTCATGTTTTCCTTTTAATGTTTTATGCCCTTAAGTAGATTACATTCTAGTAGGAAACAAGATGGAAATAAGTAGAAACATAATATATGATAAATGAATACAAAGTAATTTTGGGAGGGATTGCACTAGCAGCTAGGGGTGGGGTAGGGTAGGGTATTGAGTTAATCTTGAAGGAAACCAGGTACTCCAAGAGGAAGAGATGAGGAGGGAGTTCTTTTCAGGTGCGGGAAGTTAGCAAATAGAAAGGCATTGAGATAGGAGATAGAGTGTGGTGTGTGAAGAATAATAAGCAGGCCTGTATGGTCGGATGGTAGAGTGTGGAGGGTGAAATAATGTGAAAGAAGAATGGAAGGATAAGAAAGGACTATGTTAGGAAAAACAAGTCAGAAAGGAGAAGGGATCATCAAAAGCTTTAGATGCCAAACAGGAATTTATATTTGATCCTAGAAATAAAAAAAATCTTTGTATTTCATTGCATAGGGGGATGATATGTTCAGTTTGCAGGAGGAAGGGATGGTTAATAAATCCTGGGAATTTGTTCTGTGAAGTTCAGATTCAATCAAAGGGCTACACTTGAGGACCTGGAGAGCCTCCTGTGCCCTCAAAGTCTCATCCCTGCATTAATACTACACACCCTGTTAAGCAAGGGGGATAGAAAAAAAAGGCAAAAATAGTTATTGCCTTCAAGATACTCAGAATGTAATGGGAGAAACAAAATGCAAACAACCACGTACATACAACATATATACAGGATAAATTGGAGATAATTTCAGTAGGAAGATACTAGCATTGAGGGGGACAAGGATTAGCTTCTTAGAAGGTGGGATTTTAGCTAAGACTTGAAGAAAGCCCAGGAATCAGGAGGTAGAAACAAGGAAGGAGAAAATTTCAGGCATGAGAGACAGCCAGTGAGAAGATGGAATTCCATGTTTGAGGACCATCAAGGAGTCCAGTGTTATTGGGGACTAAAGCACAAGAAGATTGTAAATGTAGGTAGGTACCAGTTTATGATGGGCTTTAAAAGCCAAATCAAAGTTTATATTTAATTTAGAGGGAAGAGAGAACCATTGGGGTTTATTGAGTAGGGGTGACATGGTCAGACTTGTGCATTGGGAAGATCACTTTGGCAGCTAAGTAGAAGATGGACCTGAACTGGAGAGAGCCTTGAGGCAGCAGAGGGCTATTGCAATAGTTCAAGTGTGAAATGAAGAGAGCTTGCACTTAGAGTGGCAGCAGTGTCAGAGGAGAGAAAGGGGAGTATACAAGAGATATATTGAAGGTAGAATTGACAAGACTTGCCTATGGGAACAAGAGAGAATGAGGAGCTAAGGATGAGACCTAGCTTGTGAGCCTGACTGACTAGGAGGATGATGGTGCCCCCAGAAGTAATAGGAAAATTTGGAAAAGGAAAGGATTTGGAGTTAAAAGATAATGAATTGGGGCAGCCAGGTGGCTCAGCAAGTAAAGAGCACCAGATCCAGTGTCGGGATGACCTGGGGATCAAATCCTGGCTCAGATACTTAGCACCACACCCAGAAATAACTGGCTGTGTAACCTTGAGCAAGTTACTTAACCCCAATTGCTTTAAAAAAAACCAAGATAATGAATTTGGGTTTGCATATATTGAGTTTCTACAGGGCATCCAATTCAAGATGTCCAAGAAGCAGCTGATAAGAAATGTAGCATAAAGGTCAAGATGAAGACTGAGACATTGAACCATCTATGACTACTCTTTGGGTCCAATCATTCAACCATTTCATAATCTAACTGTTCTATCTTTTAGGTCACATCTACTTTTTTATATTAACAAAAGAATAGCATGAGAGACTACCAAATGCTTTGCTAAAATCTAGGTAAACTATGTCTAAATAATTTTCTTGATCTACTTGTTAGGCTTTTAGAAATGAAAATAAGGTAAATCTGGCATGACATGTTGTACTGAAACTGTGCTGGTTCTTTGTGGTTACTGTTTCCTTTTATTATTCCCTTTAATAACAAACCTTAGCATTTGGACAGGAATCAAAGCCAAGCTTATTGGCCTATAGTTGCACACTTAATTCTCTTCTCTCTCTCTCCTTGCCCCCCCCTTTGCTGTTTGACTTCTAATCCTGCAGTTTCTCTCCTATTTTCAGTGATCTTTAACAGCTCATTGATAATGGCTCAGCAATCATGTCTGCCAGTTCTTTTGGTACACTAGAATGATGAATGTTCATCTGGAATTGGTAAATCTAAGACATTAAGGGAAGCCAAGCACTCCAATATTAACTATTTACCTATCTTAGCTACTTTCCAGTTTGCTATATTTGTTCTGTCTTTTCTCTTGTAAAGCCAAGAATGAACAGCTTTCCAGAGGACTGTTGTTGTGAACAGTTTTAAGGTTCTGATTACATAGTATAATGAGCTCTCTGTTTGTTCAGCAGTAAATTAAAGCAAAACATTCACAGAAACTAAAGTACAACATTCACAATGTTATGACATACCAAGTTATCACTGAAGTGGCCACAAACTTTTCACCAAAGTGGCAACATAGTTTTAAATAAAAGATATAATTCAGTACATCCTTAACTCAATCATCCTTAAGGAGCAGGACTCCTTAAGGGACACAAAGTACAAAGGTCAAAGTTCTCCACCCCTAGGTCACAGTAAATCATAGTCTTCTCAGTCAGCATTAAGTACTCAAGAAGAGGTCTTTTCATCTTTACTTCAGGCTGGTTCTCAGATTCCATGGTTCCTCTTTCATGGGTCTAGCTCCTGTTCCAATCTATCCAATTGTCACCTGGATTCTAAGGCAGGCAGCTCTCAGCTCTTTGTCCAGCTCCTCATTCAGCTCCTTGTCCAGTTCCTCATCTGGTTCCTGTTCCACACTGAAGTTCACAGTGTCCAGTCCTCAAGTCCTTCACAGTTCCTGTTTCTGGGAATACAAAGCTTAACAGAGCCAAAACAACATTCATGCACATTGCTGGCATCTTCATCAATTCACTAGCTGCCTGTGAGATCAACAGAGATCCACAAACAAGGTCCAAGAGGTCAGCACAAACCATCAGTAGAGTCGCAGGACCTCTGAAACCCTCCTCCAGAACTTCTGTGAACAGACAAACAGAAAATCCTCTTTCAGGCCTTCCAGTAAGGTCCCAGGGCTTCTGTACAAAGTATCACAAACAAAAATCAACACAGACAGAAGAGACAAACAGAGTGCTGGGATACCACAAATTTTCTCTTTCTCAACTCTGCCACCACAAGAGTTCTCTTCTTAGTTCTGCTCAGTTCTCTTCTCAGTTCTTTTCAGTTCTGCTCTCTCCAGCCTGGACCTCTCCTTATATATGGTCATTAGCTCCTCCCCTGATGCAACAGGAGTTCACAAGTTCTAAGGTTTACAAGTTGCAGGGTTCACAAGTTCTGCTTCTCAAAGAAAAATCATTGGCAAGGCTCAAAATAAACTTGAACTGAAACAGGTGTCAACTAAATAGTTGAAACAAGGTGCTAAGTACTTCTTTGCCTGCCATTACACTCATCCAAAGGTTATTCTCCTTGGCAGAAATAATAGAAACAAAATAAGAGTAAATCCTTACTCAGTTCTCTGTGTTTTACTTAATTTCCACTGTCAGCCTTAGAAACAGTAGGGTTCTGAAAAGAATCATTATCATCTAGTCTCATTCCAATTGCTTATGTATCTTTACTTTTCTTTTTTAAATTAAAAAAAATTTTTTTCCTTAAGTGCCGGCCCTGGAGTCAGGAGGACCCAAGTTCAGTTCCGGCCTCAGACACTTAACACTCACACTAATTAATCTTTTATTTATTTATTTTTAGCTTTCAACATTAATTTCAACAATTCATAAGATTTTGAGTTACAAATTTTCTCCTTGTCTTTCCCCTACCCCACCCCAAGAAATCAAGCCTACTGAATACTGCTCTGTCTTATATCCTTCCCCATCCCCCTTCCTAACTTTCTAGTAGGGCAAGATGGATTTCTATACCCCAGTGTCTGTATATCTATTTCCCAGTTGCATGTAAAAAACAATTTTTTTTAACATTTGTTTTTAAAGCTTTGATTTCCAGATTCTTTCCCTTCTTCCCTCCTCACCCACTCCTACTGGGAAGACAAGCAATTCAATATAGGTTGTACATGTGTAGTTATGCAAAACGTTTCCATAGTAGTTCTTTTTTTTTTTTTAAAGCAATTGCTTAAATCAATTTGCTTTTTAAAGCAAACTTGCCCAAGGTCACATGGCCAGTTTTTTTTGTTTTTGTTTTTTTGCTTTTTGGAGGGTAATTGGGGTTAAGTAACTTGCCCAAGGTTACACGGCTAGTTGTGTGTGTGTGTGTGTGTGTGTGTCTGTGTGTGTGTGTGTGTGAAGTGTCTGAGGTCGGGTCCTCCTGACTCTGGGCCAGTGTATTCACTCTGCCCTCATAGTAGTTCTATTGTCAAAGACTATTTCCCTCCATCCTATCCCAACCCCCACTTATTCTATTTTCTACTTTGACCCTGACCCTTTTTAAAACTGTTTGCTTCTAACTACCCTCTCCCCCAATTATTCCTTCTATTATCCCCCCTTTTGCCCTTACCTCCTACTTTTCTGTAGGATAAGATAACCAACTGAGTGTGCATGTTATCCCTCCTTAAGCCATATTCAATGACAGTAAGGTTGCTCATTCCCTTTCACCTTCCTCTCTTCACCTCCATTGTAACAGTTTTCTCTTGCCTCTTTTATATGAGATAATTTACCCGATTCTATCTCTCCCTTTCTCCTTCTCCCAATATATTCTTCTCTCACCTCTTAATTTTATTTTTTAGATATCATCCCATCATATTCAAGTGATCCTATGCACTCTATATATACATGTACACACATATACACATACTCACATATGTATTTATATACACACATACCCTCCTATAGATACATATATATATGTATATATATATGTATGTATATATATATATATATATATATATATATATATATATATATATATATATTCCCTTCAACTATCCTCATACTGAGAAAATTCTCATGACTTACAATTATCTTTTTTCCATGTAGGAATGTAAATAATTCAACTTTAATAAGTTCCTTATGATTTCTTTTCCTATTTACCTTTTCATGCTTCTCTTGCTTCTTGTATTTGAAAGTGAAATTTTCTGTTCTGCTTTGGTTATTTCATCCAGAATACTTGAAAGTCCTCTATTTCATTGAATGACCATATTTTTTTCCTGAAGCATTATACTCAGTTTTGCTGAATAGGTGATTCTTGATTTTAATCCTAGCTCCTTTGACCTCCAGAATATCATATTCCAAGCCTTGTGATCCCTTAATGTAGAAGCTGCTAGATCCTGTGTTATACTGATTGTGTTTCCACAATACTCAAATTGATCCTTCCTGACAGCTTGTAATATTTTCTCTTTGACCTGGGAACTCTGGAATTTGGCTATAATATTCCTAGGAGTTTTCTTTTTGGGATATTTTTCAAGAGGTGATTGATGAATTCTTTCAATTTCTATTTTGCCCTCTGGTTCTAGAATATCAAGGCAGTTTTCCTCGATAATTTCTTGAAAGGTGATGTCTCGGCTATTTTTTTGATCATGGCTTTCAGGTAGTCCAATAATTTTAAAATTATCTCTCCTGGATCTATTTTCCAGGTCAGTGGTTTTTCCAATGAAATATTTCACATTGCCTTTTGTTTTTTTTTAACCTGTTTTATAATATCTTGATGTCTCATGCATAAAGTAATTGGCTTCCATTTGCTCCAGTCTAATTTTGAAGGAATTATTCTCTTCAGTGAATTTTTGAACTTCCTTTTCCCTCTGACCAATTCAACTTTTTAAGGTATTCTTCTCCTCATTGACATTTTGGTCCTCTTTTGCCATTTGAGATAGTCTATTTTTTAAGGTACTTTCTTTAGTATTTTTTTTGGGGTCTCCTTTAGCAGACTGTTGACTCACTTTTCATGATTTTCTTGCATAGTTCTCAATTCTCTTCCCAATTTTTCCTCCACTTTCTCTTACTTGATTTTCAAAATCTTTCTTAAACTCCTCCATGGCCTTGATCAGTTCATATTTTTCTTGGAGGCTTTTTGATGCAGGGGTTTTGACTTTGTTGTCTTCTTCTGGTTCCTTGTTTTGATCCTTTTTGTCCCCAGAAAAGGATTCTATGGTCTGATTGCACTTCCTCTGCTTACTCATCTTGCCAGTCAATTACTTGTCTTTTGAGCTCTTTGCCATGGAAGAGCTCTACTTCCAGAGTGGAGAGAGTTGTGTCCCAAATTGCTGGGGTTTTCACAGTTGCCAGAGCTATGAGGAGGGTGCCCTCTCTACAGCCACCATAAGCTCTGGCAGCTAGCGTTTCTCACTCCAGGACCACTGCCCAAGATTGCAACACAGATCCAAGCAGATCAAAGCAAGAGCAATTACCCTCTGATTGGTTGCTTGGCCCACCTACAGTCTGCAGGCCAGGAGCTCCAGATGCAGCCACATGGTAACAGCTGCAGCCGCCGTGCCTCTGCCACTTCTCACCCTGGGGCAAGAGGCCAGACCATGCTCTTCTCCACCCAGTTCCAACAGAGTTCCCTATTGACTTTTTACTTTCTTTGGAGTTTATAGGTTGAGAAGTCTGGAAACCTCCACAGGTGCCAGTGATTCATTCTCCTGAAATCTGCTCTGTTTTTTCTGTGCCACTGGTGGGGTTGCCCCGGGTTTGGGCCCAGGAGGCTCATGTGGGACTGTGCTTGACTCCCAGCCCAGTGTGATAGACCCTTCCTGTCAGCCTGCCAAGCTGCCTTCAGTGGGAGATTTGTTTCTTCCTGTCACTATGTGGGTTCTATAACTCTAAAATTTGTTTAGAATCATATTTTACAGGTATTGGAGGTGGTTGGTATGGGAGCTCATGCAAGCTCCTTTCTTTTACTCAGCCATTTTGGGTCTGTCCCTCCTCTCTTTACTTTTCTAGGTTTCTCTTGACTCCACTGTTTACATTTCCAAGTTTCTGCTAAGCTCTGTTTGTTTGTTGTTGTTTGTCTTTGTTGTTTAATCAGGAATACTGGAAAGTTTTCTATTCTATTAAACATGCATTTTTCTCTCCAGTTGGATTATGCTCAGTCCTGGAGTATAAATGATTCTTGATTGCAACCTTTTATCTTTTACTTTTTGGAATGTCGTATTCCAAGATTTGCTCTTTTATAGTAGTTACTGCCAATCTTATGTTTAGAGTCCAACACTTTCTCAGTTGTATTTAATGCACTAGGTTTATCTAAAGTCATGCCCTCCCCCCCCCCCTTACCTCATTTCCTATGCCTCCAGCACCTGGGACATGGCCCTAAAATTTGCCTTATTTCTATAACATGGACCAAATTGTCAAGAAATCCTTTCATAGGATTGCAGAGACCTGGGCATGTTTGTAGGCAGACAGGGAAAGGCTACTGAACAGCTTGAAGCAGTAAGAGATAATTGATGAAACAAGGACTAGGAGATCAGAAAGGGGATCTAGAGTCTAGTATGTATTAACACTGTAGATTTTGGGGAATATTTCTCAGTTACAACCCTCTATCTTTAATTCTTATGGATTCTCATTGTGTGGAACAGTTAGAGGAAGTCCGTCTTGGGGAAGAAAAAGACAAAGGGCCTGAGATTATTACTTATGCTATATGAGGTATATAAATTGCCATTTTTTAATCTTTGTGCAAAGGTCATTCAAGTGGCCTTTTCTAGCACCAGGCAAGATCAAGGCAGAGCCATTGTACCTTTATCTTCTGTCTAAATTCACACCATGTTTTTTTCCCTTTTTTCCCCTGCTATTTAAATGCATTCCTTCCTATCCTTTCCTGACCTAATAAATTCCTTTGTGAACTTAAGACATTTATTAGCTCCCAGTTCCCTCCCCTCTGAATACCCTTATCTTCAGTGATGAAGGCTGATGCTGTATGTCACACATTCTCTGGTTGCTCCTGTTTTAAGTCAGAGACACACTAAGAAAGATTGCTGCCAGGAATCAGGTTCTGACCTCATAGGCATTTCTCCAAATGCCATCTATAGACTTTGGAAGCTGCTTTGCTCCTACATTCGTATAGCTTTCTTGAGATGCAGATAGTAAGCTTTAGATGGGGTCCTCAATCAAGAAAAAATGAGGATGTCATCTTTTTTTTTTTTTTAAATAATAAAACAGAGAAACCACCTCCCCTCCTGGTAAGGACAGCTCCCTCTGTTCTCACCTGCAAGGAATGCAGGGTCTGCTTATGTGGCATTAGTCAATTCATGTAAAGCACTGAGATAAGTTTCACTGAACTTTTCCCCTGTTAACTCAAGAACAAAGGAATAAGTTAATACATATTCAAAAATCTGATCATTGAGGGACCAGATGAAAGCCACTGGAATCCAAACTTAATTGCTAACCCGTAGTGCCTTTGGGGAAAATTGTTGAATTTCTCATTTCTTTTGCTGTTGTTTTATCAGCAAACTAAGTAGAATACTTACCTTGATTTTATATGTGCAGAATTCCTCAGATTTCTGAAGGAAAATAAGGTATGTAAAAACAGTATAAAACTAACTCAAATAAAATCATATTCACAAGTGCCTAAAGGCTCACATCTAAGGTTTAGTCCAGTTAGAAATCAAAAAATTATGTAGAATATTTATTCTGTATCTAATTGTAACCCAATTCAATACAATAAAATTAAGAAGCATTTATTAAGTGCCCACTATATGCAAAATGTTGTCCTGGTACTAAGGACAGTCTGAAAAGTTGGAAAATGTCTAGGAGAGGGTGACTGGGATGGTAGAGGGCCTTAACTTCACACTGTAAAAGGAATGGTTTGAAGAAATCAGGGATGGTCAATCTGAAGGAGCAGCTAGATTGCACAGTGGATGCAGGGGTGCGGAACCTGTGGCATTGAGGACACATGAGGTCCAACTTCACAAGTTTGGATTTGGTTAAAGGGCCACACCTGAGGACCTAGAGATCCACATGTGGCCTCAAGGCTGGAAGTTCCCCACCCCTGGTATAGAGTGCTGGGTCTGGAGCTTCCTGGAACTTCCTGAATCCAATCTGGTCTTAGATACTGTGTTCTCTTGGCAGGTCACTTAATCCTATTTGCCTTAGTTCCTCATCTGTAAAATTAACTGGAGAAGCAAATGACAAAACACTCTAATATCTTTGCCAAGAAAACCCTTAATTGGATCATGAAGAGTCAGACAAAAGTGAAACAACTGAACAACAACAACAATCTGGAGAAAAGATGACACCATGGGAATGTGGTCATGATTATTTGAAGTATCTGAAGGTCTGCCACATAGAAAGGGAATAAAATTAAAAAAAATTTTTTATTCACTTTTAGTTTACAACATTCAGTTCCACAAACTTTCGAGTTATAAATTTTCTCCCCCTGTAATAAGAATGTAAATTTTGAAGATCTTCCCTGCCCCTAGGCTAATGTGCACCTGAAGCCTGGGGTGGGGGAGGCTTGTTTTTCAGTAGATACTTCTTGATTGGCCAGTGGGTCAAAAAGGTTGTTACATTCTCTGAGCCAGGAGAAGGCTATATAAGCCCTGATGTGTAGCTTTGTTTTTGGGACTCACTTTGAGAAGTGTTCTGTGATTTGATCTGAATTCTGGGAAGCCGATGTTGAGAGTCCCCCGGCTTTGAAAAACCCAGAATGTGGAAACCCAGATGTTGACTGGGTATGGATGTAATGGTTGGACAGTTTGGAAATCTGTCTACTTGATGTTTCTGTCTTGATAATTATGCCTGTATACTTTGAGGTTCAGGGTGCTGACCTTTTCTCCTGAACAAGGTAAACAATATATGTCTGACTGATTAAAGTAAGCTTGTTAACCCATTTTGAGTTGCTTTCCTTTGACAAAGCAGATCCAAGAACCTGTGGTAGCTGCAAACCCTGAGGACGTGTGGGGTGCTTGCCGCTACAAAATGGCGTCACGAACAGGATCTGCAGAGTAAAAGGAAAGTATGGGGACTGGGATAATCGTTTGTTTCCCAGTTGTGGTAGCTGTGACTCTGTGGAGCCATGGACCAGGAGAGAAGAGTGGCCTGCATGCAGACTTCGCTGAGCTGAGAGCAGGAATGGTGAGCTGCCTGCATCGGGACCTGGGCAGAAGCCAGGAGCGGCTGCTGCCTGCGGGAGGAGAAGGAGCCCAGGAGTTCGGAATTCAGCCACAGGAAAAGATAAGAACTGAGCAGCAAAGCAGGGGCACTGAGTGTGTTTCCTGGCTGCATCCCACAGTTTGGGACCCAGGGGGAGGATGGACTTGTGACTATGGTGGGTGGGATGAAGTGCCTTGGATCCCCAGGGACCCCACCTTGTTGGTTTTGTTGCCCAGCCCCCTCTCTGTGCTTGGAAGCAGGGGCTGGAGCTGTGTGAGGGGAAGGATACCCCTCCCCCAGAACTTTATTTGAACTCTTGTTTTGAATTGAGATGATAATGCTATGTACTTTGTGTTTGTTTAAGGGCCAGTAGCCACTTTGGTAACTTTGGTTCTGTACTTTGCAAATGTGACCTGGGAAATGTTTGGTGCTGATTCAAAAGTAAATTGTCTATGCTATGGGCATGAAAGATCTTGGGGCCGAATGTAATAAGAATGTAAATTTTGAAGATCTTCCCTGCCCCTAGGCTAATGTGCACCTGAAGCCTGGGGTGGGGGAGGCTTGTTTTTCAGTAGATACTTCTTGATTGGCCAGTGAGTCAATAAGGTTGTTACATTCTCTGAGCCAGGAGAAGGCTATATAAGCCCTGATGTGTAGCTTTGTTTTTGGGACTCACTTTGAGAGGTGTTCTGTGATTTGATCTGAATTCTGGAAAGCCGTTGTTGACAGTCCCCCGGCTTTGAAAAACCCAGAATATGGAAACCCAGATGTTGGCTGGGTATGGATGTAATGGTTGAACAGTTTGGAAATCTGTCTACTTGATGTTTCTGTCTTGATAATTATGCCTGTATACTTTGAGGTTCAGGGTGCTGACCTTTTCTCTTGAACAAGGTAAACGATATATGTCTGACTGATTAAAGTAAGCTTGTTAACCCATTTTGAGTTGCTTTCCTTTAACAAAGCAGATCCAAGAACCTGTGGTGGCGGCAAACCCTGAGGACGCTTGGGGTGCTTGCTGCTACACCCCCCCTCTCTCTTCCCCTTCCCCCTCCCCCTCATGGTGGCATGCAGTTCAATGTAGGTTCTAAAAATACCTTCACACTAAACATTAGTCAAGTTCTAAAGAAGGATTATAACCAATGGAATGAACAGCAAGAAGGAAGGAACAAAATAAAACAAAACAAGAAAGAGAGTAAGTAGTTTGCTTCAATCTGTATTCAGGTTCCATAATTCTTTCTCTGGATGTGGATATCCCTTTCTATCATGAATCTTTTGGAGTTGTCTTATTTCTTTGCATTGCTGAGAAGAGCCCAGTCTATCAAAGTCAGTCATCACAGATACGAGGTGTACAATGTTCTCCTAGTTATGCTCCTCTCACTCAGTGTCAGTTTATCTAAGCCTCTCCAGATTATTACCCCCCCATGGTGGCATATAGTCAAGTATAGGATCTGTAAATATTTTCACATTATACATTAGTCAGGTTATAAAGAAGAATTGTATCAGACGGAATGAAAAATGGTAAAGAGGACATAAAACCAAACAAGAAAAGGAAAAAGATCAGGTATTTTGCTTCCATCTGGATATAAACTCAGTTCTTTCTAGTTCTTTCTCTGGATGCACACATTTCTCTCCATCATGAGTCTTTTGGGATTGACTTATATCACTGCATTGCTGAGAAGAGTCCAGTCTATCAAAGTTGTTCATCACACATATGTTGTGTCTGTAATCGTTTACAAATTTCTCCTGGTTCTACTCTTCTCACTCAGCATCAGTTCGTGTAATCCTCTCCAGGTAAATGTGAAGACCGTCTGCTCCTCGTTTCTTATAGCACAATAGTATTCCATAACATGCATATACCACAACTTGTTCAGCCATTCCCAATTGATGGGCACCCCCTTAATTTCCAATTCTTTGCCACCACAAAAAGGGCTGCTATAAACATTTTTGTACATATGGGTCTTCCTCCCACTTCTATGATCTCTTTGGGATATAACCCTAGGAGTGGTATTGCTGGGTCAAAGGATATGAAAGTATTTATATCCCTTTGGTCATAATTCCAGATTGCTCTCCAGAAAGGCTGGATCAGTTCACAACTCCACCAGCCATCCATTAGTCTTCCAATTTGCCCACATCCTCTCCAGCATTTGTCATTTTCCTGTTTTGTCATCTTAGCCAATCTGACTGGTGTCAGAGTTGTTTTGATTTGCATTTCTCTAATTAATAGTGATTTAGAGCATTTCTTCAATGTGCTTATAGATAGCTTTAATTTCTTCCTCTGAAAACTGCCTGTTCATATCCTTTGACCATTTATCAATTGGAGAATGACTTGTATTCTTATAAATTTGACTCAGTTCTCTATATTTTAGAAACGAGTCCTTTGTCAGACATAGGTTGTAAAGATTCTTTCCCAATTTCCCACCTCCCTCTTAATCTTGGTTACATTGGCTTTGTACAGAAGCTTTTTAATTTCATGTAGTCAAAATTATCCATTTTACATTTTATAATGTTCTCTAATTCTTGTTTAGTCATAAAGTCTTTCCCTCTCCACAAATCTGACAGGTAAACTATTCCTTGTTTTCTGAGACTGCTTACAGTATCAACCTTTATACCTAGATCATGCACCCATTTAGATTTGATTTTGGTATAAGGTGTTAGATTATGGTCTATGCCCAGTTTCTGCCATACTATATTCCAGTTTTCCCAGCAGTTTTTGTCAAATAGCGGGTTCTTATCCCAAAAACTAGGGTCTTGGGGTTTATCAAACAATAGATTACTATAGTCGTTGACTTCTGAATCTCGTGTGCCTAATCTATTCCGTTGATCCAATCCTCTCTTCCTCAGCCAGTACTAAGTAGTTTTGATGACTGCTGCTTTATAATACAGATTGAAATCTGGTATAGCTAGTCCACCTTCCCTAGCATTTCTTTTCATTAATTCCCTTGATATTCTGGACTATTTATTCTTCCAAATGAATTTTGTTACTATTTTTTTCTAGCTCTATAAAGTAGTTTTTTGGTAAATGAATTGGTATGGCACTAAATATATAATTTAATTTAGGTAAAATTGTTATTTTTATAATATTAGCTCAACCCAGCCACGAGCAATTGATATTTTTCCAATTAGTTAGATCTGACTTTATTTGTGTGAGAAGTGTTTTGTAGTTGTGGTCATATAGGTCCTGGGTTTGTTTTGGCAGGTAGATTCCCAAATATTTTATAATGTCTACAGTAACTTTAAATGGGATTTCTCTTTCTATTTCTTGCTGTTGAATTTCATTGGAAATATATAGGAATGCCAAGGATTTATGTGGGGGTATGCACATTTTTATAACTTTAGGCATAGTTCCAAATTGCTCTCCAGAATAGTTGAATCAGTTCACAACTCCACCAACGAGTTAGTATTCCAATTTTCCCATATCTTCTCCAGCATTTATCATTTTCCTATTTCTCAAAACTTGTTTTGCTTAGCCCAAGATGGTAGAATTTGGAATAATGCGCAGAAATTGCAAAGATGCAAATTTAGACAAAACACTAGGAAAAAACTTGCCAACAGTTAGACCTCTCTGAAAGTAGAGTGTGACATCTTGGGTGGTAGTGGTTTACAATTGCCCCTTACATCATCACCATCATTGTCATGGTGTAGTTGTTGCTTACCATGATAATCAATATTATTACATTGTTGACATTTACATAGCTCTTTAAGGTTTATAAAGTATTTCATGTTCACTATCTCTTGGTTCTTATAACTACCCTGTGATATAGGTACTATTATTCTACTTTTACAGGTGAGGACCCTTCAGAGAATTTGTAGCTTACTCAGGGTCTCACAGTTAATAGGTGTCAGAGATGTGTATCTTGGAGTCTTCTAGCAAAGTTTAACTAGCCACTTGTGGAATGTTTTTTAGAACAAGAGTTCCTCTCTCTCTCTCTCTCTCTCTCTCTCTCTCTCTCTCTTTGTTCCATGGACTCCTTTGGCAATCTGGTGAAGCCTATGAATTCCTTCTCAGAAATATGTTTTTATATACATTATAAAAGATTAATAAAAAATAGGAATCAACATATATACATATATATATATATATATATATTTTTAAAGATCACACACCCTAAATTAAGAATCCCTATTGTTGAGGTAATTATTGTTCAGGTATCAACTGGAATAGATGGCCTCAGATCTGTTTAATTCTGAGATGCTATTATGCCATGACAAGCTTCCTGGGTAGCATGCACAGTGTAGCAGAATGTCACATCTGGTTATTAAAAGAAGATAGAGCTTTGTGAATTAGAATGAGGTCACCTAGTAGTAATGAATGAGACAAATCTCCTTAGCAGGAAGCAATTATTTCTTCCACAGAATAGACTTCATCACCATTGTTAAGAGTCTCCAATCAGACATATACTTTTCTCTTTTAGAACTAAAACTAACTCCTTTAGTTTAGAATATATTGCTTAAAAAAAGCTTTTGGTTGATTTTTAAAGAAACAGACAGGAATTTCATATTGGAAAACCTTATATAGTTTGGTGAACCACCTCTTCAAATTTAGAAATCTTTTAGTTCTCAGCACTGGCTCTCCTTCTTGGAGAAAAAAAAAGATGATTCAATAATGACTTGGGACCATATGGGAATGTCATGCCAGTGCTAATTCCACATTTCCTGATTTAGAAAGCAGTCAATGATCATTCTGGTTATTTGCATTTCTTAACTAATCAAAGTCTTCTTTTCATCTGTGATTCCCTTTTGTGCCACTCCAATGTGGTATAAGAAAGAATGCACGTATTGTTTTCTGTGTTCTGAAACACTTCATCTATGGAAACTAGAAGTTGAACAATTTACAAGGCTGGGAACATCTGCTCTCTATCTAGAATGGAGAAGTGCACTTCTACCACGAATAGGAATACTTCATCATCTACGTATAGCTAGACAATATTCTCAAAAGGGTTGCCTAAAGAAGGAATTAGTGTAGGGAGAAGTTGATGTTCAGCCACAGTAAGGCTGTTGCTGTATATGTCCACACAGATGGGCGTAGAGAATCTCACAGATCTACCAAATTAACACAAAACTGTCCCAAAGCTGCTGTTAAGAAAATTGTCACAGAGTGAGACTTCTAACTGATGAATTCTCTTCTTCAATTAAAGTCTGAACACAAAGTGTATTGGGAATTGACCAGAATCTTTCTAGAAATTATAGAAATTGCATTTCCTCCTTTTCTCCCTCCAGATCTAAATCCTCACTATAACTACCCCTAACATCTTTACCACCATTGTCATTGTTTAGTTGTTGTTACCCTTATTATAATCATCATCACCATCATTGCTGACCTTTACATGGTGCTTTAAGGTTTGCAAATTACTTTGCATACGTTATTAAATTTGATCCTTAACACAAACCTGTGAGGTAGGTGTTATTATCCCTTTTTTTGGATGAAGACATTGAGGCTCAGAGCAGTTGTGACTTGCCCACAGTCACACAACTAGAAGGTTTCTGAGGTAGGATTTGAATGCAATTCTTTTTCAGTATTCTTTCTAACATACTGTGGGTCACTCAAATTAGTTTATTCATTTTTTCCCCCATCGATGAAGATTTCATTGCTTTATTCCAAGAACAGATGGTATCTGAAATTATGGCTTGGGCAATAATACAGCTGCTCAAGGATTATATTTCAGTGTTTGTGTGGGTTATGTTCAGAATACAGTTTGTAAAAGCTTAATATAAATTCTTGGAACTCAGATAATACCTCTGTGGTTATTAAAAGAAGCTATAGCTTTGGGGTTTACAGTGAATTCTCCTAGCAATAAATGAGACAGGTCTCTTGAACACAGAGCACATATTTCTCCTTAGGACAGATTGTCACAATAAGAATGTTTTCACTTGTAAAAAGAAAATGCAGAGTTAAAAAAAAACACATTTTGCAATGAGGTAACCCAGTATCATTTGCTTATTTCCTGTCTTTTAGGAAAATTGATAATAATCAGAACTCTGTACTACATGACAATTATGTTTGTGGAACAACTGAGAATGCCTCATCCTGTTGTTAATGTTTCTTGTGTGGTTGTAAAAGAACTTGGTCGAAACTGGGTAGTATTTTTGATTTATGAAAATGGGCACGTGTTCCTAAGAGCAAAGGAGTGAAAAGAAGTTAAGGAAATTGAAAGTGGGATTATTCATAGTGTAGTAATTCGAAGTGTGTAAACTTCCTCTTCTGATGTAGAGCAGCAACTCATGTATAACTTATATAGTCTGACAGATTAAGTGACAGATGCTATGTGTCACAGGGCAGCTAGGTAGTGCAGTAGATAGAACACTGGGTCTGGAGGCAGAAAGACCTGAGTTTAAATCTGGTCTCAGATATGCATTAGCTGTGTGACCCTGGATAAGTCACTCAGTTTCCTCATCTGTGAAATGAACTAGAGAACTTGCAAACCATTGCAGTATCTTTGCCAAGAAAACCCAAAAGGGGGCTAGGAAGAGTAGGACACAACTGAAACGACTGAACAACTATGTTTCAGAATCAGAACTTGAACCCAGGAATTCTCCTAAAAATGTATGGCTTTCTTGATTGATGATAATGGAGGTAGAGAAACTACAAGGGATGAATTTCTCACAAAAGGTGACCAAAGGATACTTTTTCTGCTTTGATTTTGCAAAGGAGCCATGATTTCCTCAGTGTGGATACTCCTATTACTTTCATTGTTTAATACCTTCCTTCCCTTTCCTATCACATGCCACTCTAGCTCATGTTGTTGGAGCACTGGGCCTGGAGTCTGGGAGAACCAAGTTCAAATGTAGCCTAAGATACTTAATAGCTATATGACCTTGGGCAAGTCACTTAACCACTCTTTGCCTCAGTTTCCTCCTTATTTCCTATAAGATATTAATTATTAATTTTTATAATAATACAAAGATATAATAATAAAATAATTAATAATGTTCAGGTTTAGGGGTGCTCAGGACCCCAAAATACTGACATGCTGGATCCTGCTGAATGAATTTGACCCAAGTCTTCTCTCAGTCAAAGTAAAACAAAGTTTATTAAAGATTCACCATAATGGGAAGACTCTTAAGGAGTCTGAACATTTGTGATACTTGTATTGACAAGCGGGCCAGAACAATCTGACACAGACTGAATCTGAGCTAGATAGAATCTGAGCCCCTTCATGGAGGCTAGATGGATCTTGTATACTTAGAGAGACTGTACGAAGGATCTAGGGGTGATCTACAGGAGGGGTTTGGGGAAGGTCTTGAGGAGGAGTCTAAGGAGGATTTAGATGAGACTGAGGTCAGACTCCATGAGCCAAGAGAAGGGGATTTTGATAGGATCAAAGGTGGGAGGGAGCTGAAGGCTACCTGGAGATAACAGACAATGGAGAATTGGGTTAAGGGTAACAGACTCAGTCATAGTGATAATGGTCTCTGGGGAACAACAGTTCAAGTGGGGGTTCCCAGAGCCTATACCCCATCAATAGCACCTACCTCCTAGGGTTGTTGTGAGGTTCAAATGAGAGAGTAATTATAGAGTGCTTAGCACATTGCCTGAGATATACTAAGTCCAATGACAACATTTGCTGCTATGCTGTACCATTAATCTTCTAAAGAGTATCAGTCCTGTAGGCCTTTCTCTTCTTTCTGTACTTTGAAGATACAAATATATGGCTTGGGTTGTCAATGAGTCAAAAGTCAACTAGCATTTATTAAGGACCTGCTTACTCTATATCAGGTACTGGGGAATATAAAGAAAGGCAACAAACAAAACAAAACTCTAAAACATCCCTAAAAACCTGTCTCTCCATTGTTAATGAGACTCTTCATAACCTGGCTCCATTCTACCTTTCTAGGATTATTAGACACTAATCCCCTTCAAGCACTCTGTGGTACAGACAACTTGACTTTATTGCAGTTCATTTTGCATAACACTCCATCTCCTGTGTCTGTGCTTTATAGAACTGATCCCTTCCCGTCTTTCTTCCTAGTCCCACCCCATACCTGAAATGTACTTTATCCATATCATGGAATTCCTAGTGTTTTTCTAAGTTAAGCTCAAATTTCATCTCTTACAGAGGGGTTTTAAAAACTGATTTCAGCCTAAGGAGACTTGACCCCAAAGGGATATTGATCAGAATTTTCTCTAGCTTTTTGACCCATTGTCCTGATCTTAGAGGAGCTCTGAGGAAATTTCTAAAGGAAAGGTTAATATGGCTCATGTCTAAGGTATTCTCCCTAAATGTGTGACATTTATCTTTTCTTTTAAAAAAAAAGATTCAATATACAATATGTTTTATTTTTCAACCACCAAAAATCTGCCTTTTTTCCCCCATCTTTTCTTCTTTCCCCCTTGAGAAATAAAGAAAAATAAATTCCATTGCAAACACATATAGTCAATCAAAACATTTCCATATTTACCATGTCAAAATATTTTTTGCTTTCCTTCTGTACTCCAAGTCTTCACCTCTCTATCAGGAGGTTGGTAGCATGTATCATCACTGGTCTTCTTGAATTGTGGTTGGTCATGATACCACTGATCAGAGTTCCTAATTCTTTCAAAGTCTGCCTTTACCAGATTTCTGTCATTGTACAAATTGTTATCCTGGTTTTAATCCCTTTATTTTTCACCAATTCATGCAAGTAGTCCCAGGTTTCTCTGAAATTTTGCTCTTTATCATTTCATATAACAGTGGCATTCCATCACATTTACATACCACAACTTGTTTATCCATTCCTCATTTTATGGGCACCTCTTCAGATTCCCATTCTTTGCCACCTCAAAAAACCCCCAACAAACTATAAACATTTTTGCATATCTTTAGAATTTGTTTTGTATAGGATTAATCCCTCCCTTAATCTACCTTCCTCTAATTCCCCTCCCACCTTCTGCTTTTTCCCTCTTCCTCCATGAATGAATTGTGTTTCTGCACTCAATTCTCTCTCTCTCTCCTTCCTTTCTTTCTTCTTCTAACCAATTCAGATGAGAGTGAGATTAAACTGTCAGTTATTCCCACTAACCCCTCATCCTTGTTTGTATGCCTATTTCTGTACCCTAATTATGTGAGATAATTTCCCCTTTCTTTTTCTTTTTCCCACTCAGTGTATTCCTCTTCCCCTTTCTTTCCATTCTTCTCTTAAGATCATCAAGGCATGAAAAAGTGACATCCAACCCTCTGACAATACTAAGGCTCAGAGAGGACACATATATCGTCTGTGAATACAAGACTTTAAACAGTTTGTTTTTATTTAGCCAATTATCATTGTTCATTTTTTTTTTAAAGCAATTGGGGTTAAGTAACTTGCTCAAGGTTACATGGCCAGGTGTTTCTGGGTGGGTGCTAAGTGTCTGAGCCTGGATTTGATCCCCACGTCATCCCGACACTGGGGCCAGTGCTCTTACTCACTGTGCTACCTGGCCGCCCCCCATCATTGTTCATTCTTGTTTACCATTTATATTTTTCTTCATTCCTGTGTTTGAACTTCAAAATTGCTATATAGTTCTGACCTTTTCATCAGGAATGCTTGGAAGTCCTCTATTTCACTTGAGGTTCATTTTTTTTTTTTTATCCTTGTAGCATTACTCAGTTTTGTGGGGAAAGTTTTGGATGGAAGACTATATCTTTTGCTTTCTGGGATTTCATGTTCCAAATTATCCACTCTTTTTATAGTAGTAACTGCTAAATGAAATTAGATCCTTCTTGACCATGGCACCTTGGTACTTGAATTTTTTCTTTCTGGCTGCTTGTGTTTTTTTCTCTGGCTTTCTTTTTTCATCTGTGAATTATGAATTTTTGCTATGATATTTCTGGGAACTTTCATTTTGTGATTCCTTTCAGGAAATGTTATTTTTATTTCCACTCTGATTCTAAGAGACTTGGGCAGTTTTCTTTTAAGATTTCTTGAAACAGGAGGGCGGAGTCAAGATGGCAGAGTAGAAGCAGGACCTCCGCTGGGCTCCATCTTCCACTTTCCCCAATCCATGTAAAAGGGGACTCTAAACAAACTTTGGAGCTGCAGAACCCACAAAGACACAGACACAGAGAAGCTAACCTCCCTCTGAGGACAGCCCAGCAGGCTGGCAGGAATCAGCCAGCACAGTGCTCTGGGAGCCGAGCCCAGCCCCATGCTGAGCCTTTAGCCCCAGGGTGGGCCTGACCAGGCACTGGCCAGAGGGACTCCAGATCAGCAGCAGCTGTGGCTGTTTCCAGATTTATCAACACATAGATGCTAAGGACAGAGTGAGAGGTCAGTGCAGTCTGGACTTTGGGACCCAGTAAGTGGGAATGTGTGGCTTTTGCCCCTGGGGTGATAAGCCTCTGAGATGCCAGCACAGCCAGCAAGTGCCATGTGGCAGCTTCAGCTCCTAGTCTACAGAGTATAGGGGGACCAAGCAGCAGTCTGAGGGGTAATTGATCTTGCTTTAACCTTCTTGGATCTGGATTGCAGTCTACAGTGGAGATCCTGGGGTGTGTATCCAGCTTGCCAGAGTGTGTGGAGACCTCAGAGAGGGCACCCATATAATACCCCTGGCAGCTGAGAAAACCCCAGCATTTGGGACAAAAGCTCTCTGTCTGGTGGCAGAGCCCTACTGTGGCGAAAAGCCCAGGGGTCAAGTGACTGTGGGGTGACATGACCAGGCAAAGGAAACAAAGCAGACAGAAGATTCCAACATTAGACTCCTATTTGGGGGACAAAAAGGAGCAAAGCATGGAACAGGAGGAAGACAGTGAAGTCAGAACTCCTGCACCAAAAGCTTCAAAGGAAAATATGAGCTGGTTACAAGCCATAGACGACCTTAAGAAGCAGATAAGAGAAGTGGAGGAAAAATTGGGAAGAAAAATGAGAACAATGCAAGAAAATTACAAAATGAGAGTCAACAGCCTGACTGAGGAAAATCATACCTTAAAAAAGAGAGTAACTCAAATGGCACAAGAGGCTCAAAAAGTCAATGAGGAGAAGAATGCCTTAAAAAGCTGAATTTGCCAGATGGAAAAACAATCTCAAAAGCTCAATGAGGAGAATCATTGCTTCAGAATTAGATTGGAGCAAATGGAAGCTAATGACTTTATAAGAAATCAAGATGCTGTTAAACAGATCCAAACAAATGAAAGAATAGAAGGCAATGTGAAATATCTCCTGGGAAAAACCACTGACCTGTAAAATAGATCCAGGAGAGATAATTTAAAAATTATTGAACTACCTGAAAGCCATGATCAAAGTAAGAACCTAGAAATCATCCTCCAGGAAGTTCTCAGAAAAAACTGCCCTGATGTTTTAGAACCAGAGGGCAAAATAGAACTTGAAAGAATCCATTGATCACCTCCTGAAAAAGATCCCAAAAAGAAAACTCCTAGGAATATTATAGCCAGGTTCTGGAATTCCAAGATTAAGGAGAGAATATTACAAGCAGCCAGGAAGAAAGAATTTAAATATTGTGGAAACACAATCAGGATAACCCAGGATCTGGCAGCTTCTACACTGAGGGATCAAAGGGCTTGGAATATGATATTCCGGAGGTCAAAGGATCTGTGATTAAAACCAACAGTCACCTACCCAGCAAAACTGAGTATTATGTTTGAGGGGTAAATATGGTTGGTCATTCAGTGGAATAGAGGACTTTCAAGCATTCTTGATGAAAAAACCAGAGTTGAATAGAAAGTTTTACATTCAGATACAAGAAGCAAGAGAAGCATGAGAAAGTAAACAGGGAAAAGAAATCATAAGGAACTTATCAAAGTTGAACCATTAACATTCCTACATGGAAAAACAATAATTATAACTTATGAAACTTTTCTCAGTAGTTGAAGGAAATACAAATATATATATATATATATATATATATATGTCTATATATGAGGGTATATGGGCATATGAATACATATGCGAATGTGTGTATATATGTTTATAGGTATACATAGATAGAGGGCACAGGACCAATTTAACAGGAAGGGGATGATACTTAAAAGGTGAAATTAAGAGGTGAGAGAGGAATATAATGAGAGGAGATGGGAAGAGACAGAATGGGGCAAACTATCTCATATAGAAGAGGCAAGGGAAATTGGTTACATTGGAGGGGAAGAATAGGAAGGCAAAAGGGAATGGGTCAACCTTATTCCCATTGAATTTGGCTTAAGGAGGGAATGAAATACACACTAAATAGGGTATCTCACCCTACAGGAGAGTGGGGGGGAAGGGGATGAGAGGGGGGATGATGGAAGGGAGGGTGGGCTGAGGGGGGGAGGGAAGTTGGAAGCACCTACTTTTGAAAAGGGATGGAATCAAAGTAGAGAATAGAACAAGTAGGAGGTGGGATAGGAAGGAGGGAAATATAGTCAGTCTTTTACAGTATATCTACTACAGAGCACTGTGCTGGCCGATTCCTGCTCGCCTGCTGGGCTGTCCTCAGCGGGAGCTTAGCTCCTCTGTATCATTTTGTGGGTTCTGCAGTTCCAAAGTTTGTTTAGAGTCCTCTTTTTACATGGATTGGGGAAGGTGGAAGCTGGAGCAATGGGGAGGTCCTGCTTCTACTCCGCCATCTTGACTCCACCCCTTTTGACTTTATTTTATTGTTTCTTGATATTTAACAGAACCATTAGCTTCCACTAGTCCAATTCCAATATATAAGTTCTTTACTTCCTTGAATTTTGGTGCCTCTTTTACTGTTAATCCAATTCTGTTTTTTAAAGTGTAATTTTCTTTAATAGTTTTATGTCTTTTTAAAAACCAAACTTTTAATTATCTTTTCATTTTTTTTTTTGCATCTCTCTCATTTCTTTTCCCAATTTTCCTCTGCTACTCCTATCTCTTTCTTTAGCTCCTCCAGGAATTCTTTTTGGAATTGTATTCAATTAGCATTTTTCTTTGAGGCTTTAATTCTATGGGTTTTTCATTTTGTTGTCTTCTTCTGAGTTTGTGTCTTCTTCTTCCCCACCACTATCGCAGATTTTGATGGTCTGTTTTTGTTGTTTGCTCATTTTTCAGACTCTGCTCAGCTCAGTGTCTGGAGGCACCATCCCAAGATTCAGGCTTTTTTGTGCTGCTATTTTAAGAGTTCGTTCTGGGGGTCTGCAAGTATTTGGTGCTTCTAAGATGGTGTGGTATGGGGAGAGATGTTGTCACTGCTTTGCTAGTCTGTGCTCTGGTTTTTATCCAGGAACTATGACCAGGTCCACTCCTCTTTTGTTGGAAGTGCAAGTGCTTCTCTCTGCCTCAGGATCTGCCACAAATGCTCCTCTCTTCACTGGAACTACAACCCAGAACTGTTTATGGGCAATAGAGTTACCAATCAGTGTCAGTTACACTCAGCTTCTGCAAAGAGTCCCCTGTAATCTCTTTCTAACCAGTTGTCTGACCTCCTTATCTTCTTTGGGCTGAGAGCTTTTGAAGCTACTGTTATCACAGCTACCTCCAATACTTGCCACCACCAGCCCCCACCCAGCTGTCATAGACTTCTCTTGCTGACCTGAGTTGCCTTAGGCTGGGAAAATGTTTAAACCTGATCTTTTGTTGACTCTGCCACTTCAAAATTTGATTTGAGTTAAAGTTGGAGGGGAATATTGGGAGAATTTGTCTGGGTTGCTGCCTTTAATATGCCTTTTTGGTCCATCCTAATTTTTAGGAAATTTGTTTCTTGGGCAAGTTTTTTGACTCTTTTATTAAACTGTTAATTCCCTTAACAATTCTTTCTTCCATAGCTCACATTTCTTTTTCAATTTTTCCCATAAGCACTCTCATAATCATTTACAAAAACATTAAAACATATATATTTGCTTTTTGGAGGGCGATTGGGGTTAAGTGACTTGCCCAAGGTTACATGGCTATTTTTTATGTTAAGTGTCTGAGGCCAGATCTGAACCCAGGTCCTTCTGACTCCAGGACTGGTACTCTATTTACTGTGCCACCTAGCCGCCTCCCATTAAAACATATTTTAAAACATTTGTTTCATCTATTCTAGGAATTCTAGTTGAATTTGTGACCAAGCTGTATGTTTTGGAGTTATTATCTTCCTCTAGGGTTGTGTCTTTAGCATCACTGCCACTATAATAGCTCACTTATGGTGGGGTTCTTTTATGTTTTCATAATTCAAATTCACAATTTCTCATGGAGTCCATCTGCATATGGACATTTTTCTCTTTTAAGTCCATCACCATTTCTTACTGCATTTCTACTGAAATGTATGCTGACTCATAATTTAATATTTATCATCTTAAACCTGAATGTCATTTCCTCACCCCCAATGAATTCTCATTCTGCTTCTGCTAAAGTAACACGTAAACCAAAACCAGCTCCTGTTTTCCTATTTGTGTATGCCTACTATGAAATAGTAAAACAGGGGCTGATTTTGGTTTGTTTTATACATAATTAATTTATTTTACACATAATACCTCGCTGTCTTGTTCCATAGATCAAGACATTTTTTTTTAATTTGATACCTATTAAACTTACTACATATACGAATATGTGGTGAGTTTCTACTCACTACAGATTTTTAAGCTGAGGCTGTATGATTTTGTTGAGTATGTTGCATATGTGATCCTACACAGGTCTGGTTTGGACTAGATGGCAATTCTTAGTTCTTCTACAACTCTGAGATTCTATGATATAGCATAACCTTTGTAAGCTGGGGGCAGTAGATAGAGGAGTGGATAGGTGGAGCAGTAGATAGAGTGCCAGGCCTGGAGTCAAGATAACTCATCTTTGTGAGTTCAAGTCGGGCTTCAGATACTTACTAGGTGTGTGACCCTGGGCAAGTCACTTAACCCTGTTTGCTTCAGTTTCTTCATCTGTAAAATGATCTGGAGAAAGAAATTGCAAACCATTCCAGTATTTTTGCCAAGAAAACCCCAAAAGGGGTCACAAAGAGTTGGACACAACTGATCAATAACAACATTATGAGTCAGTGAAAAGCTATTTGGCTTTCTTTTACTGTATTGGCACAACTGAAGTTAAGTTTCCTAATGCCCTGCTCCTCATTCCTTACTCCTCTTCAGGTAATTTAGAAAGTGCCTTCCATCTTTACTAGTCCTGTAGATAACAGGGCAGTCTCTCATTTGTGTTATATTGGCTCTATGCCAAATGATATCCAAGTTTGAGCCCTGAAGAATTCCATACTACTTCACTGTACTGTGCATTGCCCACTGCAAGAATGGCGGTCACACACTGAATTTGTCCTTGCTAACAGTTGTCCTCTTCCACCTCCCCTTGGGAGTATCAATAAAGTTTGTTAAAGCTATCTCTGTGGACACTGACACTATTCATCTGAATTCCCCAGTACTGCCATATTGTATGATTTCAAAGAAACTACTTGCCTGAGAGAGAACCCTGGGAAGGGGAGCCTTGAAGAAAAAATAAATCCCAGTTTGTGCCCCCAGCATGACAAATTTTAATCAGCTCTTTTAAATTTATGTTTGTCTTCCAAGATTTGTTAATAAAATTATCATGTTATAAGGAAGACCTCCTTTTGCAAGGATGTGTCTCTCAAAAGAACCATTTACCTTTTGTATTATTTCTCTGGGTCCTAAACAGTCCTGATTGTGATTACCTAGAATAAGCACAGATGAGAAGACTTTTCCCCAGTGGACTTTCTAAGCCTTGTCTTATATCCTGGGCTTTCTTCTCTTTAGTTAGCTGGTAGGATTTTAAGATCAATTGTGCAAAATTTTCCTTGTCTTAGGGAAAGCCATGCCATCTTTCCTAAATTCTCATGACCTATTATGCTTCATTTGATCCTTCAGTTAAGGATCAGTTAAGTACAGGAGTTCACCATCATCTCTGTGACACAGCATCTTGCTCATATCCTCCAGGCAGCAAATGAGATAATATTTGTGAAGCACTGAGCACAGTGTCTGGAACTTAGTGGGTACTACACAAGTACTTATTCCCTTTTCTTCTCTGTAATACAGAATAAAAAAAAAGAAATAAATAAAAAAAGCCATTCAGTGAAATTAACCAACACAGGAACTGAGTTTGATAGTATATGCAATACTCATATGCATTTTCTCATCTCTTCTTTGGGACCAGACTTAGTCATTATGATTACATGACATTCAGTTTCATTTGAAAAAAGTTCTACATTGTCATAGAAATGTGTGTTGTTTTTTTGATCCTGTTTACTTCGCTCTGATAAATTCATATGAATATTCTCATGTTCCTCTGAATTCTCATATTCATCATTCCTTATAGCACAGAATATCTTCACCTCCTCCTACTAGCTTCCCTGGCTTTTTTCAATGCCCAGCTATAATCTCATCTTTTATAAGAAACCTTTCCTGATCCCCTTTACTTCTAGTTCCTTCCCTCTGTAGATTATATATAATTTATTCTGTCTATAGTATGTTTGTATCTAGTTATTGCACACTGTTTTTTCCCCCATTAGACCATTAGCTCCTTGAGAGAAGGGATTGTCTTTTGCCTTTTTGTAATCCCTGTACTTAGCACAGTGCACGGCACATAGTAGGTGTTTCATAAATGCTAGTTGACCAACCGAAAATATTCCATTACATCGTTTATAATGCATTTCTATTTTTCTGCCCATAGAATCTTACCACAAAGTGGAAGCAATCTCCTTCTACCACATATTTGCATCAACTATTTTATAGCAAGTTCTAACCCTCCCACACCTTTATTTGGAGCTTGATTTCCATTTATCTTTTACTAATAGAATTGGACAGTTTCTGAGTTGGAGGCACCATGGAGGCCATCTAGACCAACCTAAACTTGAAAAGAAATCTCCTCTTACAGAATCATAGATAATAAAATCATAGATTTAGAGCTGGGAGAATTTTAGAGGCCATCTAGACTAATTCTGTCATTTTGCAGATATAGAAAATGAAATCCAGAGAAATGATTCACTCAAGGTCACATAGATAGTAAGTGAGAGAGGCAGGATTAGAATATAAGATATCTGATTCCAAATCTGGTACTCTTGATATGCCACTTCTATCACATTATTCAATCAATGAACAAGCCTGCCATCTATATGTTTATATCTATATCTGTCTCAGGCATTAAGTATCAGGGATACAATGACAAAGCACAAAACACTTCTATTCTCAATGGACTTCCATTCTATGGGGGAGATAACATGTACATATACAAGTATTTACCAAGTGAATATATATAATGTATATATTATTTTATATAAATTATTTTATATATTTTATGTATATTTAAAATATATTTTGGTTGTATACATACTATACACATGCATATATACATGTATGTTTACATATGTATATTAATATATGCATATATGTAATATATGTGTATATACACACATATATTCACATATCTATATGCACATACACAATACATAATATACACACATATAAAAATACAAAGTAATTTAAGTATAAGATAGTTAGGGAGTGACAGTAATTCAGGAAATGAGTAAAGAAAGTGGTACTTGAGCTGCCTCTTGAAGAAAGTGAGAGATTTTATAATGTGGAGGTGAAGAGGAAGTGGGAATACCCAGCCTGGGGATGACTAATCAAAAGACCCACTGACAAGTGCTGTTCCTCAAACATCTTGTACTATCCTGCCTCCATATGTTTTCCAGGACAAGTCCTGTGCCTGGAACATATTCCAGAACTCCATATGTCCACCTTTTGAAATTCTCCTCTTCCTTCAAGGGTCAAATGCAGTGCTTTCCTTGATGTCACCCACTGAAAGTGATCATCTCTCCTTTGCCCACAAACCTTGAATCTTCTTGTTCTCAGCCATTTCTGGAGCCTCTTCCTCCTTCACTGCATAGCAACCCTTCTTTCATTGGGTTAGTGCACAGTAGTCCTAGATAACAGACACGAGTGATTAGAAAGTGACCATGTTCTTCTAAGGCTACAGTGAGAGAGGGGAGAACAGTCTTTATCACTCACTCTAAGCCACAGAATGTGCTATCAAACTTCATATTGTTCGACTCAAACTTGGGCCTTGTCAAAGTCTGTCTTCTTCACCTAACCTCCCCATCTTCCACAGAACCAACTTAATCCCTTGGTCACTGTCACTGATAATGAACAGTATGATCCAAGGTCTGGAGGCAATGAAGTGCTGTGCATATATGGGCAGTGATTAGAGAGTAGCCTAGATTGGTTGGAGCAAAGAATAAGGGGAGAGAGGTGTAAAGGAATCTGAAAGAGTAAGTGAGCAACAGGTGGTGAAGAGCCATTATTGACAGGTTCAGTGCCTGGCACTGTAAGTGCTTAGCAAGTACTTTTTTGTTCATTCATCCATTCATTTGTTCACTTATTCATTCACAGGAGATTGAACTTTACTTAGTAGGCAACAGCACATCAATGGAGGAACTTAAATAAAATCTATATATTTGACTCAATTTAAGTTTTAAAAAATGTGTCTATTA
Source organism: Petaurus breviceps papuanus (assembly GCF_028583685.1). Classification (NCBI taxonomy): domain Eukaryota; kingdom Metazoa; phylum Chordata; class Mammalia; order Diprotodontia; family Petauridae; genus Petaurus; species Petaurus breviceps. Next base: position 2,055,869 of record NW_027187277.1, read on the forward strand.
TGCCCATGGCACTGTGTTTAGTAAAAATTTACTTGGTTCCTGTCCTCAAGGGATTTTGGTCTAAAAGCAGGGATAAGTCATTCGCAAAAAAATATGATACCGTGGAGAAAGAGATAATTGCAAACTATGGATCTAAACAAGATGCTTTAAGGAAATCTGAGGAAGAAAAGGTCATTTGCAATTCTGGAAGTTAACAAAGCCTTCACTGAGGTGATAGCATGCTTGCTGGCCCTGGAAGGAAGAAGAGGAATGTGTTTCAGGACAGGAAATGTCTTGCATAAAAACAGAGGCAAGAGTGTGAAGGATGTTTGGAAAAGTTTGACTAGTACAGTTTGTCTGAAATATGCAGTGTATAAAGGGGTATAGTATAAAATAAGGACAAAAAAGTAGGGCAGATCCAGACTGTGGATTGCATTTTATCCAAGTGGGAAGTAACTGAAAATTTTGAGAATGTAAATGACAGAATTCTCCATTAGGAATATCAATTTGATAAGAATATCATTTGAAAGATGGATTAAAGAGTGGAGAGGCCTGTTAGGAGGCTATTAGATTAGTCCAAGTGTGAGATCCTAGAGTGGTGACAGTATGTGTAGGGGATACAGGGAAAGATGGAAGAGAGAATATAGGCACAGAATTGACAGTACTGGGCACTTGTTTGGATGTGGGGAAGAGGAAGAGGGGAGAGAAAGAGTAGAGGTAAAAATAGACCTCTGGTTTTGAGCCTGGGTTATTGGGAGTTTAGTAACTCATCATTTGGAATATTTATTGGGAGGAGGGGCAAACTTCATTGGGAAGATGAACATCATTTTTAGCATATTGAGTCTCAGGTGTCAGTTAGGACATCCCTCAAGCTGGCGGAAATTTAGGACTGGAGCTAAGGGGAGAGAAGGGAATGGAATATTTAGTCTGGAATATTTACATGGAGGTGATATTTGAAGCCATAGAGATGTGTGATATATCACCCCATTTGAGGGTACAGAGAAAGGAGGGTTGATGATTGCACATTGGTGAATGGTTAGGAAATCAAAAGGAAAAGAAGAACCATCAAGAGTTTGAGAAGGATGAGACTCAGCAGTGAGAGAATCAAGACAGAGCAGCCTCATATAAGCCACAGGAGGAAAACATGTCAAAATGCTACAAAAATGCCCAAAAGGTCAGTAGGGATGAAGACTGAGAAAATGCCATTGAATTTAGTAATTAAAAGATCACTGATGACCTTGGATATAGTCATTTTAGTAGAATGTGGAAACCAGATTGGAAAGAGTCATAGGACTAAGTGAGTGTTGAGAAAGAAGTGGAGAATATAGATTCCTTTTTCTTTTTTTTTGAAGGCAAGGCAATTGGGGTTAAGTGACTTGCCAAAGGCCACACAGCTTGTAAGTGTCAAGTGTCTGAGGCCAGATTTGAATTCAGGTCTTCCTGACTCCAGGGCTGGTGCTCTATTCACTGTACCATCATCTAGTTGCCCCATAGATTCCTTTTTCTAGAAGTTTAGCAGCAAAGAGGAGAGATATACCACAATGGCTTAATGAGTTAAGGGAAGAATTTTTGTTATTTATTTATTTTATAATGACAAATGAGACTTAAATACACTTGTAAGCAGAGGGGAAAGGGTCAATAAAGAGAAAGAAGCTAAAAATGAGAGAGAAATGGAATATTTAAGGAAGTAAGATTTTGGAGGAGACAGAAGGGGATGGGATTGAAGGACACAAATGAAGGGGGTTCATTTTCACGAGGAGGAGAAGGGTCATCTTATCTTCTGAGATTGGAGAGGAGACAAGAATGGGCAAGGCCACAGAGAAGTTTGGAGGAAATAGCAGATAAGGGAGGCCAAGACCTGTCTGTTCAATATTCTTGGTAGAATACAAGATAAATTATCTCCTGAGATGGGACAGGAAGGGCATAGAGTTGGGAATCTGAGAAGAGAAAAGATCTGGAACAGCAAGTGTGGGGAGTATGGTAGGGAGTCAATCTGACATGAATAAAAATGACATGCTGAGGATTCAGTAAAGGGTAAGTGATGTGAATATGGATCTGACTAGGTCAGCAAAAATTGGTGACTTGCAGGTGGGAGGAGGGAAAGGTGACTCATAGTTGGAGATTAATGTTATAGGCACAGTATAGAGATGAGGGGGGACAAGGCTCTAAGAGGCAAGAAAGTACCTTATTGAAGTGACTGACTATAAAGGGGGTCAAGAATAAAGGCAGGAACTGAAGACAGAACTGAGACTCAAAGGACTCAAAGAAGATTCAGGGATTAGAGTATATGAAAAGGACATCAGAGTGGATTCCATAGGAGTGAGTCAGAGGGTAGGCAGGACAAGAGATGACAGAGCTGGATTGAGGATTGCTAGTAAGGATTGGATGGAGAGGAAGATTTTGAGTCATATGTTGAAGTCTTAGGATGGGGAATTTGTATCCTATCAAAAGGGCTGATTAGGTGTGAGTAATTAATAATAATGATAAACATAAGCATTATATAACACTGTAAGGTTTGTAAAGTACTTTACATATATCATTTGATCCTTACAACAAGCTCAAGAGGCAGGTGCTATTATTATCTCAATTTTACAGATGTGGTTAATAAGTCAGAGAGGTTAAGTGACTTACTCAGAGTCACACAATTAGAAAATGTCTAAGGCAGTATTTGACCAAGGGTTCACTTGGGGTGTAGGTGTATGGGTGAATAGGTGAACAGCTTCATGGTATCTGTGAACTTGGATGGGGGAAAAAATGACAACTTTCTTTTCACTGACCTCTCACTGAAAATTTCACATTTCTTTCCATTGTGCATGTAGACAGCAAATATTATTCTGAGACTAAATCAATAGACTTCAGCAGACTTCCAATGACACAAAAAAGATAAGAAAGTCCTGACCTAGAAGTTGGATGCCATTATAATTGCACTTTCATCTTACAAGAGCCCTGAAAGTATCAAATGAGCTGGTATATATAAAATACCTTTTAATTCTTGAACCTATGGTATATGTATAGTAGTCAGCTATTAATACTTAAATTTTTTTACTTTGCTCTGTTGTATTCATATAAGTCAGTAGAATACCTGGTGTGGAAGGCAGAGTAGAGGTGAGCAAAAGGCTAGCAGTTGGATCAGTGAGGAAGCAGAAGTGAGGGCTAGCACAGATTCAACAATCCATAAATCCCAGTGCAAGTGCTATATTAATAACAAGAAATGGGAAGGTGGTACCAGGGATAGAGAGACAGGAAGGAGAACACACAGCAAGCAGATGGTGTTTTGGTTATTTGTAGTGTTGCATGCTGACCACACCTAATCATTCTCATTCCAGATGTAGAATGATAGCACTAATACCCAGGGTTTCAATAATATCTTTCCTGCAGAGGGGAACCCACATATTTTCAAGTATATTAGCTCATTTAACTTCAAATGCATAATTAACATTATTACTAAAACAGTTTTGCAGAGCAGGATAAAGATAAGAGCAACCTTTCTATACAGTATAGAAGATGCAGATGTACTTTTCCATGCTTTACAGGATTGAAATGAAATGAATTACAAAGGTAAAGCAGCTTGCCTCTTGGGGTATGTAATGTTAAGGAAATTTGAAGATCTTCCCTGCCCCTTAATAGGCACATAGAACCCTGACCCAGAGCTAATCAGGCTCTGGTTTACCGGAGTTTCCAATTAAGTGCTGGGGCACAAGGATTTTCAAACTCCTCACACTCAGCCAATGAGATGCTGAGTCTTTCTTATATATTCTGGGAGGTTGGTGTTTTGCTTTGGGGGTTCACTTATGAGAAGGATCTTTTGATTTCCTGGTTGAGACGCTGAGTAGCTGTATGTTCAAACCCTCTGACTGCTCAGATGTAAAGGCTCTCTCCATCTGGTGGTGTATGTAAAGTGTATGGCAATATTGCTTTGATTGAGGCAGTTAGAGCCCTACACGTTGGTCTTTATACTAATATCTCTGCTTGTAATTTCTCTGACGTTCAGGGTGCTGACCTTTCACCTGAACTAGTGAATGTAATTAAAAATAGGATTGTTTACCTCTTTTTGAGTAGTCTTTTCTAGAAAAGCTGATCAAAGAACCTGTGTTTACAGGCCATCCTGGGTGTGCTACAGTGCTTGCTGTTACAGATCATAGAGAATATCTGGCTCATGAGAAAATGAAGTAAAATATAACCTTAAATAAGTTTGTATAATGCTAAGATATAACAAAGGGGGTCAATTTCAACTCAATATTTAACTACAATAGTTAAAAAACAAACAAACTAAAGTGCTTATTTCAAGCTTTGGAATAATATAGACCAATAAAAAAATCTATCCAATTTAAATGAGGCTTAAAAACCTTTTTTTTAAGATACTTTTTTGCATTACTGTCACTTTCTTATAATTACCCTTTTCCAAAAAAAAACAAAACTCCCTTCTAACAGATAAGTACAAAACAAAGTAAAGCAAAACAAATGGATACTTGGCTGCTTCTGGAAAGCATATGTCTCATTCTGTACCACTTCTCTGAAGTTCTCATTGGTCACTGTTATGGGTGGAGTTCTCAGATCTTTCTAGTACTGTTTTTCTTTACATGATTTTGGTCATCATTGTTTTCCTGGTTCTGCTCATTTGTCTCTGTGTACAAGTCAGCACATGTATTTGAATTCTTGCTATTTATCATTTTAAAGCACGATAGCATTCCATTACATTCCCAAACCACAGCTTGTTCAGCATTCCCTAATCAAAGAGCACTGATTTTCCTTTTACATAAAACCGTTTTATTTTTATTGACATCTTCTGTTTTTACATCACCTTCATTTCCAGATATACCCCACCCTTTCTTCTTTCAGTGAGGCATCCCTTGTAACAAATATTTTTAAAGTAAAAAGAAACAAAAAATGCAGTTTGGCAAAACCAACCATCCATAAAAGCCAAAAGGGATAATATACTTTTTGAATGTTAAGAAGGTATGCTTATATGATCAAATCCAGGAACCATAGTGACAAAGCACCTTGGAGAGTCAGTAGAGAGAGAAAAGAAGTGACTATACTATACTATAGACCTATAGTCTTGCTCTATACTATTGGACTATACTGTAGATCACCTGTGCAGAAAGAGGAAATACATAAGGAGTCTGGGAAACGTTATAAGCCTGGCACAGAGATATGATATAGTGGTGATGAGTAACTTCAATTTATTCAGATATCTGCTGGACCTCTTTTTTTTTTTTGCCAATAGCAGAGCAGCAATAATTTGTTGAATTGCCCTATTTATAATTTCATCCTTCAAAAGGTAGAGGAACCAACCTGGAGAGACTTATATGAGGTGATGCTGAGTGAGGAGAGCAGAACCAGGAGAACCTTGTACACAATTACAGACACATCTAACTTTGATAGACTGGACTCCTCTCAGCAATACAAGGTTAGAAGACAACTATAAAAAACTCATAATGGAAAGGAATATCCACAGCCAGAAAAAGAACTACAGAGTCTGCATGCAGATTGAAGCAAACTATTTGCTTTCTCTCTTTTTTTGTTCTGCTTTGTTTTGTTTCTTCCTTCTCATTGTTTGCTCCATTGGTTATAATCCTTCTTTACAACTTGACTAATGTTTAATGTGAAGGTATTTGTAGATCCTATATTTGATTGCATGCTGCCATTAGGGGGAGAGGGGAGAAGAGGGAGGGGGAGAAAATTTGAAACTCAAGGGATTGAGGAACTGAATGTTGCAAAACAAACAAACAAACAAACAAAAGGTGGAGGAACCAACAAGGAGGAAGTCTATTTTGAACCTGATTCTCAACAGCAGGGAATAATTGGTTGCTGGGGTAGAAATAATAGGAACCTTTGGGGGGAAATGACCACTTCCTCCTATAGTTTGTGATAGAGGAGAAGAGGAAATACAGGCATAATATGACATATATCTTAGATTTTGGGAAAGCAGACCTCTAAGAGTTCAGAGGGAAGAAAAGTAGAATCCTATGGACTAAAATTCTGTAGAAGAGGTTAGCTTAGCAGGGAGGGAAGTCTCTCAAGAAGTATATTCTCAATGCAGAAAGGAAAGCAATTCCAATTAGAAGGGGAAAATGGGATATATCTAAAAAGACCAATGTGAATACCCAGGCAATTTATCAACCAATTTACATTTTTAAAAGGAGTGTACAGGAGATAGAAGCAAGGCCAGGTGACAAAGAATGAATATGACCATGGTACAGTCCATAGTAAAAATAATATCAGGTGTGCTAAAGCTCAAAATCATCAGAGACTGGTAAGGGCTAAGGAGAAAAAAATGATTTTTTTTAAAGCTTAATTTATATTAAAAAAAGAAGACCGAAGAAAGGATAGGTGCTTTTACTTGGCATAGATACAGGGGTATTCTGGAATGATGACTGTTTTTTTGAATTTTCATTTATACCTTAGAAATAAGTAAGTGCTGGGGTGGCCAGGTGGCACAGTGAATAGAGCACTGGCCCTGGAGTCAGGACGACCCGAGTTCAAATCTGGCCTCAGACAATTAACACTTACTAGCCATGTGACCTCTGACTTAACCCCAATTGCCCTGCCTTCCCCCTACAAAAAGAACCCCCCCCCAAAAAAAAAACAACAAAAAAAGAAATAAATAAGCACTTCAAATCAGGGCTTGAATTATTGTTTTATTAATGTATAGATGTAAGTGATGGTGAAAATTTTGATAATGCAGATAAAATTTAAAAGTATGTTATATATGTATCCTCTGTCAAGGAAAATGACTTTTGCACTGGAAATATCAGAACAAAAAATGACTTGAGTATAAATAGTTGATTGGAGAGATTATGGAAAATGGTAGAGTTGCTTCAGTTTTGGAGAAGGGTAAAATATTGTCCCTATTTTCAAAAAGGGGAAGAAAACAGAATATGGAAAACTATGGTCAGTGAGCTTACTTTTGATTCTTTGGAAAGTTTTATAAGAGATCTATAAAAAGACAGTTGATGAATATCTAGAAAGGGCAGCAAATTACAGAATCATTGTGGCTTCATCAAGAAATCATCATTTTTGGGGCTGCTAAGTGGTGCAGTGAATAGGCCCTGGAGTCAGGAGGACCTGAGTTTAAATCCAGCCTCGGACACTTAACACTTACTAGCTGTGTCACTTAACCCCAATTGCCTTACAATTATTGTATTATTATATATTGCATTATTATGATTATATATATATTATATATTGTATTATTACAATTGCAATTAACCTCCAAAAAGAAAAAAAAGAAATGATCATTTTTTGGGGTGGAGCCAAGATGGCAGAATAAAAGCAGGAACTTACTTAAGTTCATCACCCAGTTACCTCTAACACCCGTAAAAAATGACTCTAAACAATTTTAGAGCTACAGAACCCACAAAATGGCAGAGTGAAACAAAGCTCCCACTGAAGGCAACCTGGCAGGCTGACAGGAAGGGTCTGTTGCAACAGGGTGGGAGCAGAGCACAGTTCTGCATTGGCCATGCTGGCACAGATTCTCCAGAGCAGACCTCAGGGAACTGAATCATTAGCAGCTATGGTGGTTTCCAGACTTCTTAATGCATAAATGCCAAAGACAAAGTAGTGGAGTCAGTGGGGAAACTCTGTTGGACCTGGGTGAGAGAAAAATCACAGTCTGGCCCCTGCCCCAGGGCAATGGAGGTGGTGGTGGCTGCTTCCAGACCTCCAGGCCCATAGAAAGTGGGGGGACCAAGTGACTGACTAGAGGGCAAATGCGAGGAATCTCTTTGCTGGTGTGGAGGCAGGATTCTATTGCTTTGCCCTGCTTGGATCTCGGTCACAGTCTTGGGTGGTGGTACTGGGGTGAGGAGCACTAGCATGACAGAGCTTGTTGAGGATGTGGAGAGGCAGTCCTCATCACATTTCTGAGACAGGTGCCTAGAAGAAGCTCTGACAATAGCTGCACAAAACTCCAGAAATTTGGGACACAGCACTTTCCACTATGGAAGCAGAGTTTTACTGTGGCAAAGAGTTCAGAAGTCAAGTAATTGGCTGGCAAGATGAGCAAAAAGAGGAATAGAAATCAGACTCTAGAACTGTTCTTTGCAGACAAAGATGATCAAAACATAGAAATAGAAGAAGACAGCAAAGTCAAAACTCCTGCATCAAAAGCCTCCAAGAAAGGTATGAATTGGTCACAGGCCATGGAGGAGCTCAAGAAGGATTTTGAAAATCAAGTAAGAGAAGTACAGGAAAAATTGGGAAGAGAAATGAGAGTGATGCAAGAAAATCATGAAAAACAAATCAACAGCTTGCTAAAAGAGACCCCCCAAATTACTGAAGAAAATAACACCTTAAAAATGGACTAACTCAAATGGCAAAAGAGGTCCAAAAAGTCAATGAGGAGAAGAATGCCTTAAAAAACTGAATTTGACCAGATGGAAAAGGAAGTTCAAAAGCTCACTGAAGAAAATAATTCCTTCAAAATTAGATTGGAGCAAATAACTTTATGAGAAATCAAGATATAAAACAGATCCAAGAGAATGAAAAAATAGAAGGCAATATGAAATATTTCATTGGAAAAACCACTGACCTGGAAAATAGATCCAGGAGAGATAATTTAAAAATTATTGGACTACCTGATCATGATAAAAAAAAGAGCCTAGACATCATCTTTCAAGAGATTATCAAGGAAAACTTCCCTGATAGTTTAGTACCAGAGGGTAAAATAGAAATTGAAAGAATTCACCAATTGCCTCTTGAAAAAGATCCCAAAAAGAAAACTCCTAGGAATATTATAGTCTAATTCCAGAGTTTCCAGATCAAGGAGGAAATATTACAAGCAGTTAGGAAGAAACAATTTGAGTATTGTGGAAACACAATCAGGATAACACAAGATCTAGTAGTTTCTACATCAAGGGATCAAAGAGCTTGGAATATGATATTCTGGAGCTCAAAGGAGCTAGGATTAAAACCAAGAATCACCTACCCAGCAAAGCTGATTATAATACTTTAGGGGAAAATGTGGATATATTTTTTTTATTTTAAAGCAATTAAGTAACTTGCTCAAGGTTACACGGACCGTTATTTCTGGGTGTGGTGCTGAGTATCTAAGCCCAAATTTTATCCAGGTCATCCTGACTGGAGCCGGTACTCTTACTCACTGAGCCACCTGGCCACCCCTAAGCAATTGGGGTTAAGTAACTTTCTCAAGGTTACACATCCAGGTGTTTCTGGGTGGGTGCTAAGTGTCTGAGGCCGGGATTCGATCTCCAGGTCATCCTGACACTGGAGCTGGTGCTCTTACTCGCTGTGCTACCTGGCCACCCCTGAAAATATGGATATTCAATGAAATAGAAGACTTTTAAGCATTCTTGATGAAAAGACCAGAACTGAACAGAAAATTTGACTTTCAAATACAAGAAGCAAGAAAAGCATGAAAAGGTAAATAGGAAAGAGAAATCATAAGGAATTTATTAAAGTTGAACTGTTTGGAAGGGATAAGAGGGGAGATGATAGAAGGGATAGCAGATTGGGGGAAGGAGTAGTCAGAAACAAGCACTTTTGTGCTTTTTTTTTTCTTTTTTAGCAATCGGGGTTAAGTAACTTGCTCAAGGTTACATGGCCAGTTATTTCTGGGTGTGGTGCTGAGTATTTGAGCCCGGATTTGATCCAGGTCATCCCGACACTGGAGCCTGTGCTCTTACTCGCTGAGCCATCTGGCCTTCCCTAAGCAATTGGGGTTAAGTAACTTGCTCAAGGTTACAAGGCCAGGTGTTTCTGGGTGGGTGCTAAATGTCTGAGCCCGGGATTCGATCTCCAGGTCATCCCAACACTGGAGCCGTTGCTCTTATTCACTGTGCTACCTGGCCGCCCCAACAAGCACTTTTGAAAAGGGACAGGGTCAAAGGAGAAAACAGAATAAATGGGGGGTGGGATAGGATGGAGGGAAATAATTTAGGCTTTCACAATATGACTGCTATGGAAATGTTTTTCATAACTACACATGTATAACCTATATTGAATTGCTTGTCTTCCCAGGGGTGGTGGATAAGGAACGAAGAAGGGAGAGAATCTGGAACTCAAAGTTTTAAAAACAAATGTTAAAAAATTGTTTTTACATGCAACTGGGAAATAACATATGCAGGCAATGGTGTATAGAAATCCATCTTGCCCAACAAGAAAGTAAGGGGTAAGGAGGTAAGGGGGGAATGGGAGGATATAATAGAGGGCAGACTAGGGGAGAGGTATTCAGTACGCTTGCCATCTTGGGGTGGGGGGGGGAGGGAAAAGGTGGGGAGAAAGTTTGTAATTCAAATCTTGTGGAAATGAATGTTGAAAATTAAAAATAAATACATTCTGGAAAAACAAAAAAAAAGAAATGATCATTTTTTGTCATTTCATTAACTATTATAAAAAGTTATATAAAAATTATATAAAGTACTCAAAGTAACTACAAAGGACATATGAAGGAAGATGCTATCTGTATCCTGAGAAAGAATTGGTAAATTGAAGTATGTATGATTTTACATATATATATCCATATTTGCACCATCTCCAGGGTGAGGGGAGGAAGGGAAAAATTTATATAACTTTATCATATATTTAAAAGGAATAGCAAGTTATGCATAACAGATTTGCAATTTCATGAGCAATCATCATTTTCTATTATTCTCTTATGGAAATGCTTGTTTTATTCCCTAAATTAAAAATAAATACAATTTAAAATAGAAAGTATTCATTTCAGACTGACCTCATTTCTTTTTTTTGACAGGCTTACCCAATTAATAGATTAGAGGAATGTTTAGTTAACCTGGATTTTTTCAAAGATTCTAATAAATTACATCACAATATTCTTCTTGAGAAGAGGGAGAGGTGGAGACTAAATGATAAGTCAATTAGATTCATTCAGAACTATTTGGATGCCCAGACTCAAAGAGTAACTAAAGGATTGATGACAACAATAGTCAGTCAATAAGCATTTATTAAGTTCTTGCTATGGTCTAGGCACTGTGCTCAGTATTGAGACACAAAGAAATGCAAAAAACCAAAACCAAAACCAAAAAAAGCAGTCCTTGCCTTCAAAGAAAGTATTCTAATGAGGGAAGACCATGTTTATAACTAGGTACATAGGATGGATGACTTATTTGTCAAATATGTTCTAGTGTGGAATTCTTTTCTTCTGTGTATTATAAGAATGCTGAGCTATCTTCCACTGCTCAGGTTCTGTGATCTTTGTTTCATAGGATATACAATATTCCACACTCATAGTCATTCTTCTCTGCAAAGTAGGGAGGAAGAGAGCACCCACTTCTCTTCTATTTATTTGCTTCTACAAAAATTGCTACTATAAATTAACTGAGGGTCCTCTGAGAGAGTGATTAATTTGATCACTCAAAAATCATTTATTAAGTGCTTTCTAGGTACAATTAAAATGAGATAATATTTGTTGAAAGTGCTTAATGCTGTTCCTGACACATAGTAGACCTAATAAAAATGCTTACTCCTTTCTCTTCCCTTTAACCTGAAGAAATGTGCCTCCCTCCAAAAAAAGAAAAAGAAAAACAAAGAGAAAAAAAGACAAAACTATCCCTTCTCCTAAGGAGCTCAATTTGGGGGAAACAATATTTGTCAAACTATGTAATGCTTCTCTCTATGGAGGTAGGGAGTATGTGTGAGTTTCTCTCATAGATAGAATCTGCCCCAAGATAGTGGGGCAGAGGAGACACAAGCGATTAGAGGGATGAGGGTAGGCCTTGAGTAGAAGGAAACACATGAGCTGAGTCTGAAAGCACCCAGATGTACACTGCAATGCACATTTTATAAATGCAAGCCAGTAAGTTACATGTACCTGTGTTTGAGAGTGTTCTCAGTGCCTTAAAAGGCACAGTGTATTTATAAATGAAAAAAATATGTCAAGTGATATTTGGCAGCTTTGAAACAACAGACCTAAAAGGGTATGTAAAATATTCTAGTGCTGATTTATGACCAGTGTAATGGGAATGTAAATTTGGAAGATCTTCCCTGCCCCTAGGCTAAAGTGCACCTGAAGCCTGGGGTGGGAGGCTTGTTTTTCAGTAGATACTTTTTGATTGGCCAGTGAGTCAATAAGGTTGTTACATTCTCTGAGCCAGGAGAAGGCTATATAAGCCCTGATGTGTAGCTTTATTTTGGGGGCTCACTTTGAGAAGTGTTCTGTGATTTGATATGGATTCTGGGAAGCTGTTGTCCAGAGCCCCCTGGCTTTGAAAAACCCAGATGTTGAAACCCAGATGTTGATTGGGTATAGATGTAATGGTTGGACAGTTTGGAAATCTGTCTACTTGATCTGTTTCTGTCTTGATAATTCTGTCTGTATATTCTGAAGTTCGGGGTGCTGACCTCTTTCCCCTGAACTAGGTAAACGATATATGTTTGACTGATTAAAGTAAGCTTGTTAACCCATTTTGAGTTGCTTTCCTTTATCAAAGCAGATCCAAGAACCTGTGGTGGCAGCAATCCTGAGGACACTTGGGGTGCTTGCCACTACAACCAGCTGTAGACTTTCTATCCCTTAAGCTGTGATAGATAATTCAAAAGCAATTTACCAACTATTAAATGCCTGCTGTGCACAGAACCTTGTGCTAGGTGCTACAGATTGGGTAAGGCACGGTCCCTGCCCTCATGGAGCTTACAGTCTAATTGGGGATGTTGAATGTATGCAAATAATTTAACTTCATAATAAAAAGAAATTCAGTCAGTCAGTAAGCATTTATTAGCACCTACTATGTGCTAGAGAAGGATTAAGACATGAAGAGAGAAAAAAACAACTCCAGAACAGAGCATGAGAAGTATATCAGTTGCCAATATGGTGCTCTCCAAGAATGGGCTTCTAACAGTTAATTATTAACAGCTTATAAACATTGGAGAGAGAGCAAAGGACAATGTATTTATATTCATTGATTTTTCTCTGTTATAATCCATAATGCAAAATGTTTTTCTTGCATAGTAAGCAAAGGCCATTTTCTTTTTCTAAATTTAGTATATAAATCTAAGTGCCAACATTATAATTGACTGGTGCTTAGATATATGAGGAGAAAAGAAAATAGAAGAAAAAAAAAGAAAAATAAGAATGAGCATTATCCAGGAGGGAAGGAGACAAGCTTTTATTAAATGCCTACTATGTGCCAAGCACCATAATAAGCATTTTACATCTCATTTGATCCTCACAACAACCCTGGAAGGTAGGAGCTATTATTATCTGCATTTTGCTGTTGAGGAAATTAGGCAGACCGAGGTTAAGTGAAGGATTAGGAAAGGCACTGAGAGAAAGCTAGGGCCAAGGGGCAGCATCATTGACTCTCCCTATGTGCTTTCAATTCAGGTGTTTTTTGATTGTGTCTGACTCTTTGTGACCCTGTTTGGGGTTTTCCTGGTGAAGATACTGAAGTGATTTGACATTTCCTGCTCCAACTCATTTTACAGATGAGGAAACTGAGGCAAAGAGGGTTAAGTGACTTGCCCAGAGTCACACAGCTAGTAAGTGTGTGAGGCCTGTTTTGAACTCAGGAAGATGATACTTCCTGACTCCCAGCCCAGTACTCTATTTACTTCGCCACCTAGCTACCCATTCCTATGTGCTTAGTCACATTCTTATATATTGATATGAGTATAGATATATATGTATGCATATGTATATGTATGAGTATATATGTATGTATGTGTATATGTACTTATATAGACACACACGTGTGTATGTGCAAAGTAGCAAAGTTTTTCAGTCTTTGGGCTTTTTTTTTTTTTTTAAAGCAATTGGGGTTAAGTAACTTGCTCAAGGTTACACGGACATTTATTTCTGGGTATGGTGCTAAGTATCTGAGCCTGGATTTGATCCCCAGGTCATCCCGACACTGGAGCCCGTGCTCTTACTTGCTGAGCCACCTGGCCACCCCTAAGCAATTGGGGTTAAGTAACTTGCTCAAGGTTACACGACCAGGTGTTTCTGGGTGGGTGCTAAGTGTCTGAGCCTGGATTCGATCTCCAGGTCATCCTGACACTGGAGCTGGTGCTCTTACTTGCTGTGCTACCTGGCCACCCCTGGGCTTATTCTTACAGTAAGAGGAAATTTATAAAACAAACTTTATTTTTCCTGATACTCCATCCTACTTATGTTTGCTCTTCCCTTAACTGGCACCCTCAGGAGTTCTTTCCTGGTAATAAATGAAATGAAATAAGCATTCTTTCTCCTTACCTGAAGAAAAAAAAGTTATTCACATTGGGAGACCAATTACTTTCAAAAAATATCATGATTATATTATCCTTTTCATGATAGAATTCCTTATTATCAAGAAACAACTAATTTTGAAGCAGAACCTATCATACTGATTTAATTTCATTTTCTTATTACTGTCAAATCAAGGGTTCTTTGCTCTGATCTATGTTATATGCCCACTTAGGAGCTCCAATGATCATTTGCATTGAAATTCATCAATGCTTTTACCTACCAAACCCGAAGAATTTCTGAATTGACTCCAGGGTGGGAAGTGAGGGAGAAGGAAATATACAATACCTGAGGCACATTGCTATGGCACTTTTCTTTTTCAAACTGCTAGACCCTGTTAGAGAAGGAAGGAAAACATCTGTCTTTAGGAAACTTGAAGACAGGTGAGCAGTAACCCCATGATTTGAATTAAAGGCAAGCATGGTAGAAATTTAAAAAACAACACCACAATGTCTAATATTTGAATGTATCTCTAATTACTACTTGGGCAACATAAAGCAGGTCACTAAGACTTAAATCTGACATCTAGTCTAATTAATCTTCATTTTGTTGATTATTTCAGTTATACCTAACAATGTTTCAGAGGCATTCATTTATATATAATTGCATAGGTGTTATATATTGGATAGCTTTTTTTTTTCATTTGAATTTCATTTTCTTTTTCTTTTCATTGTGTCATTTAGTTTCTTTTCCTTGGTTTTTGTCCCAAATTGCAAATAGTTCTTGGAAGCCTGTGTGCCAGAGATGGAAGGATCATAATTGAATATTTAAAATGGTGACAATTGTTAGTTTAACATCATAATTTGACATCATAAAATTTAAAGCTCAGTATTTAGAACTCATACAGTCAATTTAATTCAACTTTATTTCAATGAACATTTTTATTAAATGCCTACTACACTATGTTGGGTGTTGGGATACAAAGACGAAAAGAAAATAGTTCCTGTCCTCAATGAGCACACATTCTATCAGGGACAACAACATGAATGCATGTTCATTATAGAATATTTACAAAGTAAATACAAGAAAATTTACAGATACTGTGTTCTGTAAAACAAATGAATTGGGCTATATAATCATTTATATTTCTCCTAGATAGAAGACAGGTGCTCTATAGGATAGACTGCTGGAACTTGAGCCAGGAACCCTGGAGTTCAAATCCAGCATTAGATACTTACTAGCTCTAGGTATGGCCCTAGCTGCCACAGTATGACCTTAGTGGATACTTAACCTTTTCTCTGCCTCTGTTTTCTCAACTGTAAAATGGGGATAATGATAGCACCTGCCTCAGAAAGTTGGTATGAAGATCAAATGAGACAGTAATTGTAAAGTGCTTAGCATAATGCCTAGAACATAGTAGGTGCTAAATAAATGCTTGTTTCCTTTCCTTTCTTTTAAAGCTCCATAACATATGGTCCTATGCCGCAGGTATACAAATGAGGTCATAGGGTTAGGCTAGATGACTTTCACAAGGTTTCTTCCAGCCACAAATTTATGAAACAGTGAGACTTTGATCTGTTAGTACTTAAACCTAAAGAAGTAACCCCTAATGGTTAAAAGTTCAGTCACAGAGACAGACTGGTAGCGGAGCATTGGAATAACAGCAAGGCATTTTGGCATCTCTTGATTCTTATTGAATTACACTATGTTTAAGGCCAGCCCTGGGTGCAAGTTGATGCTGCTTGAGCATCTGCTCCAATATGTGACAATGTGACAAATACTAGTGAGTTTTACTAGGGGTGGGCCGTGTGTGTGTGTGTGTGTGTGTGTGTGTGTGTGTGTGTGTGTGTGTAGGGTAGAATAACCAAGGGGCTATAGATTGGGAGCATTGGGGGGAAGGGGAAGGGAAAACGAATACAAAGTTAGGAATGAAATTTTGGGAATCATAAGTATCTCATTTCACCACTGAGTATATTGTTGGAGGAGCAAGGGTGGTGATGTCACTTCTATAGTTGCCTTCTCTTGGATTCTCATGGGAGAAACCAAACATATCTGAGAAAGCATTAAGGTTTTCAAAGACTGTGTCTTTATGCTGTTCTTAAGTGCAGGGGAATAACTCATCACAGGAATGTGTTTTAGGAGAGTAGTATGTAAAAATGAATCCTTATAGATCAAATCACATTGTAAATGGGCACTTGAGTCAGACTGAATAATGAGGCAAAAAACTAGAACCAAACAATGCAAATCAGCTGAATGCCAAAACAGACAGAACCAAAATATTACTTTATAAATTAATTGACAAATAGAAATTTGTCAAAAACAAGCCAAATTTTCCTCATCCTCCTCCAAAAAAAAAATAAATTAGGTCAAATGAGACCTGAGTAAGTATGTTTTAGGAGTAGCTGGGTGGATAGAACATGGTGGATAGAACACAGAACCTGGATTCAGGAAAACCAGAGTTCAAATCCAGCGCCAGAAATTACTAGCTATGTGATACTGGACAAGTCACTTAACTTGTCTGCCTCAGTATCCTCATCTGTAAAATGAGGATAATAATAGCACCTTTTTCTTATGGTTGTTGTGAGGATCAAATGAAATGGTTCATAAAGTGTTTTTTAGGTTTTAAAGCACTATATAAATGCAACCTATTGTTATTATGGTTTCTAAAACTTGATATAAACCATTAAAGTTCTCCTCTGATGTCTCATCATGGCATCATTCTAAGTTCCACAGGCTTGTACTTTCTCCTAAGCCAGAAAAGCTTTTAGTGGGGGTCTGATGATGGACTGGCTAAATTTGCCCAGGGCTATGTCTAGCTTGGTCATGGAGTGATGAAGCTTAAGGACATTGCCACTTACTAAGATCATCTACTTGCGGTATTGAAGGATCATGATCTGCAATGGAGTGCCTATGCTCACAAAATCACATATATTTGATTTGATATTTGAAGTATGGGGTGTCCCAAGCTTAAAACTACAATAAGACTTCTGGGTCACCCAGTAGAAAGCTAGAACAAAACTAGAGCAACTGAAACAAACTGACATTTCATCCATTCAAATGAATTGGTGTAACTCCTTTAAAGGAACCAGCTACTGAATCCTTCTATAAACTCCTATTCTAACTTTTCTGTTTAGTAAATTCAGAGATTTGTGTACAAGATTTTCTTAGAGTAGGACACATCTGCTCTTAATATAATGCAATGGATTTTCCTTTTGCAATTAAACTAGCGATTGTTTCCAATTGTAAACTTTTCTTTAAAAATGTATTTATTAAATATATTTATACATTAAATAATTAATTAAATATATAATAATAATAAATAAATTAAATATATATTTTATACACACACACACACACACACACACACATATATATATATATATATTAAGCAAACATTCTGCATAGTGATTCAACTTTGTGAATTGGGAATAAGTGGAAGCCCCTAAAATGGTCAATACTAATGAAAACACTTATTTACTGAGGATATGTCTTAGGAGCATAGATTTAGAGCTGGAAGAGACAATTTAGTTCAATTTCGTCTCATAGATGAGAAAACTGAGACCTAGAAAAGTCAAATGACTTGTCCAAGACCTCAAAAGTAGTCTGGGTTTTTAACTCTGGTTCTTTGATTCCATAGCCAGCATTCATTCCACTTTATCAGGGGTCCTTAACCCTTAAAGGATCTGTAGATAGATTTTAATGAATCTGTGAACTTAGATGGTTTACAACAAATCTTTATTTTAACTCTCTGAATGAAATGTAGAATTTCTTAAATTAACATGGACAACAAACATGGTTCTGATAAGGGGGGGGCATTGATTTCAGTGTATTGTCAATGGAGTTTGTTAAAGAACAAAAAGGTCAAGAACATTTACATGATTCTATGTTGCACTGGGAATGTTTCATCTCACTTCCTCAGTCTGGACCCTTCTAACATTTTCCTAGACCTCTTATTGACTCTTTTTATTGTCTTCAATGTTTCAGGATCACATTTACATTGGGCACTTACTCCAATCTGTCTATGGAGCCAAGTCTAGAAACTTTGTATTTCTCACACTTCGAAATGCCCTCTTCAGACTGTACGAAAAGATACAGCATCAGCTGTGAGAAACAGGAGGCCAGAGAATTAACAGCCCAAGGTGTTTTCTTAGACACTTACTAGCTGACATTTGAGCCCTGATTTTGGCATGGCCGAGCCTTTTAGAGGGAATGGAGTTACGAGTTATGTCAAACTCTATATTTAGGAAGAACAACTGTAAGCAATGACAGGAATTCTCTTTTAACACTTTATTTCCAAACGGAGTTCTACTCCAGCCTGGAGTGGCTCTCAGTGCCGGCTGGGACACAAAGCACTTGAATTATTTCAGCCACATGAAGAGAACCAGAAACAGGATCACAGCTTACTGAAGATAGTATCTCCTTCCCAGCCTCCAGGAAGCATTGCACTCGCTCACCTGACTGCTTGGATTTTTTTTTCTTATGATCTAAATAAATAAATAAACCAGGTAAGCCAAAGGAGTTGGATATGGAAACTGGGCTTTCTCCTAGGACGAATTCCTTCCTAAATGACATTGAAGTGGTTACTCCTTTCACAGTTTTGTCTGCTTGCTGGCAGGGAGCAGGGGCAGCTGATTTGTGAGTTGATCATACATTGCAATGGTATTTGGGTGGTGTTGTTGTTTTTTTAAGTTTGTTTGGCTCCAAAGGGATGCTGAGGTGAAAGCTCCTCTCTGACCCAGTGAAACAAACAAACAAAAAAAGCCAAAGTATTGGAATGAAATAAGTGTGACCTGAAAATGTGCTGTAAATTTGGGACGCATTAAAGTTGGCAAGCTGCTGCAAATAGATTTGGGTCTTATTCCCAGGAGGCTATGATGCTTAATCAGGAGTGTGATGGTTTGAGAAAACTTAACAGTATTATTGCTTTTGTCTGAGTACAATGCAAAGTAGTGACCATGTATTATTGTTACACCTTTTCAAGTTCAGAAGTGTTTTTTGCCTCCCCTTCTGAATGCCAGGTTCTGTTTAAGTGGTATAGTTCCTGTCCAAATCTTCTACACAGTCAGGGCTCTATAGCCATTTGTCCACGACTCTATTGTGTAACAATGTGTATCTATGTGCAGTATGGGTAAGAGGGTAGTATTTACTGACTGTCCTTTTTTTTTCTCTGTTGGCACCAAATTATGAATGTGGAGAGAATAAAGGTATCTTTCCTCCCTTCCTCCCTCTCTCCCTCAGCATATTTAAGGCAAATCAAATAAGGGGTCAGTCAGTCCAAACAGCTGCACATCTTTCTACACCCTTCTCAGGAATTATATTTAACTGTCAGGCAGAGGATAATTCCCTGTGGGTTTTAGATTTGCCTCTATATTTGACCGTTTAATAGAAATCTCTCCAAACATTGGCTTTATTTCTTTATGAGCCCTTCCAATGTAATTAGCAACTATTCACCTAGATGATGTGATTTTACTAGGAAGTAAAAAAGTTTAATTTAAAAGTAGAATGTTACATGTCTCCCACCTGAAACATGGGGCTTGCACTATTTCCAGTTTATATGACTAAGCATGAAATCCATAAAAGGTTAATGGTAATGTGTGGAGTAGCCAACAGACAGACTTCATCTTTTCATCCTAAGCTGGGAAGGGTGTCTAGTTCAGTAAGATGTTTCCAAAAGTCAAAATCAATATATGACTTTTTGATCATATAGTTTCCAGGTTTTAGCAGAATACTTAGAGTAAAGGGGATACGGTCACATTATGCTTCAAAGAACAGGATCCCAACTTGAGCTAAAGAGCTTGAGATGTGATATGAGTAAATCTGTCTGTGGTATAACTTTGGTAAATGGTTGGAGAATGTGGTAGAAAGATGAGGTAGCATTCAGTACAGTAATGGAGGTGAACCATGCAACAGGGAAGCAGACAAGAAATATTGTCTATTTTTACTCATTGGTCTGCTTTTGCCCTGATTTCTCTGAAAGTAAATGAGGACAGCAGGAACAGCCACCTAAGAGATTTACACAAATGTGTCATTAGTATATCTTCTCTTAGGAGCTAGGGTTGGAATCTGACCAACTTCCTGTAGACATTCAATACAGCTCAAGGTATGTGTCACAGAGAGAACTGTATGTAGATTTGAACTGCTGTAACTGGCATGATCCCAGCTATATGTATCTGTAATGCTCAGAAATACACAGAAAGACAAGGTAAAACACTAGTGGAGACAGAGGATTTAGGAGATGCTTATTATAAACCAAAACAAGGTGTTAGTTCAGATAATATAATTACAAAATTAGTAAAAATAATTTCATGGTTCTCCATGAACTGAACTTTTTCACTTTTTAAGCAGTTGGGGTAGGTTAAGTGAAAATATAATGTGTTCAATTTGGGAGCAGAATTAGGGATCCTCTAATACAACCACATTCCCTCATTTTATAGATGAAAAAATTGGGGATCAGGGAATTGAAGTTACTCACCCAAGGCAGAACTGTAACTTAAATCCACCTCATCTGATGTCAAATTCAGTGGTCTTTCCTTTCTTATGTGCTTATCCTCATCTCGGCATAAATTCATTGTTTAACTATGTGCATGGATGTGCCTGTCTGTCTGTCTGTCTGTCTGTCTGTCTGTCTATCTATCTATCTATCTATCTATCTATCTATCTATCTATCTATCTATCTATCATCTATCTATCTATCTATCTATCTATCTATCTATCTATCTATCTATCTATCTATCTATCTAT
>NW_027187277.1:2076741-2171981 GCF_028583685.1 Petaurus breviceps papuanus
TATCTATCTATCTATCTATCTATCTATCTATCTATCTATCTATCTATTCCCTCCCCCGGTCTCTCTCTCTGTCTCTGTGTCTCTAGTTCTGCTTCTCCATCTCCAAGTCTGTCTCTGCATCTGTCTGTCTGTCTGAGGGAGAACCCTCCTCTCTGGCACAGATCTGTGATTTCATCTCTGTCAAGAACTTCTTGTATGGAAACATCTTCTATTGATGCAGCTTGTCCATAACTTTGTCTGGGTTATGGAGAGGCTATATGACTTGCCCATGCTCATATAGCTAGTCAGGACTAGAACTTAGGTAGTTTTCACTTCATGCTTAGTCTGAGAACCAGCCTTGCAAAATTTGGACAGGGCCATCTCTAACTGGAGCTGGGATAGAGTGCCAGGCCTGAAGTCAGGTAGAATCATCTTCAAGAGTACAAATCCAGCCTCAGACACTTACTAGCTGTGGGACCCTGGGCAAGTCACTTAACCCTGTTTGCCTCAGTTCCTCATGTGTAAAATGAGCCAGAGAAGGAAATGGCAAAGCACTTCAGAATCTTTGCCAAGACAACCCCAGAGAGGGTCACAAAGAGTTGAACATGAAAATGGATGAATAACAACAAGTCACCAGCTTGGTCACAGGGAGATGAAATTTTTGAATACTGCCACTTGTACAAAGATCATCTATCACACCATAGCATCTCATAACTTTATTCAGAACTTGAATGTTCACTGTTAGCAATAGAATAGTCATAATCATAATCACAGCTGGGATCTGTATAGTGCCTTACAGTTTACAAAGCACTTTACAAATATCATCTCATTTGATCCTCACAACAGCTCTGGAAAGTAGGTGCTATTATTATCTCCGTTTTTACAGATGAGGAAACTGAAGCAGGCAGAGGTTAAATGACTTATACAGGGCCACACATCTGGAGGTATTAAAGGTGGGATTTGAACCCCAGTTCTAGGAGCTCTATTCATTTTTCCACTTAGCTGCCTCTAATATTTATTCTATGTTCTAATCTTGTTTTACGATTATATATAATACTTTTGAATGTACTTTTAGAGTATGGTCTTTTTAAAAATTTGTTTAATTTCTAATTTCAACTAGAAAGACAGAGTGCCTTTTTGGGAATACATCTAAGATTCATTAGGGGACTGTGGATTTGTAGGACTTTAAATAGTTTTTGAGAGTAGATGTATTAAAACATCATTGCCCTATAGTTTTCCTTTGAGAATTCCATTATGTGTCCTAGATTCAGTGATCAACTCCAATAAAAATGTAGATTTCTCCTAGTTGCTACTATCTTCTCCACCAATCCCAGAAATTATTTTTGAAATTTTTTTGGAGGGGGGAGGGCAGGGCAGTTGGGGTTAAGTGACTTGCCCAAGGTCACACAGCGAGTAAGTGTTAAGTATCTGAGGTCGGATTTGAACTCAGGTCCTCCTGACTCCAGGGCTGGTACTCTATTCACTGTGCCACCTAGCCACCCCTAGAAATTAATTTTTTATGTACAAATATATGTTTATATATATATGTGTGTGTGTACATACATATATAGCTACATATCTACTCTATGTAGATACTCTATACATCTCTCTATATACATATCTATCTTTATATACACATACACACATATGTTTATATTTACTTATTTGTGTATGTGTTTCTCTCATAGAATGTGAACTCCTTGGAGCCAGGGGCAATTTTATTTTTGCCTTTGTATCCAAGTGTGATGCTCAGGAGGCATCTAATGAGCACTTGTTGATTTAAATTCAAAAAAGAAAAGCAAAAATTGTGGCATCCAGTCAAGTTATATACTATATAGCAAATATACCCTCACAGCTCCTCTTTCATCATTATTTAAAAAATCTGAAAATGGGCTAACAAAATCTAAAAAAGCAAAATATCAATATGCTACTGCCCAAAGATGCATAAAGAAGCTTGTATCTGGACACCAAGTTAGCCAATGGGAAAGTGAAAAGGGTCAAGGACTCACCTGTTTTGTCTTCATAACATCAGACACCTGCAGTTTTGAGGGCAAAAATGATGAACAGCATTTCCTCTCTTGACTGTTTTGTTTCGTGTAGACACATGACAACATAAACATGTTTCACAGATCTCTTTCTCCTATACTTTACCTCTCGCAATGTTCACAGGTGCCAATAATTATGGTGATAAGGTTATTCTGTCACTAGCTATGGACAAGACTGAAAAAAATCACCTTGTATTTACATTTATAACCACTTTGATTGTTACTAAGATAGTTTTAGTTTTGATTGTTTTTAGGCAGTGAGACACTCTAAATTTGCTCCTATGTGGGTCCCCTCACTGAAATTTGTACCAGGGCACTGAAATTTTGACCTGCAGAAAATTTTAACATATGAACTCCCTCTGAAGCAGTATAGCAACCACACTTAGTTACCAACTAATAGTTTAGCACCTAGTTAGCAAGAATAATTATTTTAAATTGAAACCTACCAGATTACATTATTAATAATACCTATCTATAAGCCACTATTATGATATTTCCCCTTTACACTCAACTGAATTTGTTTTACTCCTTGAAAATAGATTTTTGATATTTTTGTTATTACAGCACTTAGGTTTTCCCCTGTATTGCTCCCTCCATACCCCCATCAGCCTTGTAACAAAGATTTTTTTTTTAAAGAAAAAGAGAATAGAAAAAATTCAATTAAATTGATAAATACATTAAGAAAAACACAAAAAACTATATATGCAACTTGTAGACTGCCAACCTCCCCTCCTCCCCATCTTTGCAAAGGACCAGGGTAAGGTGTTTTTTAGTCTTATTCTTTATAATATTGCAATAGTAATTTTAAAAACTGGTAGTTTTTTGTAGTCCTTTCCATTGTTACAGTCATTGTATTAATTGTTTTTCTGGATCTGCTTACTTCATTTTGCATCAATTTATATAAGTCTTTCCATGCTTCTCTGTATTTATCATGTTTATTTTATTTTTCTTTCAGCAGGTTAATATTCATTACATTCATGTGCAACATTTTGTTGAGCCATTACTTAGCTAGTAGACATCTACTTTGTTTCCAGTTCTTTTCCATAACAAAAGATGTCACTGTAAATATTTTGGCATATGAGACCTTTCTTTTTGCTAATGGGACATTTTAGTCATTTTTTTGGCATAATTCCAAACTGCTTTCCAGAATGGTTGTACTAAATAACAATTCCACCAGCAATGCATCAGTGTGCTATCTTTCTACAACCCCTCCATCATTGACTATTCTCATCTTTTGTCATGTTTGTCAATTGTCTTAATTACTTCTTGTACTATTTTCACTCCATGAACCTAATGAGTTGATTTGAGGACCCTTTCACTAGGTACAAAATTATGAATTAACTTTGATCAGAATAATCCATTGATTCAAGAAATTATTTTAAAAAATTAAATTCTGGGGAATTTCAAACATTGTTTTGGTCTTTCAGAAAAAAACCCCAACCTAACCAATCAACAGAATACTTAACTTCTGTTGACACTACAAAGAAGAAATGACTAATGTAGGCTAGTAGATTACCATTCCCTATTCATGTCAGAAGACTAGAGATTTTCCTTCTATTTGAGAAAAACAGAAAGGACAGACTCTTTCTTGATCCAACACAATAGGTAAATATTTATTGGTCATGAGGCATTCATACTCAGATTTCCTACATTTAGATATTGGCTTGTGTCTATTTATTCATTTAAAAAAATTGATTTTAAAAGACTTACTGAAACATATTCTTTGTTATGCTATACTTTTTCAAAAAATGATCCTTCCCCTTTACATTCCTCCCTTGTAACAAAGAAAAATAGCTATGCAGAAAAACTAACATAGCAGCCATATGTCACCATATTTAACATTAACCTCTTTTAGTCATTCCCCTTATCTCCATTGAGAATAGAGTAGTATTTATCATCTGTCCTCTGGGACCAAGATTAGTCATTGCATTCAGTCCAAATTCCCTCTTAGTGTTATTTTCATTTATAACATCATGGTCTTTGTATATACACTGTTTTCCTGGTCCTACTTTCTTCTTTCTGTATCAATTTCATGCAAATCTTCCCATGTTTCTGAATTTCACATAACAGTCATTTCTTAAAGTTCAATACTATTTTATTACCTTCAGATGCTAGAGTTTATTCAGTCAATTTCCAATGTATTGCCACCCACTTTGTTTCAAGTTTTTTGCTAACACAAAAAGTGCTGGTGTGACTATTTTGGTAAATATGAGATTTTCCCTCCTATGTCCTTGACTGCCTTGAGTCATATGCCTAGTAGTGAGATTGCTGGATCGATGATTTTGAACTATTTAATGACTTTTCTCATATGATTACAAATTGTTTTCTAGAACATTTGGACCAAGTTAGAACAGTTCATATTTTTATGAATTTTATTATCTATAATGTAGATGATACTCACAGCTAGGGTTTGGGGAAGGGGGTAGTAGAGGTGAGATACTCAAAAAGGACTTACGTTCTGAACTCAAGCAGACCCAGATTCAGTCCTGGGACAACCTGGTTCATTGAACCCACACTGCAGACTGTCAGGGAAAAGCTCTTAAAAAGAGCTTAGGTATGGTTTCATATCCAGGATTTTCCCTAAAGGAGATTAACAGGGTCCCTTCTAGGAAGGTATTCACTGTATAAAGTAGTAGAAAGCAGGTATTGAATAGCCATTTATTTCTTCCACCTCAAATAAAATGCTTAAAATGCAAAAGACTCAAACATGCATTAACAACCACTTATACAACAAACTCTAAGCCATTACTTCTATCATATTCTCATGAGGTAGGAAAGGCTCCCAGGAGACTTGTGGGACTGATAGCAGATTTCACTTTTACTTTAGTCTGTAGTATTTTAAAAAAACAACCCGAGGTCCAGTTCTTTTGACCAGCAAGGAATTGCTTGTTCCCCAGGCAGCAGTCATCTTTTTCAGAAAAGGTACATATTCAGGTCTCTCTTCCCACTGGTCAAGTAGCCTCCAGTTCAAGCCTCTGGAGCCCTTGTAGTCAGGAGGCATCAATGAGGCTGGAAACAGCTGTCTCTTAGGATAGTTATTTGGTGACCTTTGCCCAGAGAAAGAAACATAAAGCAGAAGAAACAGTCAGGAATCCAGTCTTGGTCTAACTTAGGCAAGCACATATTCTTACTGATAGATGCATGACTGTCATTGCTACTGCTAGGGAGAGGGATGGGAGAAAATTCTCCTCCCTATACCCTTTCATCTGGAAGTCCAAAGGAAAGCTGGCAGAGCCTCGGGTGACACACTGTAAGGAGAGTAAGGGAGATAGAGGCAGAAATTGTCCTCTCCTCTTAGAACCTCGGGAGTGGGTAACTTTTTCTGGCTTATTCAACCACCAATTGTTTTTGACCCTTTGTGCCATGGGTAGCATGAGACCAGCCAGCATCCATTAGTCATACAGGTCCTTTATCAAAGGGCCAGCACACATGAGGTTCACCAAAGGGTCCAGGACTCTGTCTCATCTGTATACATGCTCCATGGGATAGCTACCACCACACATAAATTCAGAAAATGTTTGTGAGCCTCTCACTGTTAGCAAGGATTCAAAGAATGTTCTAGGACAGTAGTGGGGAAGCTACAGCCTCGAGGCCACATATAGCCTTCTAGGTCCTTGGCTGTGGCCTTTTGACTAAGTCCAAGTTCTACAAAACAAATC
This sequence comes from Petaurus breviceps papuanus, assembly GCF_028583685.1. Taxonomy (NCBI): domain Eukaryota; kingdom Metazoa; phylum Chordata; class Mammalia; order Diprotodontia; family Petauridae; genus Petaurus; species Petaurus breviceps. The sequence goes on from NW_027187277.1 coordinate 2,082,425, forward strand.
CTTTTATTAAAGGGATTTGTTCTGTGAAGTTTGGATTCAGTCAAAGGGCCACACTTAAGGACCTAGAGTGCCATATGTGGCCTTGAGGTCTCAGGTTCCCCAGTTTTGTCTAGGGATATAAAATGAGAATCCAAGCCCCTTCTGTCTATGAGATTCCTCATCTATGAAATTGTATAATGTATAATAAAATTCCTGAGATTCCTCATCTATTAAATGAAGAGATAGGGATTAGTTGGACTCTGATGGCCTATCTAGCTTTAGATTTATAGTTCTCTTATGATTCTATTATGTCAACAAACATTTCTTAACAACCTTCTATATGCAAGACACTGTACTAGACACCAAGAATACAAAGATAAAATGATAAACAGCCCCTGCCCTCAAGTGCTTACAGTCTAAGGAGAGAGGGATAAAACATGCACACACAAATCACTTGAATATAAATTAGAATGTGATCAATATGACAAGGAATATTAGAGCACTAACTCTGCAATGAGAAACTGTATAAATGTATAGGTATAAATCACAACTCTATACTTTACTAACTGTGTGACCTTGGGCAAGTCACTTAAACTCTAAGGGCCTATAAATGAGGGAGTCAGACAAGATGACCCCAAAGGCTTTTATCTAGCTCTAAATCCTAAGTGTATAGGAAAGGTTTATCAGAGAAGAGGGAAGACAGAGAAGGAGGAAATTGGGGCATTGGGGAAGATTTCCTTTAGAGAAAGCAGTGCCTGAGCTGACATTTAAAGGGAGATTTCAATGAGTGGAGATATTGAAATTATTTCACTTGGTTTCATAGCAATCCTTTGAGGGAGTTGGGGTCAGTATTATTAACCTCATTTTTTAGATTAGGAAACACAGGCTCTGAAACTAAGTGACTTTCTCAAAATGATGCAGTTATTTACTTATTTATCTTAGAAAAGGCTTAGGGGTGGCTAGGTGGTGCACTGAATAGAGCACTGGCCCTGGAGTCAGGAGGTCCTGAGTTCAAATGTGACCACAGACACTTAACACTAGCTGTGTGACCTTGGGAAAGTCACTTAACCCCAATTACCTTCCTCCCTCCAAAAGAAAAAAAGCAAAAAATAAAAAGGCATAGCAAGTATAGTTACAAAGCATTTCCCTCTAAAACCTGGGGTATCTATCACACAAATACACTCACACTCTATGTGGGGAGAATTAACACAGACAAAATTGTTGTTATTTAGACATTGTCATATCCAACTCTTTGTGACCCCATAGATCATTGCATGCCAGGCCCTTTTATCCTCCACTATCTCCTGAAGTTTGTCAAAGCTTATGTTCATTGTTTCCATGACACTATCCATCCATCTTATCCTCTGCCATCCTCTTTTCCTTTTGCCTTCAATCTTTTCCAACATCAGGGTCTTTTCCAGGACAATGGGATTAAGGCACATTTGGAAAGAACACATGTGTAGACAATTCACAGCTCTTTATGAGCAGAGCCTTTATGTCCTTTTCTTCTCTAGAGGAACCTCAAGAATTTTGCTGCAGGGTGTGGTATCAGTGACATTTCATTGTTTAGTGGGAGTAGCTTCTTGCAGGGCATGGAATTTCTTCTGGATGGGCAGCTCATCTTGTAGGGGAGGGTTCGTGCCAAGTAGGTCACTTGGCTGCTGACCTGACTTCCCACTAGACTTGGCTGCTACCTGACTGATCCAGGAAGGTCATTCAGCCACTGTGTTGTTCTCAGGGGGTGCGCTGGACAGGTCAATCCTTTGGCCTTCCTAGGTTCATTCTTTGATGGATAGCTACAATCTTCATCCCTTTCAGACCCTAACTTGACTGAGTGTTACGGTGTTCCTTTTAGTTGGAGTGTTATAGCACTCTGCAGCAAAGTCAAAAGTTCTTAAGCCTAGAACTGGCAGAAGCCTTTTCTTGGAACTTGACTCTTGCTGCCTTCAAGCAGGAAGTGGGAGAGAGATGGCCTATTGTGTTTGACATTCCTTTCTGGTTCAGAGGGAGCTTCCTCAAGTGAGTTGACTCTACCTTTATCTATTTTTCAATTAAGATTTTTTTTTTCAATTAGCAAGCATTTATTTTTTCTCCTCCTTCTCTGCTGGCCTCTTTTCCAAATGACATAGTTATTAAGGGCACAAATAGACTCTAAATCTCGTATTGAAGAACCAGTGCTCTTTCCTAACATCCTGTGGAATAGAGTGGAGAAAGTCCTATACAAAGAAAGAACTTTCCAGATCTCTGAGATTTTAACAAAGGATGTAACATTATTCAATTAAATTGAGATGCTACAAGTCATACATAGTAAGAAAGAAATTGGATTTGCAGGCAGGAGACCTGAGTTTGGCAATTCAGCATTGGGCGATTTCTTTTTTTCCTTTTTTTTTTTTTTTTGGCTTTTTGGAGGGGGGAAGGCAGGGCAATTGGGGTTAAATGATCTGCCCAAGGTCACACAGCTAGTAAGTGTTAAGTATCTGAGTCTGAATTTGAACTCAGGTCCTCCTGACTCCAGGGCCGGTGCTCTATTTACTGTGCCACCTAGCCTCCCCTATTGGGCAATTTCTAACTGTGTGACTCCAAGGAAGCTATATAACCTCTCAGCCTCAATATTATCTTTGTAAAATGGAGATTATTATACTCATACTTCCTAAATCATAGGATTAGGAGGGTAATACTTTAAAAACCTTGAATGATATACAAATATGAGATTTTTACCATATCATTTGAGACAGTAATTTCTTGTTAAAAGGAGAGAAATGATGTTTGTCAAAATCTCAAAAGAATCAACCAACATTTTTTGAGGATCTCAGTTTCTTCAACTGCAAAATGAAGGGTTTAGACTTGACAGTCTCTAGGGCACTTCTGGCACCAAAGCCCATGAGTTCCTATGTATTATTTTTGAGGTCCTGTGGTGAATACTATGGTAAACACAAAGAAACAAGCAAGATACAGGGTCTAGTGCTCAAGGAGATGTCAATCCAATAGATGAGATGCACAAAATTAAAAACCACAAGCATTTTCTTACATGGGCAAGTTGCTTATCCTCCCTGACCTCTGATTATTCATCTATGAAATTAGGGGGTTGGACTAGATGACCTCTGAGGTCACTTCCAATTGTAGATCTTGTTGTTTAGTTGCTTAAGTCATCATTGTTCATGGAGGATCATGTTAGACCCTTTGTGACCTTCTTTGGGGTTTTCTTGGCCAAGGTACAGGAGTGGTTTGCCATTTCTTTCTCCAGCTCATTTTACAGAGGAGGAAACTGAGGTAAACAGGGTTAAATGACTTGCCCAGGGTCACACAACCAGTAATAGTCTGAGGCCGGATTTAAATTCAGGTCATCTTGAGTGTAGAAAGGCTCTCCATCCATTGTGCCACCTAGCTGCCCATTATGAACTTATGATGCAAATATGCATTTAATATGCATCTACTTTGGGCAAGCCATTGTGCTAGACATTGAGGACACAGAGATAAAATGGCAAAACCTGCAAAAAGCTCACAATATAATGGGGGTGAGTGAGTAGAGCATGCTCACAAAGTTACAGTTAATTATACAGAGCAGCAAAAGAATACTGAAGGGTTGGTTTAGACAATAAGCACCAGAGAAATCCAGAGAAGGAGTGTTTCTCTAGGTCACCTTCCTCATCTGCAAAGTTCAGCTTTAAGTGGAAAGTTTACCACAGTGATGGATAATAATGGAGGGTCTATGGAGAATTTTTCTTTGCTCTCCTCCTATGTGTGGGATGGGGCAAGGAGATGGTAGCACCCTTTGAGTGTCTGATTGCCTCTTATTAACATTAGGTGCAAGGGATATCATCATTTCTTTCTATGAATGATTCATCAGGAAAGCTCAGGTGTTCCCTCTCCTTCAGGTATTTGAAAGGGGAATAGCTAAGTAACTTTGAAAACTGAGACTGAAAGGATATATGACTAGTGAAAGGTATGACTGTCCAGTAGAATCATGAGTTAAATTCTAATTTATCAAGGCGGAGAATCTGAATGCTTCAGGCTCTAACATTTTCTTACTTGTTTTTCAGGGATAAGACTTCTTGAATATGTCAAAACAGCCGGCTTCTAACGTCAGGGCCATTCAGGTAAGCAACAATATTTGTATTTTAGTAACAACTATAGGACCTCTATTTTTTGTGCTTCATAAAGTATTTATTTTTGTTGTTGTTAGTTTTGTTCATTGCAGTCAGACTAGTTGATCATTAACTCCAAGAAAAGAAGGATGTTCTCCTGGGGTTATGCTTATGATTAGAGGATAAAAAGATATTTTTACTTAATTTTTCTAAATAAGAAAACAAAAAAATTGATTTATGAATGACAATTAAAATACTTTATTTCTTCTTCTAAATGCTGATAATGAAAGTCTGCCAGGTGAAAGTGAATGATACATTCAATTTCATGTTTTTGTTGATTGATTTGGATTAGAAGTACTGCTTTCTTGAAGGAAGAAGTTCCTGGGGACTTTGTGTGTCTATGATATTTTCCTGTCTCATCTATTTAAGTTTTCCTTCCTTTTCATTCACTCATATTTAATCTCCACTTGGTCAGACTGATCTGGCTTGCCCCCAAAAGGAGGGTATATGCTTTTTGAAATGAAGTAAAATAAAAGTTTTAAATTTTGCTTGAATAGTCATCAATTTGGTTTGTTTATTCTCTTAAGGACTGTATGAAACCCTTCAACTTTCCCTTCCTTCTATCAGACTTATTGCCAAGCAACATCCTGACTCCAGCTTTGGTTCTTATCAATGCCTGCTGACAAAAATGGAGACAATCTCTTCCCCTGTAGGGAATATTTTCAATTTTGCTTCTAGACTGTCTTGAATACAATAATGCTTTAAAGAGTTTCATTTTAATTTTAGCTCTGACACTTTATCATATCAGAACTAGAGTGGGAAGTCATGGAGGCTGCTCTTGATGATATAGGTTTGGGGGTGTTGCCATGGAGCCATTGGGCTGTAGAGAAATTCTGTCACAGGGTATGGTGGGAACTGTGAGGGAACACACAGCCCTTTATCAGTCATGATTAATGCATATCCTTGGATTAATGGAGCTCTTAGTTAATGGAGCAAAATGTCCAGCATGCCCTGGACACACTGTGGTGAACAAAAGACCTAGGATGGACATCATTAATTGGCAAGAATGCCATTTTACATGATCTTTTTGAGCAACCACCCAAGCTTCTATCTCATGAAGTAGGGCATATCCTAATTTCTTGTGTACTCAGCTGAAAGGGCTTGAGTCCTAGGTCAATGCATTTAATTATTCTCTGTTCTTGGTTTCAGTGAGTGACATTTATTTCATGTGTTTTCATGTAGGGGATGGAATACTAGACTTGGAATCAGAAAGACCAGAATTTGAATGCTACGTCTGATGTTGACTAGCTGTATAACCATTAAAAAATGAGAATAGGGAGGGGAATTGTATTAGGCAGGATGATATAGTGCCCTGAATTCTGTACTTCTTGACAGGAGGATTTGGGCTTACTTCTAGCCTCACTGACTGTATGACCATGAACCAATCCTATGACTTCTCTGAGCCCCAATCTCCTCGATGGGACAATAATACAATTGACCTCATAAGCATTTTGTGAGGCTCACCAAATTATGTATGTAAAGTATGCTATGAACTTCAAAAATCACTACCGTTATCACTATCTAATGACTCCCCATAGGTCATACTATCTCGTAGCATTGACAATGTACTAAAATGAATTTTGCTGTTGTCTTATTATATGTCATAAATATAGCGATAATTTGTGTGGATGTCTATTTTTCTCCTTTGACCTAATCCACTTCCTTATTTTTTAGGAAAAAAAAACCCAAACAACCTGCTGTTTTTCCTTGCTTCATGCTCTCTCTTAACTTTTCATTTAAAATGTTCCAATATTAACCCTAATAACTTTGTAGATGCAGAAATATGTCAGTATCAGTTAAAAAAAAACTTATTAAACTATCTTAATCCTGTGTATTCTGTTAAAAACCAAAGTGAACCAACCAATCAAAAAGTCCAAGCTATCAACAATTCTTTTCTTTGGATGGGGTATGACTTCTTCCACTAAACTCTATGCTAAGCAGGCTGATTCAATACACCTTCAAAAAGGAAGAAATTTACTCTTTTTTTTCCTTTAGGAGTAGGGTTTATTGTTATTTGAAATGTCTTGGCACCATAGATGCTGAGGTGAAAGGAATTTCAGAGGCTATATAATGCAAACCCATTATTTTACAAAATGGGAGTTAACAGAATTTATGTTACTCTTAAAAGGTCACACAGATTATGTGTCAGAAGTGGGATCTGAACTCAGATCCTGTGCCAGAGCCACTCATTATTCTGCTGTGCCATTTCTTTGAGTAGCTGATGTCATTTGAGGGGTACTGAAAAAGTGACATATTGAATTAAAATAATTAACAATATCTAGCACCATAGAGTTTACAAAGCACATATCATTTGATCCTGTCAATTGCTATGGGAGGTATATGTGATCATTTTACAGATGAGGAAACTGAGACTGAAAAGTAGGTTAAATGACTTGCCTATGGTCAGATACTTGCCCAAGGTTACATGGCTAGTTTTTGCTTTTTGTGTGGGTGTTAAGTGTCTGAAGTGTCTGAGGGCTGAATTGAACTCAGGTCCTCCTGACTCCCGGGCTGGTGCTTTACTCACTGTGCCACCTAGCTGCCCCTGAGGCTTTGCATTCTTTCCAACTGGCTTCATCCACTCAGTGAACCCGTGTTGTGAGAAACTAGAACTTGGTGATACTCTGCCCAGCACTAGAGAAGGTCAGCCATAGTCCACCCCTCACTTACTTCCTCAGCTTCCATCAGGGGAAACAATCAGACCCCATAACAAAGTTCCTTCTAATTTGGATGAATAAAACCCCAACAATCAGACCCCATAACAAAGTTCCTTCTAATTTGGATGAATGAAACCCCAACCATTTTAGCAGAATCACAGATCAAAAGGATTTCAGTTGGTAGTCACCCAGGTTGGAGGACTTTTGTTCTGTTGAATTTCTGGTGGAGCTATGCTATTTCCTAGGGCAGGATGTCCAAGTGCAGGCTCTTCCAATGTTGACATGAAAGTAGAGGAAAGTAAGAAGACATCAGGGCGTACTGGATCTGATATGTGCAATTAAAGAATTTGACATGACAGGTTGTGATGAAAGCTAGAACTGCTGTGACATCTAATCCTATCAACAATCTGCATGGTAACCACTCTCTAATGAGACAAAATTGTATACGGCTCATTGGCACCATGTCCCATGCTTTTTCAGAAAGTCTTTCCTATTTTGGGAGCCATGGTGGTCATCTCCATTTTTTAAGCTCAATATTTTTTTTGAGGGGGAAAGGCAAGGCAATTGGGGTTGAGTGATTTGCCCAAGGTCACACAGCTAAGTGTCAAGTGTCTGAGGTCAGATTTGAACTCAGGTTCTCCTGACTCCAGGGCTGGTGCTCTCTTCACTTTGCCATTTAGCTGCTGCAACTCAATGTTTAAAGAAAAATTCCCTCCAAAATTGAACTGAGGAGGGCTTCTATTTTTTAGTTCAAGCTATAATCCTTTGACTGTTCCTAAATTAAGCTTAAGAGCTTCTTGAAAGCAACTCTAAGACTCTCTTCAAATTAAACATTCCATTCATGTAACATTTCTCACTCTGGGTTCAAAGTGCAAGGATTCAAAAATGGCTCTTGGTAGTTTAAAGGAAAGTAGAAAAAAACTAGGTGCCAGCGCACAGATATTCACTACTCTTTTATTTGGAGGATGCTTCCCATGCTATGAAGTGTAAGGAATCCAGAGACCTTCCATAAATAGTATACCTTTTTTCATCAGAACTTCTGAGGAGACAGGAATCAAGACTGTTTCAAAGAGAGCAAAAAACACAGAGTGATTAGTTCTAAGTCCCATGGAGAATCAAGGCATTGCAAACAGAAAAATCCAGATCCTTTGAGTCCCTGTTTAGTTCTTCATTGACTAAATCATTGCATTGAGATAAAACAAAGTGTTCCTCCTTTGAAGCACTGAAAATCATTTTTTAAAAAAAATTCCTTCATCTTCAATTTGTGGTCTCATGAAATTGAGAAAGATTTTCCATTAGTACCTTTACTAAGTGGTATTAGGCAGTACTCAGACCCAACCTTGGGCAAAATTGTGATGTAGACAAACTTTTCTCTCTTTTTAGCATTTTCTCTCTCCCAATCTCTCAAAGTTCTCATTGGTCCACTGGGGAGAAAAGCAAATTATTCACACTAAGATTTTAGCAGCTGAAGGAGTTACAGCTTCCCGGAGTAGATCTATTTTAAGATATATTTTTAAAAAGTCACAGAGAGGGCATTGATACAAAATAATATTTAATATCCTCACTTATAAAATAAGGGTTTTGATGGGATGATATCAAATATCCCTTCTGGTCATATCACTATGATTTTCTGAATTTCTATTAGTGTACTTTAAGCAACATTGAGGAAGATAGTTGTAGGTGAGGGAGATTTAAAAAAATACCTTAATTTAACCATCTATTTACATATGACTATGTGTAATGATAATAACTATCATTTTAGGTCTTCAAAGGACTTCCTACATTATTTCATTTGGTTCTTGTAATGATCCTATGATGTAGGTACTATTATTACCCCCATATCACAAATGAGGAAACTGAAGGTCACAAGGTTAAGTGACTCACCCAGGGTCTCATAGCTAGTAATGTCTTAGGCAGGATCTGAGTAATTTCCTTCCTTCTATTCTTCCTTCCTTCTTTCCTTCCTTCCTTGCTCCCTTCTTATCATCCTTCCTTCCTTGCTTTCTTCCTTCTTCCTATTCTTTTTTGTTCCTTTTAATAGTATAGTGTATATTCCTAAATATATATTTTTACTTTTAATTTACAAAGACTTATTAAGAAAGTATCTCATTATTAAAATAACCTACCAAGAAAACTCATATCTCTTCAGAAGCTCATTGAAGGAAACTCCCATTGTTTTAGCAGTAAATTACCAAACATCATCAGTTATTAATGAAATGACAGAATGAATCTGGTAAGAGAAGGGGATAATTTAGAGAAACAAAGTACCACACTTCAAAATGCAGCAATGTAGCATTGTCCCCACTCTAAAAGTTCATTCACCACAGCTAGAATTAGCAAAGGTTACATAGGAGGAATACTAATTTTGTCAGGGGCTTCTGGGAGGGGGTTGAGGATCTTTGTAAACTACAAAGATATCAGTGGAAAATGATCTAAAAACAAGTATGCAATGGGAGAAACTTTGAAAGTGGTTAGTGCTGGCCAGCTCCTGGAGGGAGAGAAGGAGGTGAAAGGTAAAAGAGTGGGGAGGTTGGGGTGTGAGGGTGAGAGGAAGGGAGGTTATGACAAGCAATGGCAAATAAGAACCAACAATGTTCAATAGCAACACCGTAAATCCAACAGATTTGGGAAAAGAGACCTTAATCTCTTGAATTCAATGAAGGTTACTGACTATGTAGGGGAATAGTGCTTCTGGGATCCCAAGTACCCAAAAGATGGGGCCAAATAGGAGATGATGCAGAAAGCAACACAAATAATTAAGAGAGTGGAGGAATTGGCTTACAAGGACTTTGTTTTTACTTCTGTTCATCTGTTGAGATCGATGGTAGGATCAGTTTCACATCAGATAGGTTGCCTATTGGGGAACTTAACCCATTTCTGGCAGAGGACAAGCCTAGAGATCTCATTGATCTTTTCTGTCCCCAACTTCCAGGATGTAACTAGCAATGACTAGCTTGGAAAAGTGATGAGCAGTGCCAGCTGAGGCAGCAGGGTCTTTCAAAATGTTTGGCAGATGTAACTACAGAAGAGGAAAAGGAAAAGGGAAGGATAATGAGAATTTTCATTAAGTGCATTAAGAAAAGAAAAATATTAGAGACTGATTTCCTTTGTGTTTGTATGATATTGAGTCTACATGGCTATAGAGGAGTTCCCTGGCCAGTTTTAGAATTATCCATATTCACTGATCTCAGCTGATTTTTTCATTTTGGGGTGTTTTGTTTTGTTTAAAAAATTAGTTCATTATTCTGTACACCCCTTTGAAAGAGGTAAAATACTTTGTGCCCAATTTACAGGTGGAAAAATGAAGCCACCAAGAAAACTTTGTTTGCTTGAGGTTACGCAGCAAGTTAATGGATATATGCACACACATATACACTTATATACCCATCTGAATAATATATACACACAGCATAAAGTAAATAAATACAAATATATGCAAAGAAGCTAAATACAAGCTATTTGGGGAAGGAGGGCACTAACAATTTAGAGAGGGAGGAGTGTCAGAGAGACTTCAGAGAGAAGGTGGTGTTTGATCCGGGTCTTGAAAAAAGATAGGGATTTTATAAGATGGCAGTGAGGAGGATGTGGATTCCAGGGGGAAAGCCAATGCAAATGCATGAAGATGGGAGATGGAGTACTGTGTATGATGAACAGAGAGAACACTTTGGCTGGGTTGCAAAATGTGGGAGGGAGAGGAATATACAACAAAACTGAAAGATATTTTCAGGCCAAGTTTTGAAGGGCTTTAAAAATTTATCAGGGGGTAGAGGCAGCTAGGTGGCACAGTAAATAGAATGCCGGCCCTGCAGTCAGGAGGACCTGAGTTCAAATTTGACCTCAGACACTTGACATACTTGCTAGCTGTGTGACCTTGGGCAAGTTACTTAACCCCAATTGCCTTGCCTTCCCCCCCTCCAAAAAAGAAAAAAAAACTCATCAGAGGACAGCTATATGGCACAGTGAAGAGAAAAACAGCCCTGCAGTCAGGAGGACTTGAGTTCAAATCCAGCCTCAGACACTTGACCCACTTACTATCTGTGTGACCTTAGGCAAGTCACTTAACTCCAATTACCTTGCCTTTCCCCCTCCAAAAGCAAAACAAACTTACTAGCTCTGTGACCTTAGGCCAGTCACTTAACCCCAAATCACCTTGCCTTCTCCCCTCAAAAATACACAAACCAAAAACTTATCAGAGGAGTAGGGAAGTTAGTGACATAGTCAGAGCTATAAATAAGAAAAATCACTCTGACAGCATTATGGGACATTGGCTGAAGTGGGGAGAGACTTAAGGCAGGGAGACCAACTAGGTTCAGTTCAGTTGTTTTTCAGTCATGTCTGACTCTTTGTTATGCCTTTTGGAGTTTTCTTGGTAAAGATACAGGACTGGTTTGCCATTTCCTTCTCCACCTCATTTTACAGATGAGGAAACTGAAGCAAACAAGTTTAATTGACTTGCCCAGGGTCGCAAGACTATTAAGTGTTTGAGGCTGGATTTAAACTCAGGAAGATGCATTTGGATAACCTATTGTAATTACAAGAGGTAGTGAGGGCCTGAACTAAGGTAGTAGAGAAAGGGGTCAGATTTGAGAGATATTGTGGAGGTAGAAACAGCAAGATTTGGCAATTTATCGAATGTGTGGGATGAGAGAGATAAAAATGGAAGAAAATATCAAGGTTACAAACCTAAGAGTCTGGAAGAATGGTGGTGCCTTTGACAGAAATAGAGAAGTTTGGAAGTGGGATGTATTTAGGGGAAAAATAATGACTTCAGCTTTGGATGTGTTAAGTAGGAGATGTCTCTAGGACATCTAGTTTGAAAAGAATGTTTAATAGGTAAGTGGTGATATAGGATTAAAGCTCAGTGGAGAGTAGGACTGTTTCATAGGTGTGTGTGTGTGTGTATATATACACACATATACATACATGTGGTGTGTATTTCTACATGGCCACCAATATACATATACAGTCACATATATGTATATCTGTGTGTGTATAGATCTCCTTAGCATGGAAACGATAACTAAACCTATAGTAACTGATGGGATATAGAGAAACAGGGTACTCAGGATTGAACTTTTAGGAGTACCTGCAACTGGGGTGTGTGGGATGGATGATGAACCAGAAAAGGAGACTGAGAAGCAGAAGTCAGACAAGTAGGGGAACCAGGAGAGAGCAGTATCATGAAAACCTAGAGCAGGGGTGGCCTCAGGGGTGCTGGGTCCCCACCCCTGACCTAGATAATATCCATCAGGAGGAGCTGTATCAAATTCTGAAGGTATCAAATTCTGCAGATAGTAAGGAGACAAGCATTTATTAAACACTTACTGGGTGCTAGGCACTGTGGTAAGAACTTTACAAATATTATCTCAGTTCATTCTCACAATAACCCTGGGTGGTGGGTGCTAATATTATTCTCATTTTTTTATAGTTCAGGAAATGGAGGCCCCTAGGGGTCAAGTGACTTGTCCAGGGCCCCACAGCTAGTAGCTGAGGCTATTTCTTTTTTTTTTTTGAGAGAGGAGGGCAGGGCAATTGGGGTTATGTGACTTGCCCAAGGTCACATGGCTAGTAAGTGTGTCAAGTGTCTGAGGCCAGATTTGAACTCAGGTCCTCCTGACTCCAGGGCTGGTGCTCCATTCACTGAGCCACCTTGCCACCCCTATCTGAGGCTATTTCTGAACTCAGGTCTTCCTGATTCCAGACCTGGCACTCTAATCCACTGTGTCACCTACCTTTCTTAGATGGGTATAGAAGGATGAGAGTCAAAAAGAGTATGCATGATTTGGCAACTAAGAGATTAACTGAAAACTTTTGAGAGCAATATCAATTGAATTATGAACCCAAAGCCAGATTACAAGGGGCTGAGAAATGAGTAAGAGAAGAGGAAAACAAGGAAGTGAGTAGACAATGAATTCTTTTCTAGGATTTTGGCTAAGGAAGTTAGCAGGGATATGAGATAATAACTTGAGGGGATGGTAAAGTCTAGTTATCTTAAAACTTAGGCTTTTAAATACTTTACTGTATATCATATCATCTAAATAGCTGAATTATGAAATCTGTGATCACTCAGAATTCTCTAGATAATATTTATGTTAAAAATATTCTTGGGGCAGCTAGGTGGCACACTGAATAGAACACTGGTCCTGGAGTTAGAAGGACCTGAGTTCAAATCCTACCTCAGTCATTTGACACTTAACTAGCTGTGCGACCTTGGGCAAGTCACTTAACCCCAATTGCCATGCCTTCTCCCTTCCAAAAAATATTCTTGTGCAATTTCTTTAAGTATTAAGCTCTCTGAAAAAGAAACTATTCATGTAACTGTCTCAACATTTTTCAGACTGGTTTTTACTTATTTTATGCCTTTAGTATGCACTTATTTTGAAGACCTGTCTCAAAATAGAGATCTGTATAAAACGTTTAGATATGGGAGGGTTCTTCAAAGTCATAATATATATATAATATTCATATATGTTATATGGCAAGGTATGTACATACATATATGTGTATATAGATAGATAGATAGATAGATAGATATACACACAGATATATATATATATATATATATATATATATATATTCCCCTAATTATACAGATAAGAAAACTGAGCCCCAGAGAAGTGAGGTAAAGTGTTTGAAGTAAGTTACTGGCAAATATGGAACTCTCACACAAATCTTCTGATTCCCAATTCAATTCAAGATTCTTATTTCCATGATTGCAAACTTTCCCTCACATGTGATGAGACAGAAGTGTGAGCAGCCAATTTATGTATGGGGATAGTGCCTCCCCACCTAATCCCAAGTCAGTCTTAGGGCATGATAATTTGGTCACATGAAATCCTATGGAAATGGGTTCATATTGTCCCATTGAATATACTGCATTGATTACTCCTTTTATTCATCTGTAGCCTGTGACTCAGGACCTTTAGGAGGCTCTGGGCTCACATGGATCCTGGCCCATCCTGAGGGTACTAACACCAAAAAGTGTGTGTGTCTTTCTGGTTGTGGCCTGGATTGAAATGGGGAAATCTCCAAAACAAAGATTAGGCATGGATCATGAATAGGGTAAATGAGTCAACTAAACATTTATTAAATGCCTACTATGTGCCAGTGTGTGTGCTATGTGCTGGGGATACAAGTGTGAAAAAAAAGACAGTCTTTGACTTTATAATCTATTGGGGAAAGACAACATGCAAAAGGAAGCTGAAAAGTGGGAGGGGCTCCTCAAATTTGGGCAATAGGGTAGCTTTCCACAGTGGTATCAGGTATAGGAAAGGGTAGAACAAAAATTCCACTACCAGGTTAAAAAGACTCAGGGATAAAGAACAACATAAAAAACATCAAACACTTAATTTTTTCTCTGTTTCCCTTCTCCCTGGCCTGAAAAGGTAAAGATTTTTTGTGTAACTTCTGAATAGATATTTCCCATTCCCCTCAGACCTGTGCTGTCTATAAAACCTATAGCAATTATCATAGAGACCTGGCAAGGTCTAGATCTCCTGACCAGCTGGCTTTATTTTCTCTAGCTCTCTGGATACATGGTAATCCTGGCAATGGTCCTTCTCTCCTCTGAGAAGCGTTCTGTTATGGAAAATTTCCTCCCTTTGGTCAACTGACACCTGAACACTAAACTCAGGAATTCTCACCCCACATGATACTGTCAAGGCTGGAATAAATTCCATTTATCTTATTTGCTATTTGCTGACCTAGATTCAGAAAAGGAAATGAAAGGCAGAAAAAGCATCTGGGAATGGAATATTCTAGAAACTTCCAATTAAGACAACTTTGAGCAAGTTCTTGCCTCTTATTGAATGTACTTCTGTTGCAAGGCATCATTGTTCCTTCAATTGGTGGTGATGGAGGAGGATGAGGAGGGAAGGGATATCCTCTCTCCATCCTACTGCTGAAAGGCTAAGGAATAGAAATTTTTCGATAAGGAAAAAGAGTTTTAAAAAAGAGACAGATAGAACCATTTCCCCTAGGTCTTACAGACTATGGCTTAGAGAGGTTCCTTTAACAAATCTATCCCCCCAGGGGTAGAAGTTTGGATTCAGTTAAAGGGCTGCACTTGAGGACCTAGAAGGCCACATGTGGTCTCAAGGCCACAGGTTCCATACACCTGCCTCAGACTCTCAGTTAGCAATCTTTGATGCAGCCTTAGTCACTAGGGATCAATCAGAGGAGCTCACTGTGTTCTTCCAAAAAGGCTCATGCTTCTCTGTTCACATTCTATAATCTCATCACGTAGACTGGGGTACCCACCAAATTGATTAGGGATTCTTCTGATCACTATTCCATACTCTAAGTATGCAGGAAATATACTTCTTTAGATTCTATTAATTATGAAAAAAATGACAATTTGTTAACTTCACTTATCTCTTTGGAAGTCAAGCACATATCAAGAATTCATAAATGTGTTGCAGTTGGGGATGACCTCACTTCAGTTAGTTAACCTCTGAGCAAATCATATTTTTCCAGTTTAGTTCCCATTTGGAACTCCTCCTCTACCAACTTGATTCCAATCTAGGTGGTACAGAGGATAGAATTCTGGGGTTGGAGCCAGTAAGATCTGAGTTCAATTCCAGACTCAGGAGTTTACTATCTACAGGACCCTGGATTCTTAAGATTCTTAATCTCTGTCTGTCTCAGTTTCCTCAACTGTAAAATGGGGATAATATTAGCACCCACTCACAGGGTTGTTGTGAGGATCAAATGAGATATTTGTAAAACTCATAGTATAGTAACAAGCACATAGTAGGTACCCAATAAATGCTTGTTTCCTTCCTTCTTTCCAAGAGTAATTCATGTGTGATAAACACACCTGAAATTCCTAAGGATTGATTCTCAGTATCTTCTATTTCGGTTTAAGGATTTCTATGCTCTGTTACCAAACATTTAATCATGCACTTGGTAGGTATTCCTCTTACAAAGGAACTGTATTCTGTGGAAACAGCTTAGCATCCTTCCCAATCACTGAGGTAAGAGCAACCCATGATTGCTTAAAAAAATCAGTTTTCCATAACATAAATGTGTGAATTTGTAAATACTACAATCAGATATTCGGAGGTAGAAGGGGCCTTTTTTTTGTCTGACCCCTTCCCCCCAATTCCCACTTTATAATAGAAGAAATTGAAGCCCATAGATATTAAATGATTTGCCCAAGGTCAGTGACAGAGCAGGAATTTGAACACAGGTCCTTTTATTACATATCCAAGATGCTTTGCAATGCTGCCTCCTTTTTAGGGGGACATAAAACTTGAAGGCATTCTTGTTCTGTGTTGGTAAACATCAGGTTTTTAGTTACTAATGGAAACTAGATTAAAAACCCAGCAGGTTGTTTATTCCACTTTTTTTTAATGAGTAGAAATAAACACTTCCCTCTGGATGATGAATATATATTTTAAAAATTACAGTAATACCCATCAGTTTCCTCTTTTAGGCACTCTGACCTGTGTTTATAAAATTAGAGTTGTTGATGTCAAACATTTCCTACCATTATTTATAGTGTTCACAACAAACCATGAATTCTTTATTCTTAAGGAAATCAGCTGTTTTCAAGAACCTACAAATACAAATAATTGCTATGAAACCTACAAACCATTCTTATCTGTTCAGTAAGGCAAGTCTCCTAAGGGCCTCTACTAGGTAAGGCTTCATAAGCTGAGTGTGACTAAAATGTAGTTGAGTTGAATAAAACTGCAATTCTTGCAGAAGTAAACCAAAATGCATAGTTTTGCACATAACAGCCTTTTCTAAAAGTTAACTTTGGTCATATGTGTCCTAATTCTGCTTATATGAAAAATTCAACTTTTACTTTTTTTTTTCTGATGTATTGTAATGTAATGCCAAGCAAAGGCAAACTTGCCAAGGTTCAGAATACCAGCATAGGTGCTCTCCATTTTATTCAGTGACCAACCAAGAACAGAGAAGATCAAAACATGACATCATTCAAAATACAGCATTTACTAAATGTGATTAAATAATCTCCAAGTACTACCTCACCCCAGGACCTTCCAATCATTCAATCAATTACAAAGTCCTGGTTCTAAATACTACTTTACCCCTAGACTGTACCTTCATTTAGTCCACCACAAAGCCCCTCTTCTCAAATGGAGATTAGTTTCCAAACATAAGTAAAGTACATTCATTTGTCAATCATAGAACACAAAAAGGTCAAAAGTTCCCCACCCCTGGATCACAATTGAATCTACCCCAGAGTTACATCAAGTTTAAGCACAGCACTTAATACCCAAATGGAGGTCTTTTCTTCATCTTGACACAAGGCAAGTTCTCAGCAATCTTAGTTCCTGGGGAGACAAGGCTTAGGAAGGCCACAAGATACATTGCCAGTCCCTTCATTAATTTATCCTCTGTCTGTAGAACAGTCCTAGAACCCCTGAAAACATTAGCAAAACCCTCTCCCAGGATTTCTGTAAACATACAACAAGAAAATCCTTCTTCAGGGCTTCTGAACCAACAGAAAGGTTCCCAGACCCCTGCAACAACAGCACTGTCCTTCACCAGTGGACAGTATTCATTCTGTCTGTAGGACAGTCTCCAGACCCCTGCAACAACAGCACTGTCCTTCACCAGTGGACAGTATTCACTCTCTGTCTGCAGGACAGTCTCAGGGCTTCTTAACCAAAAGCCAGGTTCCAGGACTTCTTCAACAACAGGACTGTCTTTCACCAGTGGACAAATCTGGCAAAACAACATCAAAACAGACAGACAAAGTACCAGCAAAACAGCCATGTCTCCTCAGTCCTTGGCAGCTCAGGGGGCAGGTCTCAAAAGTCCAGGGCGATTCAAAGTGGCACTCAGCAATCCTTCTCAGTCTCTCTCCCTGCCTCCACGAGGTGCTGCTTCCAA
Source organism: Petaurus breviceps papuanus (assembly GCF_028583685.1). Lineage (NCBI taxonomy): Eukaryota > Metazoa > Chordata > Mammalia > Diprotodontia > Petauridae > Petaurus > Petaurus breviceps. The sequence goes on from NW_027187277.1 coordinate 2,100,072, forward strand.
AAAGTTCTTCTGCCTCCCTCTTGTCTCTCCAAATCTACATCACCAGCTCCTCCCAGTTCAGGACTTTCTTTTCACATCAACAAGTCCATCCCACAGGTGGGATTAACAAGCTCTGGGTTTTAACACAATCAGTTTGAAAGCCAAGCCAATACAGGGGAATCTTTAATTGCCATTACTATCATATGTATCTAGTATTCACCTTTAATTTTTCATTGTTTAAGAACATAGGTCATAGAATTTTGGAATTAAATGGGGCCTAATTGATAATTGATTTCAACTGATGAGTAAAATAAAACACTGAGAGGTTAAATTGCTTCCTTAAAGTTCTATAGCAAATCCAGGACTAGATCCCAGGTATCTAGTATGTTTTCCCACTACTATATGCTGCCTCTTTAGATTTTTTTTTGCCCTTTTGTTCTTTTGATATTCATGGTCTCTTTCATGTGGTCACTCCCTCCACTAGTGCAGATAGCAATATCTTCTCGTTCTTTGAAATTCTTGTCCATATTTTTTCAGAAGGGGCAGCTAGGTGGCTCAGTGAATAGAGTGCATGAAGTGACTTGAAGTCAAGAAGATTCATCTTCCTGAGTTCAAATCTGGCCTCACACACTTAGTAGCTGTGTGACCCTGGACAAGTCACTTAACTGTTTGATTCAGTTCTTCATCTGTAAAATGAGCTGGAGAAGGAAATGGCAAACTGGTCTAGTATTTTTACCAACAAACCCCTAAATGGGGTCACAAAGACTCAGGTACAACTGAAGAGCAATGATTTTTTTCCCACCAGAAATCTTCCACACAGTCTCTCCAGCATGCTAATGGTATTCCTCTAGATCTTCTGACATTTTATGTGTAGCAATGAAATGCTTCTCTTATTTGTGTCTTATTCCTTCCTTTCCCTTAAGAACTGACCTGCCTTCTTTTCCAATGACCCATGCCCTTGATGATGCTTTTTTATGGCCTTTTTTACATACAAGTCATCATTGATGATCAGCTATCACCTAGCTACATCTAGCATACATCTTTCCATGGGACTATAGCTCACTTACAATTTTGATTATTTTGAGATCATATTGGTTCATATTTCACATCCATACAGAATCATCAAGAAAACATTCCTGTGCAATAAATTAGAATTATCCATCATGAGAAGTTAGGAACTATTAAAAATGGTGCACAATTTCTCAAATGCAGTATGTTCTACTCTTCTTATCTGATGCTGGCCCCACCTCATTGTCCATCTTGAGTGTCTTTAACCAAGATTTGTGTGCTAATGCACTGTCAGTGGACTGCATATCCAGCTACATGTCTTAACTTGGGCAATATGCATCATTGTGGCACAGTAGCCATGGGCCTTGAGTAAGGAAGATCTGAGTTCAAATCTGGCCTCAGACACTTACTAGTTGTGTGAACATGGCTGTGTGACCCACACCTCTGCCTTCCTCAGTTTCCTTGTCTTTAAATTGGGGATAATATTAACAATCTCCTGTGGTTGTTTTGAGGATAAAATTAGAACTTTTGTAAAGTGATTTGCAAATCTTAGAGTGCTATGTAAACATGAACTATTAAATCTATTCTTTATCACCTTAGTTTATCTGACTGATCTCTTTTCAGTAACCATGGGTCTCATTGAGTCAGTTCTATAATGTTCCTGGACTTGATGCAAGCAATCTGTATTGATACTGACAGAAATATCTGGAGAACACTGTCTATTAAATGGGTCCTTCTACTATTTCTTTTCTTTCTTTCTTTTTTTTTTTGCCTTTTGGAGGGGGGAAGGTAGGGCAGTTGGGGTTAAGTGACTTGCCCAAGGTCACATGGATAGTTTTGTGTTGTGTCTGAGGTCACATTTGAACTCAGGTCCTCTTGACTCCACTGTGCCACCTAGCCACCCTGTCCTACTATTTCAACCCAGTCTAGGATGTCCTCCAAGACACTGGGAATCACCTCTGGTTTTGTGCCTTGATTGATCTTCTATGGAGAAGCTTTCAGAAGAGACATGGACAAAACCACATAGGACTGATGAGTTACAATTTGCGCTATTGGAGGGTCTACTTTGTACTGTCAAAAACATCAAACTCTCAGTTCATTCATAGTTTGAGAAAAGAGGTAAAACTCTCAAAAACTTGTTTCAAAAAGTATCATTAGGAAATGATTCCTGTAAGTAACATTCTAGGTCTTTTAAATACCTCCCTTCATTGATCTTTCAAATGTATGTCCTTTAACTTCCCATCTCATAGCCTTGAATCTTAAAAATTCTATGCAAAAACTCTTTTACCCTCCCAGAAACTTTTAGTCACTTTTTGGGTGTGTATGCGAGGGTATACACTCTGTGAAATTAAGCTATATATTCTAATATAATTACCTAATACCTACCATAAGTGTTAGGAAATTTTCTTTACTCTATTTTCTCAGGAAACAATCTTTATATATACCATTGAAGTGAAATCTTAAGCCAACCAAACCAATGACCATTTACACTGAAATATTTTATTTCATATTATAATCTGCCCTGCCATTGGATTCTAAGGTCCTTTGGGGTCCTATTATTCACTCTGCTACTGTAACTTCTAGGCCCTGACATAGGATGTGTTGATGGACTTTTAGGGTCCTTAGGCTTTGCCTTCCACTTCACACAACTCTTTTTTACATTCAAATGTTTTTTTAAAGTGCTGAGTTTTTCCCCATTCCTTTCCCTTATCTTAAGGCTAAGAGGGACAGACTTGATAAGTTCTAAGTTCCCTCTTAGCTAGGTGGTGCAGTTGAAAGAACCCTGGGCCTAGAGTCAGGAGATTCTTCTTCATGAGTTCAAATTTGTTTTCAGACACTTACTAGCTCTGTGATGTTGGACAAGTCATTTTGCCTCCATTTCCTCATCTGCAAAATGAGTTGGAGAAGGAAATGGCAAATCACTCCAGTATCTTTGTCAAGAAAACCCCAAATGAGGTCACAGAGAGTGGGACACAAGTGAAAAATGACTGAACAACAAAACTTCTCATTCAACTCTAAATCCCACGATCCTATGATATATAAAGACATTTTTACTTTGCTTTTCAAATATTTCATTTACTTGAGAACAGAAAATGGGTAGTGTGTAGAGTATTGTACTTGGAGTCATAGGATCATAGATTTGAAGGTTAAAGGGAACTCAGAGGCCACAGTGTCAAGTCCAAGTATCTCACTTTATAGATAAGGAAACTGAGACACAGAGAGGTTAGAAGAATTGAGTTTAAATATTTTCTGTGAGGAGTGGCTAGATGGTGCAGTGAATAGAGCACCAGCCCTGGAGTCAGGAGGACCTGAGTTCAAATGTGACCTCAGACACTTAACACAAACACAAAACTAGCCATGTGACCTTGGGTAAGTCACTTAACCCCAATTGTCTTACCTTCCCCCCTCCAAAAAGCAAAAAAAAAAAATTCTCTGACACTACTAGCTGGGTGCCCATTAGCAAATAAATAACCTCTCTGCAATTCATTTTCCCTGTCTGTAAAATGGGGACGATAGTATTCACTTAAAAGGGCTTTTGTGAAGTTCAAATGAAATAATATTTCCTTCAAATGCAAACTCTTAAGTTTCAATGGAGGATCACAAGATCTTACCATCTGCCCTGCCTTTGGATTTTAAGGTCCTTTGGGGTCCTATTATTCACTCTGCCACTGTAACTTCTAGGCCCTGACATAGGATGTGTTGATGGACTTTTAGGGTCCTTAGGCTTTGCCTTCCACTTCACACAACTCTTTTTTTTATTTTTGGAGGGCAATTGGGGTTAAGTGACTTGCCCGAGGTCAAATGGCTAGTTTTTGTGTTAAGTATCTGAGGCTGAATTTGAACTCAGGTCCTCCTGACTCCAGGGCCAGTGCTCTATTCACTGAGCCACCTAGCCATCCCTTCACACTGAATTCTTAGTCATTTTGGACCTTTCCATCTGTACTGCAACTGAATTCCCTTATCTTTGCCATCTCTGCCTGAGCTTCTTGAGTCTCACTTTTTCCTCTTTGTATTCCAAAGGTGCTTGGCACATCCTCAGCCTTTAATAAATGCTTTGTCATTGATCCATTCATGAGTGGCTCTATAAAATTCATAATGTCTTAACATTTTTCCTAAGGAGTTTTAAAATTTAGGGTGCTTAAGTTTAATATCATAATCCTGGCATGTTGTTGATTGGTGTAATTACTATATTAAATCATCTGAATGGTATATGGGAACCTTGATTCCCCAGTCTGCTGCCCTTCTCAGTCACTACCACAAATGACTACATAATGGGGAGTAAAGACTCATTTATATGCTAGTAATGTCTGTGAACTTTTATGGAATGAGGATGTGGAGAGAGAGAGAGACTGTCTAGCCTAGCTAAATCTGCCTTACACTGCAGATAAAAGCCTTGGGCAAATGGGGAGGGATGGATAGGTAGAGATTCGAATCAGGCTACAGAGAATGCTTGCCTCTCTGTGCTTAGGGAATATGCATTCCCCTCATGGACAGAAGAGATCAGAACAGGAAAGAGCTATGTACGGCAAGAAACGACAACCATTATTGTGTTTGGTTCATACTCTATAATCCTGAAGGGTAGAACCACTGGGTAGTAATGAGGTGGGTCATAAATAGCTTTGGACTGACATGCTGGTAGTTCTGTTACAACAAATACAAGATGTCATCCTTCCTTTGAAAATTCAATATCTGTATACATTCTAACCAGGCCCCTCTTCTCTCTAGTGGTTAACGATGCAGCAAGACGTCTTTCCGGGAATTCACTGCAGAACCAGTATTTTCCAGTGGCCAATCTCTCAATGTTTTTTTCTCACAGGCAAATATCAACATCCCGATGGGAGCCTTTCGGCCAGGAGCAGGACAGCCTCCCAAAAGAAAAGAATTTACACCTGAAACAGATGAGGTAAGGTAAGGGAAAGTGAAGAAAAAAAAGCATGGGATATGATGCCTTCTGTGAGCTCTATCTCTGCCCGCTAGAGGGCATCAGAGGCCAGGAGCTTGGCTATGAGCAGATCATCCTGGACCTGGGAGTGAATGACTGAGAGAACAATCTAGTCTGGAGACAGCTCTTCCATCTATCCCCTCATATTCAGTGGAATGGCTTTTTTCCAGTACCCAGCTTAATTAGTTTTGAGCCAATTTTTCCGTGCAATTGTATTTCAACGCTTAGTCCAAGGATTCCTTAAATATTTGTTGATTGATTTGTGGGCTGATTCAAGGGGGAAGGTGGATGTGAGGAGAGAGCTTGGAGGTTCATTTTGTTTTTTTATAATTATATGCAATAAATTTGCTGCATTTGCTCCAGCTTGAAGGTTTGTATCTATCTTAGTGGGATGGACTTAGGGCAACTTTTGAGATGTACTCAAGTTGAGTGGGTAGGCATGTAAGAAGCAAATAGAATTGTGTAGGAGCATTAAACAAACAAACAAAAAATTTAAAAGTGTATTAAGTTAAAAAAATATTCCTTTCCAAAACAACAGTAATAACCCTTTTGCAATGAGCTTTCCCAGATAATGCTCCCTGTGCCTTTTACCCCCCTTCCTCTTCTTTAGCAAGAAATTGCTCAACTAAAATGGAGGTCAGACTATAAAGGCTAATGATAAAGCTAAGATGAAGGTTTTTTGTTTCCTTTTAAATGCTTATTTCTTTCCTTCTGTGTAGCATCCCTGGTAAAGTTGGGAGAGTTTGTCTTTAAAGAAATAATAATTTAAAAATTTTAGAAGCATTTGCTACAATAAGGCAAAGGAATTGGAATCTAATGGGGCCCACAGGGCAGAGCAGATAGGTATTAAAACTTTTTTTTAAAGGTTGTTTTAACTCCTGGACCAAGAAGTTTGATGTTGAACACCAAATACCAAATCTGTGGTTCCTAATAAAACTTTATTCACTGTGTCCAATCTTTTCCCTATGAGCATTCTTGAAGTGGCTTTAAATTCTTATGGCAAAGTGAAATAACCAATTTAGAAGAAGCAGTTGGAGGATTTTATTTTCATGGCCAGAGGCCCAAGCTCTCCATTTTCTTCACTTCCAGGCCCAGAGTTACTAATGCTAACTAGCCATCTGAACTGTTGTATATAGATAGATGATACATAGATGGATGGATAGGTCATTTATTAAAAGTTTATTATGTGCTATGTACTGTATCTGGTGCTGGGGTTATAAAAATAAAGAACTTACATTCTCAAAGATTTTGCATTCTAATAGTGGAAGATAAAACCTAAGGAGTAGGTGGAAAAGGGGAAATGGAGGAGGGTGCTCATGTATCTGCTTTTGTGAATTTATTTGTCCCTCTGATGTACTGCATCAACTAACTAAATTACTATGGCTCTTCTGACCTCCGATCATGGGACTAGGGCACTGAAGTCTCCTCAATATGATCACCGTAGTTGCCTGGGGAAGTGTGAAACTCAAAGTCTTCCACTAGGTGACTGTAGAGTCAAGTCAAAATAGTTTTCAGGGGCAGGTGGGATAGTTTCCTCCCTTTTAGAGATCCTTTTGGCCTGATAGAAGAGAGGAAGGTTAATTTTTCAATGGCAGATTTTGGTTGCTGTTAAATCCCTCCATAAAACAGTCATTACTGTCATTGTGTATGAGATCAACTAGGACAATTTTTTCATGTGAATAGGCTGGTTCACTTTCTAATTTAACTTTGAATATGAGAGGCTGGTAAAAAAAAAAGCTAGTTACTTGTAAGAATAAGAAAAAACTAGCCTGAGGTGAAGATTATAATATTATAATGAAAAGAATAAAGACTGGGACCTCAGTTTAAAAGGTAGTTCAGTGGGGTGTGACAGACTTGGTTTTCTTGTATTCTTTCATTCAATCTCTTGGTTAAAAATTCCAAGAGCAACTAGTAGGGTTATACCACACCAGGGCATCGTCCAGCTTGGGAACTCTTGAACCTCAGCTGAGAGTCTTTCCTTGCTCATTTATTTATGATGAATTTTATGGGCATATTGTGATATTACTCCAGAATTCTTTTACGTAGTCATGGCAATAGCTTTCTCTAGGGCTTCATTCATGTGCTCTTTGTTGGCTCAACAACTCTAGGGACCTACATGAAGGGATTTCAGACACTAGAAACAGCACATAGGCACTACATATGTGTTCCCTACTCTACTTTCTTTCTTTCCTTCCTTCCTTCATAAAGCCACATTGTGAGAAGGCATACAATAACATGCTAATAGATCTACCTTCTCTGAGTCTACAATTCATTTTAATTTTACACTATACCCATCCAGAGATCAGATCATACTCACAAAGCACAAACAGTATTAATTATAACAATGAAAACCAAAGATAAGACTATTTAGTCTGGGTCCTTTCTGTTGAGCACTCACAAGGGACAATGATGGGACACCAAGCCTTGTTTACATTTATAATGTACTTTTTTTCTAGAAGATTTCAAAGCAAACTCTCCCAATACCATGCTTAGAACATAGAGAAAGTGATCTTTTCCATTTGATGGAAAGGAAGTGGCTTTACATCTCTGATCTTCAGTTTTCCTCCCATTGGAATCAGGAGACTTAGACTTGAATTCCAACTCAAAATCTTATCATTTGTATGTTGATGCACAAGTCACCTAATAGTTCTATGCCTCAGTTTCCTTATCTATAAAATAGGGTTAATAATATTTGCCCTACCTACTTCACACGGTTGTGAGGAATGTGCTTTATAAACTTTAAAACATGATCTAAATGTGATACGTTTTTTCTAGAATGAGACTAAGTGTTCTTCACATTGTAGGCATTATGAATTTATTGAATTGTATTGGATTTTAAAATCCTTACCAGTTCTAAAAGTGTGCAATTCTGTGGATGCTTTATAATGAAAGATTTTACCATGCCATGGTATGGACAGGAATATCCCCAAAGCTCTGAAGAGCATAAAGTACTTTTCCAGCCACTGTGCTCCTTTTTGTCTGGGAGACCAATGGTTATGGTGACTTTGGAGAGGGAGGTGGAATGTGCCCCCTGGGGCTACATTCCATCCTTTTTGGTAGGTGGCAACTCCCATGGTTGGGTCAGCTGCCACAGCTGCAACAAGGTGGGATAGGTTAGAAGGGAGAGATATGTTTCCAATGACCCAAGTTCCAAAGTGATTTCAGAACATATTTTCCTTTAAAAGTAACATTATAAAGAATAGTTAGGTCTCAGTGGCATCTAGGACTTGGTTGGGTCCTGTGAACTTGAATGGGAACCTAATTTTCATTTATAGCATGGCAGGTATGGTGAAAATGTACTCTAAAGCTCCCTGAAACAATTTATAAATGACCGTAAGTGGTCTGTCTGTCAAGTGTGCTGTGCAGTTGGATGTTCAAATGTGTCTCAGCTCTACCACTTATTACCTGATATGAGCATGGACAAGTTATTTAAACTTTCTGGCAGAACCAAGACTTAAACTTAGATATAATCTCTGCATCCAGTACCATCTCCTGCTATAGATCAATACCCATACTTGGATTGCAGAATGGGTAGATGAAAACAATTTGTTCCAACAGCTATGAAGTCACCTGAAGCAGGTGCTGTGGAGAGATTAGAGCTTGGTCAGATATCCAAGGCGCCAAGGTCATCACTGCATCCTGGGCCATTACCAGTTGACCTGACTATTGTCCTGCCACTGAACTGTGTGATGACTCTTGGAAGAGAGAGTAAAGTTGATGACTTTGTGCAACTCTGTCTCAATTAAGTCAGATATACACTCAAGTCAATACATGATGTCATTAGCCCTCTTTGAAAACAAAGGATGAACAATTTGGTCTGAGACCAGATTTGAACCCAGGAAGATGAGTCTTCCTGACTTCAAGCCCAGCACTCTATTCACTGTGCTATCTATGACAGTAGTGCAGTTGCTGATTGAAAAAGGATTTGTGGTTTCCCTCTCTAATGTTTAAACCAAACAACTCATTCTATCTTCAACTGCCTCTATTTATAAGTTAGAAATTAATAAAATAAACACATCTGTTAGTTAAAAATATGACAAAGAAGACTTAACTGGAAGGAAAGTCAGAGTTAGTTTGTATCAATCACACCAAATACTATAGGGAGTAACAGCTCACTATAGGAAGATTGTTGTTCAGTCATTTCAGTCCTGTCATTCTTTTTTTTTTTTGCTTTTTGGAGGGCAATTGGGGTTAAGTAAATTACCCAAGGTTACACAGCTCTAGTTTATTTTGTATGGGTGTTAAGTGTCTGAGGCCGGAACCAAACTTGGGTCCTCCCTACTCCGGGGCTGGAACTTTTACTCATTGCGCCACCTAGCCGCCCCGTCTTATTCTTTATGGCCTCATTTGGATTTTTTTTTTCGTAAAGATACTGGAGTGGTTTGCCATTTTATTCTCTGGCTCATTTTTTTTTTACAGATGAGGAAATTGAGACAAATAGAGGTAAGTGACTTGCCCAGGGTCACACAGCTAGTAAGTGTCTGAGGCCAGATTTGAACTCACAAAATGAGTTTTTCTGACTGTAGGCCCATTACTCTATCCACTGTGTCACCCAGCTGCCCCTATAGGAATATTGGTAGTAGAGAAATCTGGTAATTCACAGGTGACAAAATCCAAGAAGAGAACCAACAATAGAACCCAAGGTCATGTCACTTATAGACATGACCTTGGGTTCTATTGTATTCTATTGTACAATGTATGAAAAATAAGCAAGATAAAATAGACATCCCCAAAATAAAGGGGGAATTTTGTGCTTATAGGTATTAACAAAACTTGAGTGAGATGACCCAGAGGTTCACTGGAGCCAGCTAGAACCACTTTGAGAAATTTGATTGTATCTCTGTTCTTCCTACTGTTAGGCCCAATATTTGGTGACCCCAGTCCCATAATAGCTGGAACAGAAGTACCAAACATTTCCTCCCAACACACAGAGCAATCTCTTCACTATACTGACTCTTTCCTTAGGGAGAGTGAGCTTGAACTTAGCACAGTGTCTACATAGGTTTGATCTACTAGATTCAAAATTGGCTTATCTGCTACCCATGGACAGGGTTCCAAAAGTCATTCTTTGGGGCACTGATAATAGACCGTCTGGTCTCAAACCCAGAACAGACAGTTCCCAGATCTCATAGCTTGATCTTCTGACCTTTAGAAACTTACAAGGAAATAGCCATCTCTAATCTTCTTCACTTAAAAATGAGAAAGAATAGATACAATAAAGACAGACGCAATAGCAAGGCAATGCACTCTCAAGTTAATGCCAACTACCAGAGAGAGAGGGCCTGAAGCCCTGCCTTACCCAAAGGTGCTCAGCAGTTCATCCACATTCCCGTGTTAAATATTCTAGAAAGAACCTCTGGTAAGAGAATTGCTTTTACCTACTAGGGTCTTTTAAATTGCCACTTAAATTTAGATTGGTGGCATAGTCAATTTAAAAGGCTTTTTATCACATCTAGTAAATGAGAAACATTTACAAAATATATGCCTTTTTCAAAATCTATGTGAGGATTGCATCAGCCAAGCCTTCTATGCCTATTTGGGCTCATTGGATTGATGGGTCAGTTCCTCATTACACCTTCATGACACTTTCATTCTTCAAAAAGTGCAGGAAGCAACAAGGAGAGCTGCTATTCTGAACTTGATTTTGACTAATAAAGAGGTGGTTGAAATAAAAATGATGGGAACATTGGAGCAAGGTGAGTGCTTCATGTTAGACTTTGTGTTGAGGGAGAGGAAAGCCAAGAATAATCTGACATCAGTCCTAGATATTGCAAAAGTAAATTTCATAAAGTTATTTAAAAGGGGGTTAAATTTCATAGGTAAAGCCAGTTCAAGAAGGATGGGAAGCTCTTAAGAATGAATTATTTTTTAAAGAAATTATTTTTATTCTGAATGCCAAATAAAATGATCATTTTCATATACAAAATTGAACCAGAAAAGAAAACTGCACATGAAACCATAAATCTCTATTATGTAGTTTGATTTCCCTTTTAAGAATGTAATAAATCTAACATGTAATTTCCAAAGATGCCCTATTTTTCTGTCCTTCCTTTTGGCTCTCTTTCTGTTCTCTTTTGTGTGTTTGAAAACATTTCGATAGTCCTCGTTTTCTTTTTTCTTTCTGATAGCTCTGTAGCTAGTTCTCCTCTCCTCTCTTCTCCAACCCTTCCAATTGAAAAAAAAGGGAAAAAAGTCCTGTAACTAATATGAATAATCAAGCAAAGTGAATTCCCACATTGGCTGTGTCCAAAAATTTATGTCTCATTCTTCAGCTTGAGTCCATCACCTCTCTGAAATGAAGGAGGTAACATGCTTCATCACTGGTTGTCTGGAATTATCATTGGTTATTTCATTAACCAGAGTTTAAGGAATCAAGGTCTAAAGGCACGAAGAGGAAAAAAAATTCTTTTGAGGGAGAAGAGAGTTGTCTAAAGAGATTGATGTAGATGGATACTAAGGAATTCATTGACCAGTTTCAAGTGGAAAGACAAGCAATGGAGATTGAAACAAGAGCAGGTAATGGAAAATGAGTATAAAAGAATGTCAGGGACCAATAAAGGCTAACAATGAATGCTGTGGACAAAAGGGAATTTCCCCCCTTATACTAAGGAAACAGAAGAGGATTAAAAAAGAGAAAGGCTGCTGTTTAGGTGGCTAAGACTATGATAACAGATAATAGAAGAGAAAATTACTCAACTACTGTTTTACTTATTTTCTTTTCAGAGGACAATAATCTTTGCATTAGAAAGGAAAGAACAAAATGACTTTTAAATCCAAGATAAATAAGCATATAGTAAGAGAATACATAGCTGCTTTCAATGAATTTAAGTCATCAGGTTCAGATTATATATATCCCAGAGTTCTGAACCTGTAATAGCTGAGGTGCTATCAGAAATCTTTGAAAGATCATGGAAAATGAGAGAGGTATTGATCTAGAGAGGGAAAATGTCCCAGCTTTCAAGAAAGGGAAGGGAGTAGTGCTTACAAATTATAGGTCAAGAAATCAATAAACATTTATTGAGTCCACTATGTACTGGGCAATGTGTTAAGTGCTGGATCAATGAACTTAGTTTTAATTCCTGAGCCTATTCTAGGATGTGTTACTAAATGTGTTTGTTGTTCATGAACATATACAATGAGAAATGGTACTTGAGAAGTTTAAGAACATGTCATATTAGACCAGCTTCATTTTATTTTTTAAAGGGTTATTACATTAGTAGATCAGGGGAATCCTGTAGATACAATCTACTTTGATTTTAGCAAAGAATTCAATAGATACATGTGGATATAGAAGGGGTTAAATGGCTACCCAATGAATAGCCATTGATAGGTTCACATTGAGGGAGGTATCTTGTAGAGTGCTTAAAGTATTTTTTGCCTGGCTTCATCCTGTCCAGCATTTTTATCAGAATCATGGATAAAGTCTTACATAGCATGAGGATCAAATGTGCGGATGACACAAAGCTTTGAGGTAAAGAAAGATCTAGGGATCTCAGTGGATCACTTCCAGAAGGTTCGGAGGAGTATAGCTAGGATGTGGAGAGGACTCAGGATCATGACAGAACAAATGATTGAAGGGACTGCATTTATTTAAGGAGGAAAAAAGAAGACTTCAAGTACTTGAAAAGTTGTCATGTGGAAGAAAGGTTATACTTTTTCTTTCTTGTCCAAGTCATTTCAGTTGTGTCTGACTCTTCATGACCCCATTTGGGATTTTCTTGGCAAAGATACTGGAATAGTTTGTCACTTCTTTATCTATCTCATTTTACAGATGAGAAATCTGAGGCAAACAGGGTTAAGTGACTTGCCCAGGGTCACACAGCTAGCGAGTGTCTGAGGCCAGATTTAAATTTAGGATGACGTCTTCCTGACTTTAGGTCCAGCCATCTATCTGCCGTGCCACCTAGCTGCCCATACTTGTTCCACTTGGCCCCCAAAGGAAGAACTAAGAGTAGGAGACAGAAGTTGAAGGGAGATTGCTTTGTAATTGATGTAAGGAAAACCTTCCTACTAATTAGAATTATCCAAAAGCGTAACCCAGAGCCTTAGGTAGTAATGGCTTCCCACCTCACTAAAGGTTTTCATTTGAAGCCTGAATGACTACTTCATGATTGTCCTTGCAAGGGATGTGTACATGAGATTCTTTGGCAGGAATTATCTGGACTAGACTGCTTCTGAGGTCCTTATAATGACAAACTTCTCTATTACCATGAGTCTATAAAAAGTGACCATCTGCTAATTTCCTGCCCCTCAAAAAAGCAAGATTCTTAAATTCAAAGAAATAAAAAAAGTTAGTGCACAATGTTAATTTTTTTAAAAGATGAAGCTTTGTTAAATAAACAGTGTTCCCGCCCTTATGGAACACCATTTGGGTGCCTAAATTTAAAAACATCATTATTTTTTATCATAAGCATCTTGGTCTCTTGAAAACAGAACTCTGTATCTTGCCAAAGAAGAATATGATACACTAAGATTTAAATTCCTTGGAAGAAAAGTCTCATTCCAAGATTAGATACTACTCTCATTAGCACTTTTATTCTTTGTAAGTTCACATAATAGTTTTTTGCATATATAAATACAAATGCACACATTACTTTTGTGTATAAAGTTTGCAAATACATCATGGTGGGATGTTACAGAGATATGGAATGTAATTTTACCCAGGAGCTTAACAGGTTGAATTGGAAGCATTTTTCTTTACTTGCTTACTAAAACTTATCCCTCTTGAAACTGTTGAAACATTTTCAAGGAAGGAAGCATCATTCATGTCAACACTGTACATATTAAAAACCATCTTTATAGCCTGTTAAATATTCTTTTAGGGAAAGTCCCAATAGAATTTTCTAAAATTCCAGTTTCAGCAAATAGTTTTTAAACTTCTCCATTCTTGTTTCTAAATGTATGTACAAGGGGAGGAAGTATAGTCCCGTGGCTCATAGTTTGTATACCAATGGGAGGGCAATTGTTTTCAGATGTATGTTGTAGGTGTAGATGGTATTGTATTATTTTGCTTTGTGTGAGGGTAATGAATATGCTAGTTGGAGTAGCACCAAGAGAATCAAAGGCAACAAATGAAGGAAAATGCCATTAACCCTTAAGTACCTCAATATTTTATTTTTTCACTTAGCTTGTGAATTAGCCTCACTAAAGGGGCACCAATTCACCCTACTCTTGATCTGAATTATATTAGGGCAGCTCACTGTAGCAATTTAAAAGTAGGCTATTTGTGTGAATTCCAGGCATTTTAAAGGAGGAGAATTAATCAATTTCTCCTACCTGTTTTACTTCCTACATTTGGTGCCAAAGGTCTCTCCAAACACGTGATCATGTAATAAATCAGAGTCCATGCAGGGAGCAGAAAAGGAGAAAACCTATATATAAGACTGAGGTGTCCAAATGAAATTTATTAAAAAATGTTCTGTATAGCTGGTGGAGGCCACAGGTTGGAGACAGAGAGGTTGCAAATCTCTGGATCTGTGTTCAGATTGGGGTGGAAGCATGGCAATTCCACCAGATTGGAAGAGTAGATATGTAACAGCTCCTCCAAATGTGATTTTTTTGCCTTTTTCTTTTTGTATAGGAAAAGTTCCATCACCACCATGCATTAGGGATGTTCCCTCACTTTTTACGGGCACCAGGATGGTGATTGGTAGAATGACAAGGATTATCTGTTATCTCTGCTTCCAGGTCTATGCTTTCGGATTTTTGAGCTTTGCAAATAGTTGATAGGGCAAGGGAAGGAAAAAGAGAAGTTGGGGAAAGAATCTGATTCATCACATGGCTAATTTGGGTCCTTTGTATTTTCTTTTTGGCCTTGGTTAGACCTCAGAGAAACTGTGCTGGTGATCATAGACTCTTATAAAGAACAAAAATGCAAAAGTTTATTTTGGGTTTGAATTTTCTTTTTCCAAAATTTTTCTTATTCTGAATTCAATAAACATCCCTCCATTTCTACCCTCCCCCCATGGGCATTTCTACCTACAGAATAGGACAGGAAAAGAAAGTTGTATATGACTTTGTAGATGCCTGTTATACATAGCTTGCTTTTCTTTTTGACGTGGACTGAATTTCTGATTTAAATTTTAATTCTTCTGAACCAGTCTCGAGACATGGCAGGAACTGGATTTTTAACCTTGGATCTGTGAACTTAATTTTTTCTATTAATTCTATTTCAATACAATTGCTTTCCTTTATAATCCTATATATTTTATGCATTCAAAAACATTACTCTGAGAAAGGGACCATAGGCTTCACCAGATTACTGAAGGGGCACATGACAAAAAAATTGAGCACCTCTGATTTTTGAAGCATTCTAAGATGCTTTAAAACTTGGAACAGGTTAACTTAGACTCATGGCATTTTTGTTTATATGTTGTAAAGCCAAGTACAAGCAGCTTTCCAGAGGACTGCTGCTGTCAACAGCTTCAAGGTTCTGATTACATAGTACAGTGAACTCTTTATTTATTCAGTATTAAACTAAGATGAAACATTGACTGAAACCAAAGTACAGCATTCACAATATTATGACATAACAACTTATCACTAAAGTGGCCACATAGTTTTCGCCAAAGTGGACACATAGTTTTAAGCAAAAGATATCATTCAGTAAGTTCTTAACTCACTTATCCTTAAGGAGTAAGCCTCCTTAAGGGACACAAAGTACAAAGGTCAAAGTTGTCTACCCCTAGGTAACAGTAAATTATGATCTTCTCAGTCAGCATCAAATACGTAAGGAGAGGTCTTTTTTTCATCTTGACTCTAGGCTGACTCCTAAATTCCATGGTTCCTATTCCATGGGTCTAGCTCCTACCTGAATCTACCCAACTGTCACCTGGATTCAAAGGCAGGCAGCTCTCAGTCCAGCTCCTTGTCCAGTTCCCATTCCATATTGAAGCTCACAGTGTCCAATCCACCTCAAGTCCTTTACAGTTTCTTTTCCTGGGAAGACAAAGCTTGACAGAGCCAAAACAACATTCATGCACATTGCTGTCACTATCATCAATTCACTCTCTGCCTGTGAAACCAACAAGGTCCAAGAGGTCAACACAAATCATCAACATAGAAATCAACACACACCCATAAACAAGGTCCAAGAGGTCAACACTAATCATCAGTAAAGTCTCAGGACCTCCAAAACCCTCCTCCAAGACTTCTGTAAGCAGACAACCAGAATATCCTCTTTCAGGGCTTCCAGTAAGGTTCCAGGGCTTCTGTACTAAGTATCACAAACAAAAAACAACACAAACAGAACAGACAGAGTGCTGGGATACCACAAATTTTCTCCTTCTTAACTCTGTCACCACAAGTTCCTTTTCTCATTTTTGCTCTCTCCAGGCTGGGCCTCTCCTTATATAAGGTCATTAGCTCCAGTGCAATAGGAGTTCACAAGTTCTAGGGTTCATAAGTTGTGGGGTTCACAAGTTCTGCTTCTCAACAAAGACTTGATACAATCATGGGAAACACTCAAAAGAAACTTGAACTGAAACAGGTGTCAACTAAATAGCTGAAACAAGGCATTAAGTACTTTTTTGCTTGCCATTACATATGTATATAGATCTTTTGTGTGAACAGTAGCTAATATTTCAATGGGAATGTTTTCCCCCAAGGAATTTAGAGAATGTTCTTAGTTGACAAGATGCCCCTGAGTTCTGTTTCAATTGATAAAGTTGTATGTGATGGAAAATAATTGCATATTTTAAATTTAGGCCTCTGAACAGTGTTGTGTAAAGCTAAGTTTTTTTTACTTTTTTATTTACTTTTTAAAATTTATTTTTTATTATTTACTTTTTTATTTACTCAACATATATTGGGGTTTCTTACATCTGTGAGATGGTCCAGTGCATAGTTACTCAGAGATAGAACAGTCTCCTACATGGCCTTCAATCCAGCCCATTAGACTGTGAGCTCCTTGAGAGAAGGAATTTTTTTTTTGCCTTTCTTTGTAGCCCCAGCACTTAGCACAATGCCTGGCACTTAATAAATGGTACTTGATTAGCTGACTGATAGAAAAGCACATTCTAATTACAACTTCAAAGTGTGACTCTAAAGATGAATGTCCAAGCCATATCCAGAAACCAATCACATTAAGTGTCAAACAGCACACATATATAACATTATATGAATACAAATTTGCTACTTATGACTTGTAGATTATCACTGTTAATTCTATTTGTTTATTTATAATTTCAAGACTACCTTAATCTATATTAGTTCCAAACTCTAATGCAAATTCTCCAAAGATGACATTTGTCTAAGTCCACACTCTCAAGACTTCTTTGCATCTATGGACTCTCTGCCTCAACATTAACAACAGATGCTTTTTGTACAACTACTGTATACAAGGTGTAGAGGAGAGATGCCTAGAGATGTGAGACATAGTCCCTGTTGTGAAGGAGCTTAGAAAAGACAAGACATGAAAAGTACAAAAAAATAAAGAATGAAATACCAACATATGAAAAACAGCACTCAAGGGATAATATAAGGGACCCATAGAAAACAAGTTCTCTGAGTTCAGAAGGGAATAAGGTCATTGCAGACTGGAGTTGTCTGGGATGGATTCATAGAGGAGGTGGTGGGATTTAAAGTTTTCAAATGCCAGAGATAGAAGGGATCTTAAAGGTTGTCTAGTTGAACCCTATCATTTTATGGAAGAAGAACCTGAGCTTCTAAGTGGTAAAGTGACTTACTCAGGATCACATAGTTCAGTAAGTGACTGAGCTGGAGCTCTGAGCTAGATTTCCTGATTCCTAGTCCTATCTTCTTTCTTCTGTGCCATCTTGCTTTCAGGTCTGGTTCCTGCTCAAGAAATGCTTTGCTTATCCCCAGGAAGGTAGCTAGTCCATAAAGGAAGGTCAAATCATATTGTGGAGTTAATTTCAATTACCTACATGATACTTCTGTTGTTTTTGAGTTGTTTTGGTCATGTAGGACTCTTTGTGACCCTATTTGAGGGTTTCTTGGTGAAGATATTACAATGGTTTGCCATTTCCTTCTCCAGCTTATTCTATAGATGAGGAAACTGAGGCAAACAGGGTTAAGTGATGTACCCAGTGCCATACAGCTAGGATGTGTCTGAGGCCAGATTTGAAGTCTAGAAGATGAGTTTTCCTGACTCTAGGCCCAGTGCTGTACATGAGACTTTATATTTAAATAATGGCAAATTAATGGTAAAAAAAAACCCTGAATTTGCTCATATCACAGCCAAAGGGCCAATATAGGTTTCCAATGTAATTGGTATGCAAAGACTTTTCTTTACTAATATTTGATTAGAACAACTTCTTGGGGCAGAGCCAAGATAGTGGCATAGAAGCAGGAAAACTCCCTGCGCTCCCCCCATAACCACCTTAAATACCTATAAAAATGACTCTAAACAAACTTTAGAGCTACAGAACCCACAAAGAGACAGAGAGAAACAAATCTCCCTCTGAAGAGATCCGGGCAGGTGGACATGAAAGGTTCACTGCAGCCTGCTGGGAGCCAAGCCCAACCCAGCCCTGTGTGAGCCCACAGTTTTAGCCTCAGGGAAGCCTGACTAGCTGCAGTTAGAGGGATGTAGGGAGAGTGGATCACCAGCAGCTGTGGCAGTTTCCAGAATTATCAACCCATAAATGCCAAAGACAAAGTGTGGACTTTGGAAGCAGGGAATCTGGGAGTGCGCTCCAGCCTCTGCCCTTGTAGGGAGAAGTGGCTGAGGTGTGGCAGCCGTGTGGCTTCTTCAGAGAATATGCCCTGCAGATTGTAGGGGGAGCAAGCAACCATTCTGAGGGGTAATTGCTCTTGCTTTAAGCTTCTTGGATCTGGATTGCTGTCTAGGGTGGAGGTCCTGGGGTGTGTGACCAGTAAACCAGAGCATGTGGAGGCTCCAGAAAGGGCAGCCAACTAATAGCTCCAGCAGCTGTGAAAACCCCAGCGATTTGGGACAAAATTCTCCTCTCTAGAAGCAGAGTTCTACTGTGGCCAAAAGCTCAAAAGTCAAGTAATTGAGTGGCAACATGAGCAAGCAAAGGAAGCAAAGCAAGCACAGCAATACAACTTTGGATTCCTTTTTTTGGGGACAAAAAGGATCAAAGCATGGAACAACAGCAGGAAGACAACAAAGTCAGAACTCCTGCACCAAAAGCTTCCAACAAAAATATGAACTGGTTACAGGCCATAGAAGAGCTTAAGAAGGGTTTTGAAAACAAAATAAGAGAAGTGGAGGAAAAATTGGGAAGAGAAATGAGAATGATGCAAGAAAATCATGAAAAACAAGTCAACAACCTGACTGAAGAAAGTAACACCTTAAAAAATAGACTAACTCAAATTGCAAAAGAGGCTCAAAAAGCCAATGAAGAGAAGAATGCCTTAAAAAGCTGAATTTGCCTGAAGGAAAAAGAATTTCAAAAGCTACCTGAAGAGAATCATTCTTTCAGAATTAGATTGGAGCAAATGGAAGCTAGTGACTTTATGAGAAATCAAGATACTATTAAACAGATCCAAACAAATGAAAAAATAGAAGGCAATGTGAAATATCTCATTGGAAAAACCACTGACCTGGAAAATAGATACAGGAGAGATAAATAAAAAATTATTGGACTACCTGGAAGCCATGATAAAAAAAAAAGAACCTAGATGGCGCAGTGAGTAAGAGCACCGGCCTCAGTGTCGGGAGACCTGGGATCAGTTCCAGCCTTAGATACTTAACACACATGCAAAAATAACTGGCCATGTAACCTTGAGCAAGTTACTTAATCACAATTGCTTTAAAAGAAAAAAAGAACCTAGAAATCATCCTCCAAGAAATTCTCAAGGAAAATTGCCCTGATGTTTTAGAAATAGAGGGCAAAATAGAGTTTGAAAGAATTCACCAATCACCTCTTGAAAAAGATCCCAAAAAGAAAACTCCTAGGAATATCATAGCCAGGTTCCAGAGTTCCCAAATCAAGGAGAAAATATTACAAGCAGCCAAGAAGAAACAATTTGAATATTGTAGGAACACAATCAGGATAACACAGGACCTGGCAGCTTCTATATTGAGGGTTTGAAGGGCTTGGAATATGATATTCCAGAGGTCAAATGAGTTAGGATTAAAACCAAGGATCCCCTGCCCAGCAAAACAGTATCATGTTTCAGGGGAAAATATTAAAAGAAATGGAGGACTTTCAAGCATTCTTGATGATGAAAAAAACCAGAGTTGAATAGAAAATTTTAAATTCATATACAAGAAGCAAGAGAAGCCTGAGAAGGCAAATAGGGAAAAGAAATCATAAGGAACTTATCAAAGTTGAACTATTTGCATTCCTACTTGGAAAAATGATAATTGTAACTTATGAAACTTTTCTCAGTATGAGAATAGTTGGAGGGAATATAAATGTATTTTTATAAATACATTATTTATATAATATATTTTATTTATATTTATTTATTTATATGATACATTATGCAATATAAACATCTTTATTTATATACATATGTTTGTATACATATATATCTATATAGGAGGGTATATGAATACATATGTGAGTGTGTTTATATATGAGTATAGGTATACATAGACATAGGGCACAGGACCAATTGAATAGGAAGGGATGATACTTAAAAGGTAAAATTGAGATGTAAGAGAGTAATATAATGAGAGGAGACAGGGAGAGACAGAATGGGGTAAATTATCTCATATAGAAGAAGTAAGGGAAAGCTGTTACAATGGAGGGGAAGAACAAGAAGGCAAAAGGGAATGTGTCAACTTTACTCTCATTGAATTTGGCTCAGGGAGGGAATGACATGCACACTATATAGGATATCACCCTACAGGAGAGTAGGGGGAAGGGGATGAGAGAGGGGATGATGGAGGGGAGGGCAGGTTGGGGGGAGGGTAGTTAGAAGCACATACTTTTGACAAGAGACAGGGTCAAAGTAGGGAATAGAACAAGTGGGGAGTGGGATAGGATGGAGGGAAATATAGTTAGTCTTTCACAATATATCCACTATGGAAATATTTCGCTTAGCTACATGTGTACAACTTATATTGAATTGCCTATCTTTCCAGTAACAAGGTGGTGACAAGGGAGGAAGGGAAAGAATCTGGAATTCAAAATTCTGATTTTTAAAAAATCAAATGTTTAAAAAAACATTTAAAACACACACACACACACACACACACACACACACACATATATATATATATATATATATATATATAAATTTTTTACATGCAACTGGAAAATAAGATATACAGGCACTGGGGTATAGAGATCCATCTTGCCCTACTGGAAAGTTGGGGGGAGGTATGGAGGAGGATATAGGAGAGAGAAGATTGGGGTAGGGAGTATATAGTAGGATTGCTGTTTTGGGGTGGGGGCAGGGGAAAGACGGGGAGAAAATTTGTAACTCAAAATCTTGTGGAAATGAATGATGCAAACTAAAAATAAATATAATATAAAAATAATATATATATATTTATATATAATATATAAATAAATATAAAATTTGATAAAAAAGAACAACTTCTCATGTTATCCTGTCATTTTAATCCCTTCAAAGGATATAATATTACTTACAGGATCCTAGGATTTAGAGCTGGAAAGCATCTTTTTACATGCAACTTTAGAGACCATCTATTTCAACTCTCCCTTTTTGCTAGTGAGAAAACTGAAGTATAGGAAAATGATGTGGCTTGTCCTTTCACTTTTAATAAAAGCATCGATAGAATTTATTAGAACTAGGTGTTTTTGATGGGCAAATTCAGTTGAGAATAATCTGGCCATGTGTTTAGCCATGACAAGAAAGGGAATTTCCTGTCCCCATTAGAATCCAGACTGTGCCAAAACAGGGTTTGAGGGAGAGGTGATTCTCTAGGTGAGGAGCTGGGGTGTAACAGGCTGGGGGTAGGTGGGTCATACTGTGGAATGGTGTGGGCTGGAAAAAGACCATAAGGCAAGGCATAGGGACTGTGATCACTGTGGCAGGGAAATTCACCAGCCCCCAGGAATATTGGCATCTTGGGGCAGAGTTCCAGTATCTCTGTGTTAGTTACAGATTTATAATTCACAATGACATTTTTTTCCCCTCCACACCTGTTTATTAAATATTGCACAGGAAGCCCTCAAGAACTTGAGGTCCATCAGTTGGACTGTCTGCTTAAATATTTTACCATCAGTATTATGAGGAAGAAAATGACTAAAAGTGTGGTATAATTAGAGATCATCCCAGGAGTAATATGAACATGTATTGCATTTAATGTATAATAAATGCCCAGAGAATTTTTGAATTAATCTCATTCTATATAAAAGGGTGTCATGGTAGAGACAACATAATCTTTGAGCTTTTTGCATGACTCACTTCCCCCCAACTCCTAGGAAAGTAGCAAGAACAATTGACTTGCCCGGGGGTGATGGTCTCGAGATGTAGAAAGAGATATATTTTTGGATGCGGTCACTCTGAGGACTCATTTTGCTTAACTGTGTATATTTCTCTCTCTCTCTTAGTTGGAGGTAGGGTGTCTGGGGAGTTATCAGTATTGATGGCAAAAAAGAGAGATGGATGAAGACAGAAATGGAGGGAGGGATGGAGAGAGAAGGAAAAAGAGAGACAGAGGGAGATAAGGAGGAGGGGGAGAGAGACAGAGAGAGAGAGACAGAGACAGACAGAGAAACAGAGACAGAGAGACCAGGAGACAGAGAAAGCCATTGAAGTTTTTCTTTAATTTAAAAGGGAACAGAAGGAAGTTAGAAAGAAAGTACATATAAGCAAGATAGTTTTCAAAGTAATGTGTGGGTCTTCTATACTTTAAAAATTTGACATAAAACTGAGATTCATAATTACCAATACAGTCCTCTTTTTTGTGTTATACTATATAAATAGAGATGAACATTTTTTGCTGTCTATGTTCAACATAATTTTTCGAAAAAGAGCAATGGGTTTGGATTCTGAAGGTATGGGTTGGAGTCCACGTTCTGATAATGACTGTGTGATCCTGGACAAGTTCCCTCATCTCTGGAGATCCAGTTTCTACATTTGCAAAATGAGAGAATTATACTGGGTGATCTATAACAGTTTGTGATCCTTTTGGATATTGTACCAGTGACCAGAGTAAAAATCTTGGCTGCCTCTTAACTCCAGTGACTTTTTTTCTCCCTCTTTGTTCAGAGTCTTCCTCCTACCACAGAAGAAGGTACAGAGAAGAAGGTACCTCCAGGAGCGAAGAAACTGCCAGGACCTGCAGTTAACCTATCAGAGATCCAGAATGTAAAAAGTGAACTAAAATATGTCCCCAAAGCTGAGCAGTAGTCAAAAAGAGAAAGGTGAGTATTTTCTTAATTGCCCAAAACTTTGGTAAAATGGTTAAAAAAAAAAGCCAAGCAAATGATGCCTGGAATTCCAGAGTTTTTTTGGGGGGGTGGGGTGGGAAAGGACAGGTACTTCTGTCAGGTATTCGTTGGTATGTTGGAGCCCAGCCAGTTTTCCTTCAAGTCCTTACTTTAGGTATCTGCTACATTTTCCTCTCTTCTTAAAACTTACATTTTATTGATGCTGTGTGGGGTAGAAGACCCCTACCCAAAATTTAATCAATAACTCAGAGGTTTCTCAAGGTAGGAACAGAAAGCATTTATTCAATTATTGCAAGAAAGGGGTGTCACCTCCACTAGGATGGACTAGTGGAAGGTGACCAGTTACAGAGAAAAAAACCACGGTTATATACCCTAAGGTAGATATCCCCTCCCACCGACCTTACCCTCATTGGCTGAGAGCTTGGCCTCACAATCTAGCATAAGGAACAAGGAAACAATCTTCAACCAATGAAAACCAATGAAAGCATCTAATAACTTATTTGGCAGTATGTTTCAGTTAGGAAAGCAGAACTTAGGCCTATCTGCCACAGAAACCCAGCTTGAATTTAAAGCACTGTCTCCTTTTTATGAGAATGCTTTCACTTATTTCACTCATAGTCCTATGAGAACAAGCAGATATGGTGATCCCACAGATTTAATATATTACATGCAGATGTGCTTACATCCTGTGTTCCCATGCTTTCTCCTGGAACACTTCTGGGTCAACAGCTTGCTTTCACAGAAAAACTGAATTGAAAGTGCAGCCTTAAATCCTATGAAGGGTCTTTACCATACACCACACAATGCCTTTTGTCTTTGTACAGTCATTTCCAAACCCATCCTTCAAGACTGAATCCTCTCTTATGACAAAGAAAAACAATCAAAAGCATCCTTTACAGAAACCTTATCTGGCAATATTTTATCCTAGCATTTTTTATTTTATTTTTAATAGTATTTTATTTTTCCAACTACATATAAAGACAATTTTTAACACTCATTTTTAAGTGACTTATTTTTAAATCTTTCTTTTTAAAATTTTATGTTTAATTTATGGAATAAAACAAGCATCCTTGTAGTCCTACTGTCAAGAATGTCCATGATCACTGTTAGTGTTCAATATTGCACTAGAAATTCTAGCTATAAGAATAAGACAAGAAAAAGTAATTGAGAGAATACCACCTCTCTGCTCTGAGAGAAGAGGTATGTTTCCTTTCTTTTCATAAGGACATTTATAGGTTTTTCCATTACTCAGAATTTAACTTCCTATTATTAATCTTTTCACTTACGTTGTTGAGTTAATTTTTCTCTTGAATCTGCCTTCCCTTGTAACGCAGATTAAAAAGGAAAGAAAAAAAGGCAATCCAATAAAGTCATGCAACACATAGGCCAGGTTTGACAGTATATACAATATTCTGTACCTATAGTTCCAAACTCTATAATGAATGGAGGAAAGTATATTTTCTCAGCTCTTTTTTGTGTCCACTTTTATTCAGTATAATTACATAGCATTCAGTTTTGTTTTAATTCTTTCCATTTATATTGCTTTGGTTTTTGTGTATTTTTTTCCTCAGTTCTTTTCTTTTTTCTCTATTATTTCACACAAATCTTCCCATATTTCTCTGAATTCTTCACATATGCAATTTCATACTATACAATAATATTCCACACCACAATATTTTTCAGTCATTCCTCACTCAATAGGGGTCTACTTTGTTCCTCAATTTTTATTCCCACAAAGAATGCAACTATGAATATACCTTGCTGTAGTTACTTTCCTTACATCATTTCAAACTGAAATAATACAGTTGGATTGCTTCAAAGCTTCACCAATCAGTTATCAGTGTGCCTATGCTCCCAAAGACTCTTGAACATTGACTATTCCCATTTATTTTTCCATTTCTGCTAGTTTGCATGGTGTGAAGTGAAATGTTAAGAGTTGTTTTAATTGGCATTTCTCTATTAGTGATTAGGAGTGTGCTCTCATTCCACTCTGCTCTCAGAATCCCCTCAGCAGCAGTGTCTCCAACAGTGACCTCACAGTGTCCTGAGGTCTCTGCCTATCTATTAGAGGGCAGTGTCCCAGAGGACTCTCCCTCAGCAGAGTAATGTGTCGGGGAAACAAAATGACAGATACTTGCATACAGACCAGTCCTCCAGAACAGTCCCTTGGCCAGCTTAGTTAGAGTCATAAGAACCTAGAATCACAGCCCAGTTCCAGTTTATAGAGTCAGGATCCCCTCAGAGAACTTAGAATATGAACAGATGAAACACCAAGATCACAGACTGTGTTTCTCTTTTCATTTTGGTATTAATCCACACAACAGTAATCTTTCCTGCCTGGGGCTGCATCCAGTACTCCATCTGTGGATCAACCTCCCATGGACTTGAATGGGAATTCAGCCAGCAGGAGGAGCATTAAGCTCAAATCATTCCTCTTTTCCTTTGGACGTGTGGGTTAAATTCTCTCTGTTTAAAATTTGCAACAAAACCATTTCTGACCCTGATAGCACTACTCTCCCTGCTCCCCAAGTAGACTGAACTAATGAGAATCAGTCAGGTCACAATGAGAGAGGGCTACATTGGGTTAATAAGAGAGGAATTTGTTCATCCATTTAGAATACTTCTTCTTCTGCTTCCAGAAATGACTCCCTCACTGATATTAATGAAGAACTTGCTAGTTATATAAATAGAGGAATAAGATGTAGAATGCCAAGCATCCTGAAGTGAATTCACCATCTATTGGGAACAGAATCAGAACAAGCATTCTGTTCTGTGAGCATAGCTCAACCTGGCTTCAAGGAAGCCAAGTTATTTGGGTCACACCTAACCTGACTTAACTGGTACATTTGAAAATATCCTTCTGAAACTCACTCTTTTTAGCCTAGAGGAAGAAAAAAACTGTTTTATGTAAAATAAAAGAGCAGGTTCTGATTATTTTTAGCATACTTAAAGAAACAAAAGTAAAAACAAAATGTGGTGGACCAGTAACTGCTGAAAGAATTTCAGGGACTTTGATGTAAATGATGTATATTTTGAGGGACTTAGCTAAAACATGTTGCAACATAATTTACTTTTATGGCATAAGTGAGAAAACTAATATTTCTTTATTCTTATTCAATCCTTCTTTTATGCATCTTGCCAACTGAGGTAAAAGCTTCTAATGTAGTTGTTAAGAAACTTCATCACTTATAAGAAAGCTCAGAGAAAGGAAATCAGCTTTTTATGGTTTTTATTGATATGATTATCAAAGAAGGTAACTTAGACCCATGAATTTCTTTAGGAAAAACAAAACAAAAACAAGACCCCAAACCCCTGAGCTTAAAAGACACTCAATAAAATGACCACTTTCACAAGTGGATTGTAGGTAAAACTGAGAACTGTGCATAGCATATAGTTCATATAGTAAATATATTCATATAATAAACATGTAACTTTCAAAATTGTCCTATTTGTCTATGATTTTTCCAGTCTTTTTTGTTTTCTTTTCATTTAAGGGTATGGGAGGGAACCCTATGCCTAACCCCTATTCCTTCCTTTCCCCTCAATTGTAAAACAAAAAAAGAGAAAGAAAACCCAAACCATAACAAATGTAGATAGTCAAGCAAAACAAATTTGCTCATTGGTTGGACATATAAATTTCTAATGCTTTTATTAAATATACATTGTTCTAGATTTAACTTCATCTCTGATTCCAGAAGGAGTTTGGTTGGAAGGTTCTAAAGTGTATGTAGCTTAAGGAGGAATCTAGTATGATAACTAGTTGGTATGGGCAAGAAAGTTGATTCATTACTCTTAGGATAAATGGTTAAAGGCAAAACTTCCAGCACAGTAAAATATTCATAAAGGTATCAGGTTCCAAAAATAAAACTACTTTTTTATTACTTTGAAAAAGTGCTTCTAACATCAAGGTTTGGATCATGATTTTTTCCTTAAAAATTCTAATTGTGTAAAGAACTAGTATATATTTTTATGCTATTTTATTCTTCCATAAAAACTCAAAAGTACATTGAAAGTCTTACCTGCCAGAATATCTATATAAATTACTCCAAACTGGGGGTAAGACTGGAATATATTGGGCCAATATATGAGGAAGACCAAAGAAGTGATATTACTGCTGCCTGAGGCTGATGCTACTATAATAACTGATGACAGATAAGATAGTGCTGCTCATACCTTGTTTGGATTTATTTTTATCTACCAAGAAGAATAATATTAATGGATATCATATTTCTTGCCTTCTCAATGAATGGGGGAAAGGTTAGAGGTAAAGAGAATTTGGAAATGAAATTATTAAATTTTTTTGGAGGGGCAATTGGGGTTAAGTGACTTGCCCAAGGTCACACTGCTAGTAAGTGTGATGTGTCTGAGGTGGGATTTGAACTCAGGTCCTCCTGAATCCGGGGCCAGTGCTCTATCCACTGCACCACTTAGCTGCCCCCAGAACTGAAATTAAAATAAAAAAAAACCAGAATGATTTTTAAATTGGAAAGTATAAAACAAATATGTGTAATAGGAGTTGATATCAGAGATAGGTAAGGAGAGAGTAAGACAACATCTAGACAAATGATGAGTTTAAGTCATTGGTGTAGATCAAATTCAGACTCAGGTGCTAAAAGGACTAGTAGACGTGAATGCTAAGTGACTGTCAATGATCTTTGAAAGATCATGGAGAATGGAAGAGATTCCAGAGGAATGTAAGAAGACCAGTTATGTCTTAACTATTTTTTAAGGGGAAGTCTACAAACTATAGGCCAATTAACATGACTCAAATTTTAGGCAAAAATTTTTGGCTTATTATTATATATATGAATAATAAACAGCAGGAAAATGAAGAATTGATCACAAAGAGCCACTGTGTTACATCAGTCTAACTTTATTTCCTTTCTTTGACAGGGTTACTAAGCTAGTAGAAGAGAGGAACTTTATGGATATCATTTGCCTAGACTTTTGCAAAACATTCAATAGAGTTTTTCATGTTATTTTTGTTTAGAAACAAAATGGAGAGATATAAACTAGATTACAATGTAGGTAGATTTGCAAGGAATTGAACAGACATATCTAAAATGAACTCATTAATTGTTTAATATGAATTTGGAAGGAGGTATACAGTGGCTCAGAGCTTTGTGCTATTTGATATTTTGTGAGTTATTTAGATAAAGGCAGATGATGGTTTCCTTATTTAATATGCAGTTGACATGGAGCATTATACAAAATCTATCAGTATGAAATTTGATGGAGATAGGAAGGAAGGAAATAAGTATTTATTAATCACCTACTATGTGTCAGGCACTATGTTAAGTTTTCCAGAAGTGGAATCAACTGCCTTGGTAGTAGGTTTCCCTTATTAAAGGTCTTCAAACAAAAGTTGGAAGATGGTCTACTTCTTGGGCATATTGGAGAGGGGATTCTTTTTTAGGCAGAAGTTGAGCCCAATAACTGTAGAAGTCCCTTTCCAATCTGAAATTCTATAGTTCTGTGAGTCAGATTGGTAGGAAAAAAAGGCATCCAAGAAATGTGTGTGTGTGTATATGTGTGTGTATAGAGGGCATGTTTTCTCCTTTCTTTTCTCAATCCTTTTATTTTTTTGTTTTTTTTTTTCATTTTTTTTTTATTCTCCCCCCCCCCCCCCCGCTTAAAATTCTTAGAAGAATAAAGAAAGGATCAGAGGAACCAGAGTCAGGAAGGTACATAACATATTCAACTAATGACTGGTTGACCAGTCTAGCTGGAGAAAAGGGGGTTTATATGAAAATAGTACGAGAGGATCTAATTTGGATTATAAATTCAAATATTTCCTAATTTCTTTTTTTAAAGCAATTGGGGTTAAGTAACTTGCTCAAGGTTACAGGGCCAGTTATTATTTCTGGGTGTGCTGCTGAGTATCTGAGCCCGAATTTAATCCAGGTCATCCCAACACTGGAGCCGGTGCTCTTACTCGCTGAGCCACCTGGCCGCACCTAAGCAATTGGGCTTAAGTAACTTGCTCAAGGTTACATGGCCAGGTGTTTCTGGGTGGGTGCTAAGTGTCTGAGCCCGGGATTTGATCTCCAGGTCTTCTCAACACTGGAGCCGGTGCTCTTACTCGCTGTGCTACCTGGCCGCCCCATAGTTCCTAATTTCTTAGCAGAATCCATAACCTCTAGTTTCACAATTCAGTCCCAAAGTAGAACATACTGACCTTGGTTGTGAATTTCATGGGTTCCACAGAACCAGAATATGGAGGAAATGTTTAGCTGCTCCATTCAGGGGGAATTCACTTTGGCCTCATAGTAAAATCCTTGTATATCAGTGCAGAAACCCTTGACAATCAATTAGCTAGCAAGCATTTATCAAATAACTACCATGTGCTAGGGGCTAGGAATGGAAAGACAAAAATGAAACAGTTCCTACCTTTACATAATATTAGGTCAACTGGATCCTACTGTGTTCTCCAAATCCTTTAGGGTGTGGGTCTTAGGGCAACCCACATAAGAAATTATACCAATATCTAGTAAGGGCTAAGTGCATTCTTTCCATAACAAATGAGTTCAAAGTTTTGCCACTTAATTCATTGATCCTTTGTTTCTCTGCAAATTGGAGGAAGAAAAATGCCAGAAAATAGTTCAAAGATTTTGGGGATTTGGATTGTTCTCCTTAGAAGAGAAAAAAGAAAAAGTATGAAAAAGTTTGAGAAAGTTGTTCTGCAAGGATTCAGCTGACTTTATTTGAATGGATAGCTTTTCTTTCTGGATAAGACATTTTTACAGACCAATAATTCAGAGGAATGTCATCTTTGAAGAAGACATGAGACATTCATTATCATTGCTGACAAATTCAAGAGATGATTTTAATAGAGTTGGCAGGAGGGCAGAGTGATATAATGAAATAAGGTACTTATAGCAAATGACCTAAGTTTATAAGAAAGTATAATGCAGCTATTACCCTTTCTTTTAAAATGATTTTAAACATTCTTTTCTTTTAAAATTTTGAGTCCCAAATTCTCTTCTTCCATCCCAACCCTCCCCCACACTAAGAAGGTAAGCAAAATAATATAAGTTAATTATATATGTGGAATCACGTGAAATATATTTCCATATTAGCCATATCCCTCAAAATAAAGTAAGAAAATTATACTTCATTTTTCACTTTCAGTTCATCGGTTCTCTCTTTGGAGGTAGGCATCAACTGTTCATCATGTATCATTTGGAATTGTCTTGGATCATTGTACTGATCAGAGTAGCCAAGTTTTTTTACAGTTGATCATTGTTATAACATTTCTGTTACTTTGCACAATGAACTCCCAGTTCTTCTCACTTCACTTTGCATCAATCAATTCATATAGGTCTTGCCATGTTTTTTTTTTCCTTCTGAAAATAACCCCTTCATTATTTTTTATAGCACAATATTATTCCATCACAATCATATACCACAACTTGTTCAGCCATTCGCCAAATGATCATATCTATGATTTCCAATTCTTTGCCATCACAAAAAGAGATACTATAACTATTTTTCTATGAATAGGTCCTTTTCCTTTGTCTTTGATCTCTTTGGGGTACAGATCTAGTAGTGGTATAGCTGGTATAGCCCTTTCTGCATAGTGCCAAATTATTCCCCAGAAATGTTGGACGAGTCACAACCTCACCAAGAGTTTATTAGTGAACCTATTTTTTCCTTATCCCCTCCAGCATTTGTCATTTCTGATAGGTACCTTAGAGTTGTTTTAATTTGCAATTTCTATTCATTAGTGATTTAAAGAACTTTTTCATATGACTATAGGTATCTTTGATTTCTTCTTCTGGAAATTACCTATTCATATCCTTTGACTATTTATCAATTGTGGAATGGCTCTTATTTTTATAAATTTGACTCACTTCACTATATATTTGAGAAATGAGGCCTTTATCAGAGAAGTGTGCTGCAAAAATGTTACTTCATTGTCTATGGTTACCGTTTAGCAAACTGTAATTTTCCTAATTATTTCTTTTATTTGGGTCTATTTTTACTGTTACTTTGTCTGCAATTGCTACCTTTGGCTTTTTTAGCTGCAGCATAAGAGATTCTGCTCAAGTCCTTTATTTTAACACTATGTGTGTCTTTCTGTTTCAGGTATATCTTTTGTACACAATGTATTGCTGGATTCTGATTTTTAATCCATTCTGCTATCTGTTTTCATTTTATGGGTGAGCTCATCTCATTCACATTCACAGTTATGATTACTCTGTATTTTCCTCCATTATATTTGCTTCTGTTTATCTTTCTGCCTCTCTTTTTATCCTGTCCCTCATAAAAAGTATGCTTTGCTTCTAACCACTTCTATTAATCCTTCTCTTTTATCATTCCCTTCCCTCCCTTTTCTCTTATTCTCTTCCCCTTCTATTTCCCTGTTTGGTAAGATTGATTTCTATATTCAATTGAGTGTGTATATTACATATGTATATGTGTGTTTGTATGTATATATATATGTGTAAGTGTATAAACAAATGCTTATATTTATTTATATACTTACATGCACACACATATATATTTCAACCTCAGCTCAAATATTGCCTGCCATACCCTCATTTTTCTCTATGCTGTAAAAGCTCTTTTATGTGAGATAATTTCCCTCATTCTGCATCTACCTTCCCCCTTCTTTCAGGGCATCTCTTTTTTTTCACTCCACTTTTCGAGATCCCCGACAGACATTTGACCCATACTCATGCCCTCTGTTTATGTAGACTAATTTTAAGGGTTCTAATAAGGTTCTAGGTATTACAATTATCATCTTCCCATATAAGAATGTTAACAGTTTAACATTGCTGAATCTCTTGAGATTATTCTTTCATGTTTACCTTTTCATGCTTTTCTTGAACCTTGTGTTTCAATATTAAAATTTCCATTCAACTGTGTTTTTTTAAATCAGGAATGCTTGAAAATCCTCTATTTCATTAAATATTTTTATTTCCCCTGAAGGATTATGCTCAGTTTTGGTGGGAAGGTTATTTTTGGTTGTAATCCTAGCCCCTTTGACTTCTGAAATATCATATTCTAAGCCCCCCACATCTTTAATATAGAAGCTGATAAATGTTGTGTGATCCTGACTTCCATGATATTTGAATTGTTTCTTTCTGGTTGCTTGCAATATTTTTCCCTTGACCTGGAAGCTGTGGAATATTGCTATAATATTCCTGGGAATTTTCATCTTGAAATCTCTTTCATGTGGCAATTGGTCAATTTTTTTTCAATTTCTATTTTACTCTTTCAATCTAAGGTATTGTGGCAGTTTTCTTTTATAATTTCTTGAAATATGATGTATAGCCTTTTTTTTATTGTGACTTTCAGGTAGTCCAATTATTTTAAATTATTTCTACTTGATCTATTTTCCAGGTCAGTTGTTTTTCTGATAAGATATTTCATATTTCTTTTGACTTTATTTTATTGTTTTTTAATGTTTTATGGAGTCATTAGCTCCCAGTTGCCCAATTCTAATTTTTAAGGGATTATTTTCTTTAGTGAGCTTTTGTACCTCTTTTGCACATTTGGGATATTCTGCTTTTTAAGGAGATCTTTTTTTCAGCTTTTTTTGGTGCTTTCCCCCCAAGTCGTCATTCCTTTTTTCATAGTTTTCTTCTATCACTCATTTATTTTTTCAAATTTTTTCTTCTGCCACTCTTACCACTTTCTTTAATTCTTCCAAGAATTCTCATTGGACTTGGGTCCAATCAGCATTTTTCTTTGAGGCATTGTTTGTAGTCACTTTCACATTGTTGTCTTCTTCTGAGTTTATGTCTTGGTCTTCCCTGCCACTATGGTAGCTTTTTATGGTCTAGTTCTTTTTGTTTTTTTAGTTAGTTTGTTTAATGTTTGCTCATTTTTACAACTTATTTTTTGACTTTGAACTTTAT
Organism: Petaurus breviceps papuanus; assembly: GCF_028583685.1. Classification (NCBI taxonomy): domain Eukaryota; kingdom Metazoa; phylum Chordata; class Mammalia; order Diprotodontia; family Petauridae; genus Petaurus; species Petaurus breviceps. The sequence continues at coordinate 2,133,173 of NW_027187277.1, forward strand.
ATTAAAGTTGGGCTCTGCTCACCTTAAGGTAGAAAAGCACCATCCTAGGGGCAGCTAGGTGGCACAGTAAGTAGAGCACCAGCCCTGGAGTCAGGAGTTCAAATCCAAACTCAGACACTTAACACTTACTAGCTGTGTGACCTTGGGCAAGTCACTTAACCCCAATTGACCTGCCTTTCTGCCTCCAAAAAAGGGGGGGAAAAGCACCATCCTGAACTTTAGACATTTTCATGCTGCTAATTCTAGGGGTTTACAAGATTTTGGTGTTTTCAAGGTTGTATGATCCAGGGAGAGGTGAGCACTTCTTTTGTGGTCTGAACTCTGGTCTTTGCCTAAGAATGGGCCCTGCTGCCTTGCATATACAAGCACTACCCCTCTTCTTGGCTCTGGAATGATGACCAGGACCACTGCTCTCCTGCACCTTAAAGTGCTAGTCTTTCTCTCTGCCTTGAACTAGGATCAGGGCCCCTGTTCTCTTATGATAGATCACAAATACTTCTCCTTACCCTGGAACTGTGATATAGAACTGCTTATGAGCAAAAAATTGTCAATCAGCATTAACTGTACCCAGTGCCAGCAAGGGGTAATCTCTTTTTGACCAGTTGTCTGACCCCCTGCAGCTCTGGGATGAAGGCTCCTGAAGCTGCTGCTACTATCTTGCCACCTTCAGGGCTCATCATTGGTGCTTCTGCTACACTTGGGGCCAGCTCCTATCCCAGTGTCATAGACCTCTCATATCAACCTTCCAAGTTGTCTTAGGCTGGAAAATGTCTTACTTTGATTGTTTGCTGGCTCTGTTGCTATATAATTTAATTTGAGGAGTTATTTTAAAGTTGTTTGGAAGGGAATATTGAGATAGTTCAGTTGGGTTGCTGCCTATACTCTGTCATATTGGCTCTGCCTCCCCTAATATAGCTATTACCAAAATGAAAACAAAAACAAAAATCCACAATGCCACAGGAAATAACACATTTGACAAATGTACCTTTTAGTTTAAAAATGAATTTGCAAATATTTTAGTCCAGGAGGGGAATTATTATAGCTAATTGTTGCAGGGGGAAGAACAAGGCTCTGTTTCCACATAACATTTCAGCAATTTGGCTGTTATTACATGATTCCATTTTTTTTTTACTACAGAGGATTTCCTATGCACAGATTCCTTTGGAATCTATATGCTTATTTACTCAGTTTTTTGCTTGATTATGAAAAATACAAGGCTGCTCTTGATGAATATCCAGAGTGAAAATATTTATAGGTCATCCTGGATCGTTTCAATATTTCACCCTAAGTTAAACATCTTCCATTTCATTAAGCCACAAGGAGATCCCCAGAACACTTCCCATTTTAAAACCTAAGCATTATTAAGCCCTTTCAGGAGAAAAAAAATGTACCATTTCTATTACCCCCCCCCCCCCACCTCATGCTGATTGTAAATAACAATAACAACAACAGCAATAATAATATAATAATAATAAATAGCTAGCATTTATGTAGCTTTTACTACATGTCATGCATTGTAATAAGTGCTTTACAATGATTATCTCATTTGATCCTCACAACAAATCTGGGAGGTAGGTGCTAATATTATCTCCATTTTCCAGATGAGGAAACTGAAACAAACAGAGGTTTAGGTACTCACCTAAGGTCACACAAATAATAAGTGTCTGAGATCAGTAAGTCTTCCTGACTCCAGGCCCAGTGTTCTATCCACTGTGCCACGTAGCTTCACATATGTAATAATAGAGATGACTTTGTAACACGTAGAAGACTCTCCCTTCCCTACCTCACCCATGAGGTAAGCTTCCTCAGTTTCTATGTACTTTGTGGATAAGAATACTCTCCTTTTACTAGTTAGTCAGAGAATATGTTTCACAGTAGAGGTATTTAATAAAATAATAACAAATATCTATAGAATATCCCATATCTCTACCCATATAACTTGACCTAATTCACTATGTCCTCATTTTTAACTCTGTGAGAATATTTATGCTTCAAGTATGTTTCTTGTCAAGAATATATTGTTGGTTTCTGCTTTCTAATATATTATGCTATCTATTCTCTTCTCTTTTATGGGTGAGTTCATACCATTCATGTTTAGTTGTAATTGTTAATTGTGAATTTCTTTCCATTTTATCCTTTTATTTTTTCACTCTTTGCCTTCTTTGTTTGTAACCCTTCCTTCTAAAACCTCTCTCTTCTCTTTCTCTATGCCTTCTAGTTTCCCTGTTGAGTGTAATATATCACTACGATTATATATGTGTATGTGTGAACAAATGTTCAACCCTCCTTTGTCCTATTCAGATAAAGATCAGATGTGATGACCACTGTTCTCACACATTTCTCTATGTTTATAAACTCTTTTTATTATACAGCTTATATAAGATGTAGAAAGCTCAACCCCTTACTTTCTTATTTCTTCCTGAATATATTGCTTTTCCTGTCCTTTTATTCCTTCTCTTAAGACCTTTAAAACAACACAGCGGTTAGTCCATCTGTTCATCCTACTTAGTGCTTTTTTTTTTGCTATCCTTGAAGACATTAATATTTTGAAGGAACATTAGTCTCTTCTTCTGTTAAAATGTACATACTTTAACATTGTTTAAACCCTTCTGGTTGATCAAATGTATTTACCTTTTCAGGTTTTTCTTGGTTCTTATATTTGAAAATCAAAGTTTCTGCTCAGTCTATTTTCACTAGAAATATTTAAAAGTCCTCTCTTCCACTAAAAGTTCATTTCTCTCCCCCTTTCCACCTCATAGATTATACTTAGTATTACAAGGAAGTTATTCTTGGTTTTAATCCTTTAATCTTTTGCTTTTTTGGAATATCATATCGTATGATTTTCTCTTCCTTCTAGTGCTTACTGCTACAACTTTTTTGATCTTGACTGTAGTTCTAAGGTTTAATATTTGAATCCTTTTTGTCTGGCTGCTTGCATAATTTTTTATTTGACATAAAAACTCTGTATTTGGGCCATGCCATTCCTGGGAGTTTTCATTTGGAGTTTCTTTCAAGAGGTCATAAATAGATTATTTATGTTTTTGCTTTTCTCTCCAGTTCTAGTAGATCTAGCCTGTTTCTTATGACAGTCAGGCTTTTTTTGATCATGGTATTCAGGGAGTCTTAAGTGAACTCTTCTTTACCTTTTCCCCTGGGCATTTGTTTGAATAGTAGACATTTTAAATTTTCATCAATATTTTCTTTTTTTTAACTGTCTTTAAAAAAACCCCAAATTATTTATTCTTTTTTTTTGCCTTTTGGAGGGCAATTGGGGTTAAGTAACTTGCCCAGGTTATATGGCTAGTTGTTTTTTTTGTGTGGGTGTTAAGTGTTTGAGGCAGGAACCAAACTCAGGTCCTCCTGACTCCAGGGCCAATGCTTTACTCAATGTGCCACCTATCAAATTATTTATTCTTAACATTATTTTCTTTTAAAATTTGAATTCCAGATTCTCTCCCTCCCTTCCACTCCTTCTACAATCACTGAGAAGGCAAACAATATAATACCAACTATACATGTGAAATCAAGCAAAACATTTCCATATTAGCCATATCATAAAAAGCAAAAGAAAATTAAGGGAGAAAAGTATATTTCAATTTGAACTCAGAGTTCATTGATTCTTTATCTGGAAGTGGATAGCATTTTTTTTTTATCACGAGTCCTTTGGAATTATCTTGGATCATTGTATTGATCAGAGTAGTAAAATCTTTCACAGTTGATCATTATTACGATACTACCATTACCATGCACAATGATCTCCCAATTCTTCTCACTTCACTTTGCATCAGTTTATATAGATAGGTATTGCCATTTTTTATGAAACCACCCCCTCATAATTTTTTATAGCACACTAGAACTCCATCACAACCATATGCCACATTGTTCAGCCATTCCTCAACTGATGAACATCCCCTCAATTTCCAATTCTTTACCATTACTAAAAGACCTGTTATACACATTTTTGTATGAGTAGGTCCTTTTCCTTTTCTTTTGATCTCTTTGTACAGACCTAGTCCTGGTATTGCTGGATCAAAAGGTATATGTGGTTTTATAGCCCTTTGGGCATAATTCCAAATTCTTCTCCAGAATGGGCAGACTGGTTCATTATTCTACCAACAGTTCTTAATGTACTTATTTTGCCTCATCCCTTCCACCATTTGTCATTTTTGATAGGTGTGAGGTGGTTCCTCAGAGTTGTTTTAATTGCCTTTCTCTAACTGATAATGATTTAAAGCATTTTTATATGCCTATAGATAGCTTTGATTTTTTTTCCTGAAAAGTGCCTGTTCATACCCTTTGACTATTTGTTAATTGTGAAATGGTTATTTTTATGAATTTGACTAGTCAGTTTATATAGATTAATCTAATCAGTTTATATAGGTTAAACTCCAAGTTTAATACTCAGTATATATTTGAGAAATGAGACCTTTATAACTGGGAATATAAGAAGAGGTAAAAGACAGTTACTGTCATCAAGAAGCTCACAATTCAATGGGGAAATAAGTAAACAAATATATATACAAATTACATACAAGATAAATAATAAATAATTAAAAGAGGTCATTTTACTATGGATGAAATGACCATCCATAATTCTAGAAGACTGATGATGAAACATGCTATCTACCTCCTTACAGAGAGACTTAGGGGGCGGAATGACACTTTGATTTTTCACATATAGGCAATGAGGGAAATTGTTTTGCTTGACTATGTGTATTTGATACAAGGAATTTGTTTTCCTTTTCTCTTTTTTTTTCAGTGGGGGTGAGGGTGGATGGGAAGAAGAGAAAATAATTTCCTGTTAATCATGTATAATGTTGTATGCGCTTTTAGATGAAGTTACTGTATTATTAGTTTTATATGATTGTTTTACTTTATTATAAGAGAACTCATAAGGTAGGAGCAATCTTAAAATGTTTGTAATGTAAAACAGAAAAATCTCAATAAGTTTTAAGGGGAAAATTCACCTTACATGTTTCCTTTAAAAAAAATTATAGCAAGTTTCTCTGATGAAGGCCTCATTTCTTCTATATTTTCAAACTTTTAATTTTATTCTTATATTTCTTACTTTTTATGGGGTCATTGATTTCTATTTGGTCTACTCTAGCTTTTAGAAATCCATTAATTGTGTAATGTTTTCTACTTTATTTTAAAAAATTATTTATTTTAAATACTCATTTAAAAAATCTGAATGAAGTCTCTCCTTCCCTTCCAACTCTTCCCTATCCATTGTAAAGGCAAGACATGTAATGAATTATACATATAAAAGCATGCAAAATATATTTCCATGGTAACCATGTTGCCAAAACACACACACACACACACACACAAACACACACACAAGAAAAAAACTATGGTTCAGTTTGCATTCAGACTTCATCAATTCTTCTCTGGAGGTGGATAGCATTTTCCTAAGTCCTTCAGAACTGTCTTGGACCACTGTATTGATTATAATAGCTATTAATAACAGCTGATCATTGTACGATATTGCTGTTACTGTATTCAATGTTCTTCTGGTTCTGCTCACTACACTTTGCATCAGTCCATGTGAAAGTTCTCAGGTTTTTTTCTGAAACCATCTTGGTTCATCATTTCTTACAGCACATTAGTATTTCATAACAATCATATGCCACAACTTGTTCAGCCATTCCTCAACTGATGATCATTGCCTTGATTTCCCATTTTTTGCCACCACACAAAGAGCTGCTACAAATATTTTGGACATTTAAGTCCATTTCTCTTTTCTTTGATCTCTATGGAATACAGACTTGGCAGTGACATTGCTGGCTCAAAGGGTATGCACAGCTCTATAGCCTTTGGGCACAGTTCCAAATTGCTCTTCACAATGGTAGGATCATTTACTTTCTTTTCTTTTCTTTTTTTTTTGGAGGGGGGGAAGGTAGGGCAATTGGGTTAAATAACATGCCCAAGGTCACTAGGCTAGTTTTTTTTTTTGTTTTAAGTTTAGGAGGTTGGATTTGAACTCATTCCTCCTGACTCCAGGGACATTGCTCTATTCACTGCGCCACCTAGCTGCCCCCTTTCTTTTCTAGGTAATATGTTATTTTCCAGTTCTTTCCTCCAAAACCATGATAGTATTTCACTTATATTTCCATTCTTTTTTGTAACTTGTTTCAATTCTTTCAGGTTGTCTTGTAGTCATTATGACCACAACATTGTTTTTTCCCACTGAGGCTCTGCTTGTAATTTTGTAGAGCTATTTACTCCTTCTGGTTTTACTTTCTTGAGTGTCTCTTGATCCACAATATCTCTTCAATAATTTGGAAATTTGATGTCTACTTTTGTTTATTCTTATCTTCAGCTACAGTTTTCTGATTTGAGTTTTTCTTCCCCAGAAACAGGCTAAACTCATTTCCATATTCTCGGATGAGGTTCTCAAGTCCTTTTTGGTCCCAACCCCAGTTTGGGGGGCTTCTGCCTCTGGTTTTCACTTTTCTTGATGTGTCTGTGCTCAGAGCCCTGCCAAACTCCAGTGTCCTTGGTCAGAGATTTGTAGTTTTCTGAGCTCAGCCTGGGCATTTCTGTGAACTTCTGTTATTCTTTTCCCTTCCCATCCTTTTTATACCTGCTGTTGGTATGTTGTTTTAGCCTATGTTTATGTTGGGTTTCCTGGTAGTATCCTTCTTCTTGAGGCATTTGACTTTTTCTGTTTTATTCAGTTAGAGGCTTGATGAAATAGCTACCTACTGTTTCTCCTTGGATTTTTTCACCATTACTCCAACTGGTGCTTTTTTGATCATTGCTGGTGTATACTTTGGACAGCTAGGTTTTTCTACAACCTTTCACACCTCCATCTTAGCCAGAAATTTGTTGGCTATATTTTCACATTTAATACTTCACTGGGGTCTGTTCCCATCTGTAAAACAACAAGATCAAAAGATTGCCTAATACAGGCATAGGAACACATAGGAAATTATGCAAAAAAAGGTATGTGGGGGGTGGTGGTGTCTGTTTTGCAACTTGTAACAAAAATTGTAAATTTCCATTTTTTCCTTAAATGTAGAGCAGAATACATGGCAAAAGGAAAAAAAAAACCAGTGATAACTTTTCCCCTGTTATGTAAAGACTCTTCTATAGATGATCCCTACATTATGAAGTTTTATTGCATAATCAAAAACTGGAAAACAGAAGTAGTTTTAAGCAGAATTAGGGAGGAAATCTTATCTTTAAACCCACTATAAAGCATATAATAGAATGTTAGAGGTAGAACAAAACACAGATCCTTTAATCCTACCTTTTAGTTTTACAGATAAGAAAACAGAGGTATCAATTGAATTGCTCAAGGGAGGTATCCTACATCCTAATCCAATTGTCTTCTCAGTACACTGTTTCAATGAAATACTGGCACTTATTTGAAGTCTAGTGAGATTTACTATTTAACTCTGTTTCATAGGTCAAACAGTGGAGATCTATGACACCAAAGGTAAAAAAAACTAATACATAATTTGGAAGTATATTCTGTTCTCTTGCATCTAGTTAACATACTTGCATAAATTACAGTTAATTTGACAGATGATGTGAAATGTCATCTCTCTGACATGTAATCAGGATAATTCATTTTGCATAATTTTTTTCTTGTTATTTCACAAGCTTTCCTTCTCCTCCATCAATAGTGAGGTCAGTTATTTGGTTTACACAGATCTAAACTCAGAAACCATCGCCTGGAAATTTCCACTCTTACTGTACTGGGCAATTTTTGTCACAAACTTTGAAATATGTGATGCTTTGACCTGATTCTAGGAACTGTGTTCTCTCTTTTTGAATAGAATGCCTTCATGCTGGAATATGCTGCTGTCTGGTTGAGGATAATTTTCCTCTGGCTTTAGAATGGTCTCTTTTATTGCTACCACTTACTGGGTCAGAGTTTCAATGAATTCACCAGGTCTAACTGCTTTAAGATTTCATACATTTTTTTTCTTTCTGGAAGAAGCCCTTGTTCCAGAAACTATTGCAGCCAGTGCAGACATTAAAAAAAAAGGAAAGAAAGGGGGGAAAAAGGAAAGGAAGGAAGGATGGGAGAAAGAGGAAAAGAAAGAAAAAATCTTTAGGGTAAATAAGAGAAGGTTTTAAGCTAGTCATGGCAATAGGCAGTAAATTCACTTGCTGTATTTCTTTTTCAATCAATAAACCAGCATAAATGGCATTATATTAAAATACATATTCATAAGATTTCATGTTTGATTTCCTAGCAAGAAACCTGGATTGGCAATGGAGTATTTTGTGAGTATACATGACAGCACAAAATAAAAAGGCCCATGAGCAATTCTGATGAAACACAGAGATAGGTAAGAATGATAATTATAAAGAAACTTTTTAGGTGAAGGTTTTGAATATGATGTTACAGAATCAAATATCCAAAGGGCAGATAGTTATATATAAATATGAAAGCACAGAAAGGCTTTATATAATCTTTCATGGGAACCCTAAGAAATCCAAATTACAATTTTCCAAAGTCCAAGTCCAATTGATACTCTTTATATTCTAGGCCTAGATATTTAAAGGACTTCCCCAATGATCCCCAAGATCATTCTTTTTTTTTCTTTTTGGAGGGGCAATTAGGGTTAAGTGACTTGCCCAAGGCCACACAGCTAGTAAGTGTTAAGTGTCTGAGGTCATATTTGAACTCAGGTCCTCCTGACTCCAGGGCCAGTGTTCTATTCACTGTGCCACCTAGCTGCCCATCCAAGATCATTCTTTAGGGTTTCAACTGAACCTAATGGGTTAATCTTGGGACAAAGTTTATGATTTATTGAAAACTTTCTTTCCCTTTTAAATTTGAGATGTTTGACATGATTCTTAGAGAAATTAAACCAAATGATTTTGTTTATGGGAAAAGTATTATTATAGTCATATTGTTCAACACTTAGGGGCAGCTAGGTGGCACAGTGAATAGAATACCAGCTCTGGAGGTAAGGAGGACCTGAGTTCAAATCTGGTCTCCCGCCATTTCAGTATCTTTGCCAAGAAACCCTAAAAGAGTAGGACATGACTGAAATAACAAAGCAACAATCTTAGAAGATCTTACTGAAATAGGACTAAGGTACACTTCAGTGAAATATTATCAGTCTGAAAATCACAGATGTTGCTTGCATACCAACCAAGAATTATTCTTGAGTTCCAGTACTGAGCCTCACATACATATAATGACTTTCCCCCACTAATAGCTTTTTGATGGGTTATTTTACCTTAGAAGTGCCAAAATGCAGTAAGCAGTCCAGAAATTATTTAAAATTACTTTAGATCTTCAAATACTAAGCCTTATTTCAGATGTGTTATCTCTAGCTAGAATAGCCTCGGTTTAATAAGGAACCCCTCTTTTTTTAAACACCTTTTATAGGAGGCCTTTCCTGGTCTACTCTTATTCTCTCTCTCTCTCTCTCTCTCTCTCTCTCTCTCTCTCTCTCTCTCTTTCTCTCCCTGTTGTTTACACATTATCATTCCCATCAGACTGTTACTAAAGACTAATTTTTGTTTTTTTGACTTTCTCTGTGTCCACATTACTTACCAAATTAAGAGCTTAATAAATTATTGTTAACTTACTGACTAAATATATGTATGTATGTATGTATAAGGGAAATTAAAAGAAAGAAGGATCAGCAGGGGGAGACAGATGGAGATAGAAGCAGAAGGAAAAATTCATAAATAGATCTGAGTTACACATGCTCCATTTTTGCACAAACTAAAACATATTGAACCCAATACTGTATTGAACCTGGATTCGCCATACGTGTGAAGAGCAGTCAGGGACATTTGTTTTGTTCCCCTGCCCCTTGCCCTATCCTCTTCTACTTGCATCTTTTATGTCCCTCCACTCTCACACTGAGCACAGCCCACTCAAAGAGCTGAGTGGCTGAATCACACAGCATGTAATCAGGCAGGAAGCCATTGCATCGTGACAGACTTGTTTGTCTCAGCTTCCCTCACATTTTGTGGTCCGTGGGCAAGAGGAAGATCCATGAGGAGAAAGTCAGTAGTCTGCAACTTAAATTAAAATCCTTTACCTAATTATTAGCTGTGCCCTTTCTTCACAGCCACTGGCCTTGGCCCCAGGCACATTAGGTCACTTGTAAGAGTATTATACAAATAAGGTCCATGTTGCTGGATTGATCCTGAGTTGTTCAATTAGTTGTTCAAACCTTAGTTGTTCAATTGATTGTTCAATTAGTTGTTCAATTCCCAGGAGGGAAAAAAAAGAAAGAATATTAAGTTGCCAAAGATGACTGTTCTGGACCTATGTGTTGCTGGTTACAGAGAATCCTGAATTTGAGAGTTTTGATGGTTAGGATCAATTCATCATTACAATCAGAAAGAAAAAAATCCCAAAGTATGTCCTGCTAACAGATGGCCCAGAGGGAAGGATAGAAAAATTGGCATAACTTTGTCTCTCAAAAGTCTTCTCATGCAAAACAACAGGTACTACTCTAACACAGAGTAGTGAATAAACTTATTTGGCTTCTCCCAGTTTGGGGCATTATGGAGATGGTAGCTGCTCTTTTGGTTCAGAGGGACCAATTAATTCAGGAAATTTATCAAATAGATCTAGTAAGTTTAAAATTGACCAAAAATTCTCATTCATCCATACTTGATTAATTTGGTATTTGCAATGATTTAGAGAGAGGCTAGAATGACTTTACCTTGACTGAGCAAACATCTTTTTTGAGGTACAAATTAACAGTATAAACAACAGAGAACAGAACAAAACAGAAAGAACAGAGGAGAGCACGAATGGAATCTTAGAGTTGGATAGGACCGTCCATCTCCCCTGCTCTAACCCCTTCATCTTATAAAAGAGGAAACTAAGACCACAGAAGTAAAATGCCCTATCTGAAGTCACACAGCAAAATACTTAGGACAAATTGTTTTCAAGACCTCACCAAACACTTTAGACACATCAAAATTAATAGACACATCCATTATTAGACACATATTTAGACATAAATAAATACGTAACCAACGCTTGTGCAGGAAGGGGGAGTTTGCATATTGCTGTGTAAGAGTAGTTAGGTGGCATAGTGGATAGAGTGCTGGATAGGTCTGGTCTCAGATACTAGCTGTGTGACCCTGGGCAAGTCACTTAACCCCCATTGCCAAGAAAGAAAGATACAAAGGAAGAAATGAAGAAAGAAAGCAAGCAAGGAAGGAAGGAAGGAAGGAAAGAAGGAAAGGAGAAAGAAAAGGAAGAAAGATTTCTTATAGAAGGTAAAATTTTAGCTAAGATTTGAAAGAAGCCAAGAGACAGAGATGAGAAATGAGAGAGCTCCAGGAGAAATTACTGAGTCATAGTGGTAGAGAGAAAGCCTAGAAATAGCCATGGGGAACAATAAGTATTCCAATTCCCCTACTACTTTGATTGGGAATCAGACAGTATTTTTGAATACTTTGTAGTTGCTGTTCTTTCCGTTTATGTTGTTGTAGTCATTGTGTACATTGTGTTCTTGGCTCTGCTGTATCTCGCTTGCATTAGTTCATGCAAGTCTTTCCATGATTCTCTGCATTCATTATATTTGTTGTTTATTTTATTTATAGTATATTTTAAAGGTGCTCACCAGAATCTTGGAAGATTTTTGTCATGTCAGAGCTACACAAAATCAAAATACAAGGATTTCCTATTGATGCCTTGCCAATGTTCTCTTTTGTAGTAGAGAACATTATTTTCCCTTTTTGCTCACTTTCTAACTTGCTCCCCTGTGATGCTCCATAATCACTCAAAAGAGATTGGCCTGACCATCCACACCAGGAAAAGAGTGGGTGAAAAATTCAGATTTCCTAGATCAGACAAGCCACTGAGTTAGTTAAACAGCACATTTCCCTTGGGCAGGTACCATGTCTCAGAGGGACAATGAGCTAGGACAGAATATGAGGAGGACAGAGTGCTGGATCTCATTTGTGAGAGCCTTTAAAGACACCAAACTGCTCACTGTTGCAAAAACCATCCTTTTTTTTTTTTTTTTTTACTATTTTTTTAAACCATCAGTGGTCCCCCAGTAATGTTATAGAGCTGTGAACTGTGTAACACTACATTATCATAAGAACTAAAATTATAGAAGACCCAAAGAAAAGAATCATGGCAGATATAATTAGTCTGCAACATTTAAAAAACAATAATAATTTGTGTGGCAGAAGTGGTATACAAAACTTCAAGGACATGCATGATAAGGAAAGGTGGTGACCTGGGAATATAGAAAGAGGGTGAAGTAAGTAGGAGAAAACCTGACAAATGGCTACATATCCATAAATTATTTAAGAAACCAGAAGGCCTAGAGAGGGTTGAGTAGAGATCCTGGGGGATACTTATGGAAAGGCATGGATAAGAGGCACATGGGATGTTTGGACATGCATGGCTTGTGAGTTGTACCAGTGGAGAGAGTGCTTGAAGCAGATGTCACGGGTCACAGGTTCATTGAAGTATTGAGATAAGTGTAAAGAAAATGAATCCTTTTATTATGTTCAATAGAAGTCATAGTCAATGTAGGAGGCCTTGATGTTGTTTGAATTTGAATTTAAAAAGAAATTCAAGCTAAATTTGAGTTTTTTTTAGTAGGTATGTTCAGGGAACCTTAATGGATAAATGAGAATGATGAATAATAGCATGTTTGTAGTTTCGCTCTCCATGTGTCTCTCACAAAAATGTCTCTGAAAACAACTCAATAAGTCCATTAATGTGATATGAAGAACTAACACACAGCATTCTTTCTCCCAGTCAGGAGTTTTGTCTGCCTCCCATATACCTGTTTGGTTGTTTTCCAGTTGTGCCCAACTCTTTGTGCCTCCATTTGGCATTTTCTTGGCAAAGATACTGGACTGATTTGACATTTCCCTTTACATGTAGCCTGCTCCTTGAGACCAGGGACTATCTTTTACCTTCCTTTGTATCCTCAGGACTTAAGCACATAGTGGGTATTTAATAAATGTTTGTTTAATGGACTTGAAAATGAATGTTGAGAAATGTTGGAAGAGACTTGAAGGGATACCTCTTCTTCCTTGTCATTCAATCTTACCTCCTTTTCTCCTTCCTCTTCCTTGTCTTTCTCCTCCTCTTTATTCTTCTTTGACAAAGTGGGGGCTACAAGTGTGAAACATTGCATATATTGTTAGATTTTTTTTGCATATGTCGATTGGTTTTGCTGATTTTTCCCTCTTTTCCTCTTCAATAGAAAGTCTTTGTTGTGGGAAATTGCTCTCTGGGAGGGGGGAGAAGGGATGCAGGGAGAAATTTAGGTGATGTAAAACCAAGGGATATCAATGGAAATTTATCTTAAAAACATATTTATGTATATGTATGTATTTTATATATGTATGTATGTGAGGATAATAATAACATGTATTTCATAGGGTCATTGTGAAGATCAGAAATAATATATGTAAAGTGTTTAAAAACTTCAAGCCATTATTATAGTCTCCTCAATTTGTCCAAGATAAGTTTTATGCTTCACTGTTTCTTGAGAGAATTCATAACACTTTATCTGTCTATCTATTGATCTATCTATCTACATTTTTATCTGAATTTCTTTGTTCAAGTTCCCTTTTCGTACCTACTTCATTGGTGGTAAGAACAATAATAACAAAAGATTCCATTTCATTTTGGCTAATATGACTTTTCAATGTCCCTTTTTCAGAAGTATCAAATGTGCTGAAAGAATGCATCATGGTCTTAGACTATTACAGACCCAGGACCCATGATAAAATACTTGACCTGAGGTTGTGAGTGATCTGTCCAATGTTGTAGTCCAAGTACTGGAATTCTAAAAAGAACTATAGCTCCACACATTTACCCAGAGACTATGAGAAACCTCACTGAGTATGGAAAGACTTATTAATTTTCAGTTCCTGAAATGATTCTGTTACAGCCCTTTCAGACATGTAAGAAGGAGGATTTCTAGACTGATGGTTTTCCATTTAATAGATACAAGAATGCTGAATAAAGTGCAGGCATTTTTTCCCCAGAAGGAGGCAGTCAAACTCTATGTGGCTTTTAGAATGTTCATTGGCTTCCAGCCTCAACACATTTAACACTGAAAAATATAAAATGATAACCACTTTGTTTCAAAGCCTTTTTGTTTTGAAAATTTCAAGGTACTTCTCTCCCTTAACCCCCTTTGCCTTGTATTTTTGACCAGCAACTCCCTCCGAGTTCTTATATTCTTGTCTAACTCCTGTATGAGGAAAAAAATATTAAGTTTCTCCATTTCTCCAACTTGTAAGTAGGAACAGAACAAAACACTCCATGGGGGGTTCAGTTTATCATTCTTTGTTGCCGTGACTACCAGAGTTTCCTATTCTTTTCAACAATACTCTCCTTGCAGACTATGTTCTGTTATAATTCTGTCCAATAGCATCACAAGATGACATGTCTCTATACACTTTAACATTAATATACATACATATGTGTGTATATATATATATACATATATATATATATATATATATATATATATATATATATATATACAGTTCAGAAGTACCATAGGTTTTTGATGTGTATTTTATCATGTCACTGGCCTCAATCAAACCCTCTTTCCAAGTATTGTTACCTGGGAAAGCATCATTTTTATCCTACTTCTACAGATTCTGACATTTCAATTCAATTTAAAAACATTTATTAAGTACCCATCAAATGCCAGGCACTATTCAAGATTAAATGATAGAAAGGTTCAAAGAACAAAACAGACATCTGAAGTATTGTCATGTGCCAAGTGATGAAAGTACACTTGTTTGTTGTGGTTTTTAAATTGCAGGCTAAGTTGTCACCTTAAGAAATATAATGACAATACCTTATGCGTTTTGTACTTTTAAATCCATTATTTCTTTTGATCCTGCAAAACCCCTTTGTGAGATAGATGAAACAATAATTTTTATTATTTGGTAAGTAAAGAAGTTGAGATACTGAGAGTTCAAGTGGCTTTCCCAAGCAAGGAGAGGTTTGATATTTTTCCTGCATAGTTGAATATGAAATATATACTTTCCAAAGTGGAAGATAAATGAAAAATTAATTATTAGTTGAGTCCAATTGAGTCCAATTCACATATATAACACTAGGTATAATTCCTCTTAAGATGAAAATTAGGACCCCACTATCTTCAACAGGTTCTCATCAAGAGGACTGATTATCAGAAGCTGTGGTGCTTTGATAGAAAAGGTAAATAATCCTCACTATACCCATGATGAAAAAAGAATTAGATTTCTTAGTGAATGAAAAAGAAAATCCATTTCTTTGATAATGATTATATGAAAAATAACCAGCTTGACTCTAACTGACCTTATTTACTTGCTGATTAAGAAGACAAGCTAAAGTCACATGGCCAAACAAGATGGAGGACTAGACATTTTTTCTAATGTTCACAATCTCATACCTCTCCAAAATAGAAGTTATGTACCAAAGATAAAGCCCTTTCAGCAGTATACATGGTATACAATGTCAAGAACCCAAAATAAGGTTAAAAAATCTTATGAATTAATGCCTACCTTCCCTACCCCACTACCTACCATGCTACTGGCAGCAAAGCTGAACTATCCTACCAGACCTACCATCTTATAACAAAATGTTACCTTGCACCTTGATTCCCCTCCTTCTTTCCAATGCCATAAAGATCTGAGCTCCAAACTGCAGAAATTTGCTGAGGCCTCAATAGTTAGCATTGTGGCAACATTCAGTTCTTCAAAAGATCTCTGCAGGAAGGCAGAAGAATAGAGGGAAAGGTGTAGGACACATGTCTGGACTTGAAGTAGAATTCAACCTCTCTACTTGACTCCCCTTTCCCAGAGTCTCAGTGATCCAAACTTCAAACTCTAAATCACCTGAATCTTCAAATACTTTGAGATTCAGCTCTCACGGGAAACATCATCAGAGGGGAGGGAGTCAGAAAGTGAGCAACAAGAGAAAATAAGGGGGGAAAGCTGAAATTAACCAAGATCTCAGAAGAAAGAAAACTCAAAGACTTTGAGTATAAGCAGATAAGTCAACATGGAACATATAAGTAACAGAAGAAAATATTACTCCAGATATAGTAAAAGATTTCAAGCATATATAAATAAATACTACAAAACAAAGGAAAATGCCTCAGCACTTGAAGAGACAGAGACCTTGTGGAATTTGGAGAGAATATGGACCACAACACATTATTTCTGAGTGGTTTTGAAAGAGAAATGAGAATCATGAAAGCATAACTTACAGCCTTTGCAGCTGTATAGAAAAACTTAAATCTGCAATGACAACTCTAACCACAGAAACCAAAGGGAGGACAACAGATTGGGAATGTAGATATGCAGAAAAGAAGAATAATCTAGAAAAAGAGAAGTAAAAAGAAATAGCATTAAAAGAAAACCCTCTCTATTCAAACAAAACATACTCATTTTGAAGACAGGTTGTGTAGAGAAAGCCTAAGGATCATGAATCTCCCAGAAGAATATGACGTCATAAAACTTCAACACCATAATTCAAGAAATAATGCAAGAAAACTTCCCAGAACTTTTGAGCACAGAAAATGAAATACTCATTGAAAGAATGAATAGATTGCATGTAGAAAACAAACAAACCCCAAACTCAAGGCAGCAAACTCCAAGACATATAGTGGTTAAATTGGACAATTCCATGAAAAAACAAGGAAATTCAAAGAACAATAGATTATTTTGCATCTACTGGAAAATTTAGGAAGGAATGCGATATTTTGTCTCAAGTAAAAATGGAGCTCAGAAGGCATCCCAATGTGACCTAACCTGTAAATCTGAGTTGAACCCCAAATCAGGGGTGCTATCCTTTGATTTGGCAGAAAACGTTCAAAGAAGCATGGAGACACTCATGGTATGATCTGACATACTAAGTGATTCATAGGGTAATACTATGTCTTGAATAAAGTGGGTAAAAGTAATGGACCATGTTGCCAGAATGACACTATTTGTAAAGTCTTCTCATCTAGAAGTAGCCATTATACCAAGCAGATCAAGCCTATGTTCCTAGACTTTTTGATTGCTTTCTTCCATCCTATAAACAGTCTGAGAGAGTTTGCTATCCATTTTGGCCTCATTCATATCCTCCGAATGTTATTACAGATTCAATTCAATTGAATTCATAGGGTACCGATTTTGTGCCAGGTACTACTGCACTAGTTATAGGGATACCAAATGGAAATTAACACATTCCTTGTCCTCAAGAAAATTGCAATCTAGTTGTGCATTTTGTAAGTGTTTTTTAATCATCTAAGAAATCTGATTCAAATGATCTAATTAGTTTTCCACTTTCATGCCTGGTAATTTTAATCCCGACCCTCTCACCCCAATTTCAAAAACCAAAAGGGGCTGCACACTAAGATATAAAGGCATCTAATCAATGTAGACTCACATTTTCTAATAAGCATGTAACTTAATAGCAGGTGTTTTCAGTACTTTCTAAATTTTAATGCCATGAAATAAAACTCCAATTGCCCTGCCCCAGTTATATCTCTGTTCATATTTATTTTCTATTATTTCACATTTGTGTCTACATCCTATGAATGGATGAACTGCCTGTCTGAAAAATACTGTGTCAAGTGCTGTTGGTACAAACAGAAAAGTAAGCTAGTCCTTGTACTCAAGGAGTTCACATTCCAATGGAGGAGATAGCCCATGTGGAAGGATTCAGTTGCAAATTAGATGGAAAAATTCCATGATCCCAAGCATATGACAATGCCTCTTCTTTTAATGTTGTTTCTATGGATAAAGTGACATTGGTTTCTGATGTTGAACCATATGAACGTATTAATGATTTTGGTGGCAAGAACTTTTTTTTTTTCTGGTTCCTTAGTATCTATGACTGTATCACCTGCAAGAATAGTTGTTGTTTTTGAGTTATTTTCAGTTGTGTCCTGCTCTTCATGACCTCATTTGAGGTTTTCTTGGCAAAGATACTGGAATGGTTTCCCATTTCCTTCTTAGCTCCTTTTATAGGTGAGGAAACTGAAGCAAAAAGGTTTAAGTGACTTACCTAGGGTCACATATCTAGTAAGTGTCTGAGGCCAAATTTGAACTCAGGTCTTCCTGGCTACAGGCCAGTCCTAGATGCACTAAATCACCTAGCTGCCCAGTAGGAACAATTGCTAGGTAACACCCCAACATGTGTTGCTTCCTAGGATGGCTGCTTTAGACATGGAATTGGAAGTATTGATATTCCTAAGGCTCTCAGGTCCAAGGTCCTGGATTGTCTCCATTAGGGCCCAAGGTGACATGGCTGTCTAGGGAGTGATGGGCAGCATATGCTACCTTCTGTCTCTCTCAGAGTACTTTGCTGCTTCAGATGGGTTGCTTTGTCTGTCCCATGAATGGCAGTTGGTTGGCACTTGATGGACATGGCTGGCTCTTCTACAGTAGTTGCTTCTCTGGATGATGCCTGTGGTGAGGGACCTGGAAGCAGTATTGGTGGTCTAGGAGGGTGAACTGGGCTGTGTAGCTACTCCCAAGGCTGCTGTCATTTCAATTGTGTCAAACTCTTCCTTTGTGTTTTCTTGGCAAAGATTTGGCCATTGGTCAGTAGCTGCTGCTAGGTGGTGATGAAGAAGGTGAACCCCTTGTCCACAATGATTTCTCCCCTTAATAATGGCTATGGGAGGAAGGGAGGCAGGTTCTACGGTTTGGGAGACATTATTATCCAGAAGACTCTTGGATTCAGGATCCTGTGCTTTTCTCCATCAGAGGCAGAGGGGAGATGTTGTTTAAGGTAGTGGTGAGTTTGGTTTGTCTTGCCTGGCACATTCTGCCCCACTCTCCCTCATGGATTCTGAATTACCTGCTATCCCCTTGCTAAATTGTAATCTTCATATTAAGAGGCTAATAAATAGTTGTTGAATGAATGGATGAAGCTTATATAGAGATAATGTTTATGAAAACACTTATGTTTTCATACAAGTTGCATTAGAACCTAATCCACAGGATTATTAGGTATAGTGCCATGAACTCTGGGTGCTCAATATTTGATGAGGAGTCAGAGAAATCACTTCCACAATCTCAGTCAAAATATTTCCATGACAACTCTTTGCTTGGTTTTAGACAGGTGTATAAACAAAGGATTGAATTCTGTGAACTTTATTCTAGCATAATTAGTTTGGATTTAAACATGGTGGGGTTGGAGCTAAAAATAGAAGCTGTGTTTTCTCTCTGTTCAAAATAAAATAGAGCTAGGACTTTGGAATGGCAAGGTGTTTGACTGATTGATTGGAAGTAAGTTTTTAAGGAGAGATAGGCATTGCATCTGCTCTCAAATATGACATGGCGAACAAGGCAGATTTCCTAGGAAGTAAGAATTACATAGCTTGGTCCTCCAGGGAGAAAGTTGAATTCTGTTCTAACTAGAGTTCCCCTAAATCCAGGCAACTGCAGAATGCTGGGTTATGAAAGGTCATGAGAATTAGATGATTTCCAATGTGAATGGAAGTTTTAAGTCATTCAGAGTCTCAGAACTGTCAGGTAAGAAGCTAAGAGGTATCATGGCACAGTAGACAGTGCTCTGGAATCAGAGGGCCTGGGTTCAAACTTCACCTTTGACACTTGCAGCCTGAGACTTTGGGTAAATCGTTTAACTTCTCTGGGCCTTGGGTTCCTCATCTGTAAAATGAAGGAATTGGACCAGAGAGCCTCTTAGGTGTCTTCCAGCTATAGGTCTATGATGTCCCCGGGAGGGCCTCAGTTAGCTCATCTGTCAAAAGAGGTGGTTCGGCTAGATAGCCTTAAAAATCCCTTCCTATACAAAGTACAGGGTGTCCCCAAAGTCTCAGTGTGATTTTAATAGCTTAAAGCTGCACTAAGACTTTTGGGACACCATGTATGTACTGTTTGCCTTATTCTCCTATAGTAATTACAGATGAGGCATCTTTTCTTCCTTTAGTTGTTGTCCTAATAAGTCCTGCTCAGACATAACTCTGCACCTGCTGAGATAGCCTAGTAAGAAACTCCTGAACAGAACCACCCTACTCAGTACTTTCCCACATTAACTGGACTTCAATAGTTCCTCCCTGGAAATGTTTTCTCTTTATATACACAAAACACCATTTATTATATGAGAAAAATGCTTGAGTGAAAGGTTTGGACTGTGAAAAGCAGCCAAGGATTTCTGGTAAAAGTGGAAGTTTTGCTGCAGATGTACAAATATACTTTTCTACTGTGACCCAGGGCTGAACCAGAAGCCATGGGGGAGCTGTGATATAGGGTGGGATGTGGGGCTGAGAAAAGACCGAATGAGCTGGACTGAATCACAACACATTTGAGCTGATTGGGTTATCCAACTCCCTTATTTCACTAATGAGGAAATAGCTCTAGAAATTTATTACAGGGTTGGGGAAGCTGCAGCCTCAAGGTCACATGGGGCCCTCTAGGTCCTCAAGTGCTGTCCTTTGACAGAATCCAAAGGACTGCACTTGAGAGCCTAGAGGGTCACATGTGACCTTGAGGCCACAGCTTCCCCACCCCTAGAGACCAACTGCTACCCGGGATAATGCCATGCTCACATTCTTCCAAGCAACTGAGATAGGAATATAACTGAACTTCAAAAATACCTGAAAAATGGGCTCCTTTCAAACACCACCAGGCACATACTGTGAATTCTAGAATTCTCTTCCTCCTCATTGCTGTCTCCTGGTTTCCCTGGCTTCCTTCAAGTCTCGTTTATAATTTCACCTTGTTGTATGCATGTTGTCTTTCTCCATTAGATTATGAGTTCCTTGAAGGCAGGAACTAATTTTTTTTTGGTCCTTCCTTTGTGTCCTCAGTTCTTAGTATAGAGTCTAGCACACAGCAGGCACTTAATAAATGTTGCTGACTTGATTTGACTTGTGCACCTACACAGAGGCAGCTAGGTTACCTAGTCACTTAACCTTTCTCAGCCTCAATTTTCTCACTTATAAAATGGGGATATTAATAGCACCTGCCTCACTGGCCTGTTGCAAGGCTCAAATGAGATAATATAGGTAAGGCCCTTTGCAAACCTTAAAGCCTGTATAAATGCTAGCTGGCATAATCCTGTTGTGTTGTTGCTGAGGCTAAAGCTGGTTCTACCCCGATAAATGCAGGTCCATTACTGTTCTACTCCTTTCTATCCCACTGATGTTTGTGGCTCTCTTGATCTGTCAGAAAAACTTTGAAGGCAGCAGCAAAAATGAAATCGAGCAAGACCAAATCCCTCTTGTGGACTTCAGGCTTCTGTAACCCCAAATAAACTAGAACCACCCTGACTGGAGTCACTCCCTGAAAGATTCACTACCTCAAGCCAAAAAGTCTTTTAAGCACAATTTGCCAAAAAAAAATTGATTTCACGGACTCCTTTCTGTTCAGGGTTATGTTTGAAGCAGGATTCATCTGAGAGGAGCCTAGGGAGACACCTCTTGTGTATCAGAGGTAGTCTTTCAATTAACTGAAGAACAATAAGGCCTTTTGCTCTGATCAGCACAATCAGTCAGAAAGCACAACTTCCTCCATGACTAATTTTCTTGGTGGAAAGAGAGTAGATCTCTTCTTCCTTTGCCTAAATATTGAGATGTTTTTCAAATTAATCCAATTAACCAAATATTTGTTATGGAATTGCTATGTTCATGTCACTATGCTGATTATTGTGTGACCACTACTAATAAGTTTTACTTATACAGGGTTAGTCATTAGAAAGTTAGATATTTACCTAGGTGATCTTGGTCAAGTCATTTCAAAAACTTCCTTGGCATTCAGTTTCCTTTTCTGCAAAACAGAGTATAGACTATATTACCTCTTAGCTGTCTTCCAGCTCTAGACCTATTATGATCCCTTTCTCAGAAATCCCCCTTTTCACACATATCAACCAATTAAGACTCCAGGACAGAGATTTTATGACTCTACTTGATTTAAAACCTAATTTCCTGGAGGTTCCCAAGCACTGTAGAATATTGGGTAAAAATTCAATATGAACTTGTCCAGATTTCCTGGAAGTCCAGGCTCACCTTTTATTCTCTGATAGTTTGTGGGGTCAACAAGGCTTTTCTTCTGGAATAAATTTAAAGTCTGAACCCAAAGTAAAAGTTTTGCATAGGGACCAGCATTGTGCTGGTAAGTGCTTAAAAGCATTCTCTCTGGAAGAAAAAAAAATTCCCTTCATTGCATTATTAATATTTTCTCCATTATTTTCTTCAGTCTACATTCTTCCCAAATTGATATTATTGTGACGAAAAATTGGGCCTTCTTTTGTCTCATTTTTTACCTGACTCTTAATCACTGAATGGGTGTTGCCTCAGAAAACTGAGACCTGGGAAAGACCTTAATTTAGAAAGACCCACATCACCCACTGAATCCCAGGCCATCACTTGGTCATCTTGATTTTTGTCTTGCCACTGGACTTTGATGACTGTGGAGGAGTGAGTCTGATGACTTTGGGTAGCTCTGCCTCACCCAGATCCAGTTCACCATGAAAGTCAAGATATTACCCTCATGATGTCATCGGTCCTCTTCATGAATGGACAAACAACAGCAACAACACCATCAGAGGTATCAGACACAGGCTGGCTGATTCAACTGCCGCACTCTCAAGTACAGCACAAACCAGATTAAAATTTAATTGGGAAATGTTTACCAAAAAAGAAATAAAAGTCTAATAGAATATAGATAATGTTAATATGTGGTTTTCTAAGTCAATATGTAGCCTGCATGGATTTTTATGTATGGTTTAGGGTTTAGTGGCTGATGTTGCCATTTGAGTTTGATGCCACTGATATAAGTAGACAATCAACAAAAAAATCAATCAAGCCTTGATTTGTAGCATTTATAGATTTCTGAGGTATAAATGCATACACTGAAAAATATAACAATCATAGCCCATTTTTGCGCTGGCTCCAACACACTCTTGCCTTTACCCTTTATTAATTTAAAAATAAGTTGAGTGTCATTGAGAGGGTTGGACTCTGATCTCCAAGGTTCCTTCTTATTTTTCGAACTCCTTTATGAATCTCTGTGAGAAGCTGTATTGGGGTGGGAGCACACTGGATTTAGAATCAGAAGATCAAGGTTAAAATCCAACCTCATTTCATGTTGCTGAAGGAAAAGACCTTGGGAAGAAGTTAACTCAAAAGGAATTGGGTGTCTCCACCACCCCTTGTCCGCAGCTTGCTAGAGACTTTGGGGAGCTTCTTCTTGGATTGGATCTGGAATTCTCTCTTGCTTGAGTTGAGTTACCTTGCTTCCAATGGGAGAACCCCTTCACTCTGCTGATATATATTCTCCTACATTTACTTTCTCTGATTTCTGTTTTGCTATTGAATTGGATAAATGACTTTCTTCAATAAAAAATCCTAATTGTGATACTATTTATGTGACCTTGGGAAAGTCATTGTATTTATTTGAACCTCGGTTTCCACATCTCAGAACAAAGGGATTGAACTCTATGTCTTCTAAAATTGTTTCTAGATCTAAAATCTATGAATATTGACTGAGACAAAGGTTATCTGGGAAGGATTTAGGACGTGCTTAAGTTCTACGAACAGGCAAAGGGGTTTTGACTAACTCTCATAACTTTCTGCTTAAAAAAAGACTAGAAAAATTTCTCAGCCCACAGAAATGATCACTAGCCTTTGCAAAACTGAAGGTGACAGAGCACTGAACTTGGAATCAGGAAACTTGCATTTGTGAATCTCTTAAATCCTTTGAATCTGTTTCTTCATCTATGAAATGGTAATAACCATACTTTATCTTCTGGTGATGAGGAAAAAAAAAACCCGCTAGTCTTTTTTTTCTTTCTTTCTTTTTTTTTTTTTTTTGGTAAATAGTATTTTATTTTTTCCAATTACATGTAAAGATAATTTTCAATATTCATTTTTTATTTTTATTACTTTTCAAATGCTTTATTAACTTCTTATTTACATCATTCATTTTCGCCAGATTTTGAGTTACAAATTTTCTCCCTGTTTTTCCCCTACCCACCACCCCAAAATAGCAGTCCCACAGGATATCCCCTCCCCCAATCTGCTCTCTTCCATATCTTCTCCCATACCCCCTTCAACTTTTCCAGGAGGGCATGGTGGATCTCTGTGCCCCAGTGCCTGTATATCTTATTTCCCAATTACACGTAAAATAGTATTAAAAATAGTGTATATATATATATATATATTAAACATTTGATTTTAATACTTTGAATTCCAGATGCATTCCCTTCCTCCCTTGTCACCCACCCTTACTGGAAAAGTAAGCAGTTCAGTATAGGTTGTACATGTGTAGCTAATGCAAAATATTACCATAGTAGATATATTGTAAAAGACTGACTATATTTCCCTCCCTCCGATCCCACCTCCCATTTGTTCTGTTCTCTACTTTGATCCCATCCCTTTTCAAAAGTGGGTGCTTCCAACTTACCTCCCCCCCCCCGGCCTGCCCTCCCTTCCACCATCCCCCCTCTCATCCCCTTCGCCCCTAATCTCCTATAGGGTGAGATACCCTATTTAGTGTGTATGTCATTCCCTCCCTCAGCCAAATTCAATGAGAATAAGGTTGACCCATTCCCTTTTGCCTTCCTGTTCTTCCCCTCCATTGTAACCATTTTCCTTGCCTCTTCTATATGAGATAGTTTACCCCATTCTGTCTCTCCCCATCTTCTCTCATTATATTGCTCTCTCACCTCTTAATTTCACCTTTTAAGTATCATCCCTTCCTATTAAATTGATCCTGTGCCCTCTATCTATGTATACCTGTAAACATATATACACATATTCACCTATATATTCATATGCCCATATACCCTCATATATATGTATATATTTCTATTTCCTTCAACTATTTTCAAACTGAGAAAAGTTTCATCAGTTACAATTATTGTTTTCCCATGTAGGAATGTTAATAGTTCAATTTTGATAAGTTCCTTATGATTTCTTTTCCCTGTTTAGCTTCTCATGCTTCTCTTGCTTCTTGGATCTGAACGTCAAATTTTCTATTCAACTCTGGTTTTTTCAGCAAGAATGTTTGAAAGTCCTCTATTCCACTGAATGACCATATTTTCCCCTGAAACACGATACTCAGTTTTGCTGGGTAGGTGATTCTTGGTTTTAATCCCAGCTCCTTTGCCCTCTGGAATATCATATTTCAAGACCTTCAATCCCCCAGTGTAGAAGCTGCCAGATCCTGAGTTATCCTGATGGTGTTTTCACAACATTCAAATTGTTTCTTCCTGGCTGCTTGTAATATTCTCTCCTTGATCTGGGAATTTTGGAACCTGGCTATAATATTCCTAGTTTTCTTTTTGGGATCTTTTTCAGGAGGTGATCAGTGGATTCTTTCAACCTCTATTTTGCCCTCTGGTTCTAAAATATCAGGGTAGTTTTCCTTGAAAATTTCTTGGAAGGTGATTTCTAGGTTCTTTCTTTGATCATGGCTTTCAGGTAGTCCAATAATTTTTAAGTTATCTCTCCTGGATCTATTTTCCAGGTCAGTGGTTTTTCCCATGAGATATTTCACATTGCCTTCTATTCTTTCATTTGTTTGGATCTGTTTAATAGCATCTTGATTTCTCATAAAGTCACTACCTTCCATTTTCTCCAGTCTAATTCTGAAGGAATGATTCTCCTCATTGAGCTTTTGAGATTCTTTTTCCATCTGGCAAATTCGGCTTTTTAAGGCATTCTTCTCCTCATTGCCTTTTTGAGCCTCTTTTGCTATTTGAGTTAGTCTATTTTTTAAGGTGTATTTTCCTCAGTCAGGCTGTTGACTCTCATTTCTTAATTTTCTTGCATCATTCTCATTTCTCTTCCCATTTTTTTCTCCACTTCTCTTATCTGCTTCTTAAGGTCCTCTATGGCCTGTAACCAGCTTGTATTTTCCTTTGAAGCATTTGTTGCAGGAGTTCTGACTTCACTGTCTTCCTCCTGTTCCATGCCTTGATCCTTTTTGTCCCCAAAATAGGAGTCTAATGTTGAATTGCTTTGCTTGGTTTGCTTCCTTTGCCTGTTAATTTTGCCACTCAATTACTTGACTTTTGAGATTTTTGCCACAGTAAGCCTCTGCCACAAGACAGGGGAGCTTCATTCCAAACTCTGGGGTTTTCTCAGCTGCCAGAGGTATTAGTTGGGTGCCCTTTCTGAAGCCTCGATGTGCTCTGGCAAGCTGATTGCACACCCCAGGACCTCCACTCTAGACCACAATCCAGATCCAAGCAGGTTAAAGGAAGAACTATTACCCCTCAGATTGGTCTCTTGGTCCCCCTACACTCTGCAGGCCAGGAGCTGATGCTGTCACATGGCAGTGGCTGAACCCTCAGCAGCTTCTTGCCCTGGGGGCAAAAGCCAACACAGTCCCAACTAGTGAGTTCCAAAGTCCACACTGCACTGGCCTCTCACTTTGTCCTTGGCATCTATGTGTTGATAATTCTGGAAACAGCCACAGCTGCTGGTGATCTGGAATCCCTCCAGCCAGTGACTGGTCAGTCCTGCCCTGGGGCTAAAACCTCTAAAAACCCTCGAATGGGGCTGGAGTTGAGTCCAACATTCATTTTTTAAATAAGATTTTGAGTTCCAAATTTTTTCTCCCTGTCATCCCTCTCCCCAATAAAGCAAGCCATCTGATATAGGTTATACATGTACAAGCATGTAAACATTAGTCATGTTGTGAAAGAAAAAAACAGAACAAAAAGGAAAAAACAACAAAAAGTAAAAATAGTATGCTTTGATCTGCATTCAGACTCCATAGTTCTTTCTTTGGATGTGGATAGCATTTTTCCATCATGAGTCTTTTGGAATTGTCTTGAATCATTGTATTGCTGAGACGAGCTATGTCTATCATAATTGATCATTGTACAGTGTTGCTGTTACTATGTACAGTGTTCTTTGGGTTTTGCTCATTTCACTTGGCATCAGTTCATATAAGTTTTTCCAGGTTTTTCTGAAATTTGCCTGCTCACCATTTCTTATAGCACAATAGTATTCCATTATATACATATACCACAACTTGTTCAGCCATTCCTCAGTTGATAGGTATTTCCTCCATTTCCAATTCTTTGCCATCACAAAAAGATTGCTATAAATATTTTTGTACATTTAGGTCCTTTCTCCCTTCTTGTGATCTCTTTGCAATACAGACCTAGTAGTGGTGTTATTGCTGGATCAAAGGATATGCACCACTTGTCTGCCCTTTGGGCAAAGAAGAATAGCTAGTTTTACCTCACCTCTCCCTGAAACACCCAAACCAAAACCCTAGGGAGCTTTGATGGGCTTGTGAGTAGGAGAATACATTCTCTCCCCCATATCTAAGTTATTCTCTTAATGCTGTCACAAATGAAGTTAAGGTAAGCAAAGACACAAAATTTGGAGCACATTCAATTTGTTGGAAAGGCTAGCAATTACCAATAAAATGGTTCTTTCAGTTCCTCAGTCAGCCAAAAGACCACAGAATAGGGCTTATAGGCCTTCATCTAGTTTTGGGAAGTACAAGAGAACAAAGAACAGGATGCATCATAGGAAAACAATATGATTGGATAGAAGTCAGGAATGAAGGACTAGTAACAATCTCTCTTTCCATCTTGTTGCTGTGGAAAGCTCATTGGTGGTGTCCACCTGCACCGCTACTTAGTGTCATACCAGTAAAAGACCAGCCTTTCTTAAAGGACAGTCAGTGGTGCAGATAACAGACCAGACTTCCTGGCATCCACCTGCACCCTTTAAAGATAACAAATGTCTTCTAATTGTATCAGGGCACCTCGTGGTACAGGGATAACAATTTTCTTTTAGTTAAAGTGATTCATAGGGAAATTTAACTTGTTAAACTTAACTCAGTGAGGAAAACTGAACTTCTGGACTCACAAACTTCTGAGCTTAACTCAGAGACAAACATGACCAAGGCAGCTGTAGAATAGAATCAATCACAGAATGGAATTAAATATAAAATACAAAATCAATATTTGATTTTCTCAGCTGTAATGGTATATTGGGGTTAAGGATTAAGGTGCTCTTTTCCTCCATTTTGTTTAATTTTATTGATTACAAAACTCTGTTGATGTGTAAATGTTGGATTGTTTGTCCTGATGGAGGAGAGGACATAGATAGATATGTAGATAGATAGGTAGCCAGAGTCAGCAAGTACTTTACCTTTTACTCTTTTACTTTACCCATACATACATATATATGTATACATATACATATACATACATACATACATACATACATATATATATATATATAGGGGATGGTTGTGTGGGGAGATAGATTTGTATAGCTTAATGTAATGGGGGGGGAAAGAGTGATCAAGAGGGACTATCTTTTGGGATGGTGTAATAGCAATGCTACTTACAGGTGCTGTGGGGATGTAAGACCAATAACACCAGCACACAGGAGGGCTGCTAGCACAGGTTCTTTGATCTGCTTTTCTAAAGGAAAGCAATGCAGAAGGGGTCAACAATCTTACTTTAATAAATTGTATATATCATTTACTTAGTTCAGGGGAAAAATCAGCACCCTGAACTTCAGAGAAAATGCAAACAGAAATTACAAGCAGAAATAATAGCATAAAGACAAACAGACAGGGCTTCTGTCTGATCAACATACATCGCAGATCAATAGACAGATTCAACTGTCTGACCATTACATACATAGATGGTTACTAGAGAGAAAAGTACCAACATCTGGGTTTTTAAAACTGGGGGGCTCCTTAATGGCTACCCAGTCAGTCTCATCTGGCTACATCACTCGAACTCTCTTCCCATGATTAAGCCCCAAAGCTAAATTCTAACCTCAGAGTATATATATATATATATATATATATATATATATATATATATATATATATACACACTTCTTCAGGGTCAGAGGACATCACAATCCTCGTGACCCACTGACTAATTACATAGTAGCAACAGGTGTTGGCCTTCCTGAAAAATAAGCCACCCTAATCAAGCTTCTCTTGTTGGGCTCCATGTGAAGCCTATTAATGGGTAAGGAGGATCTTCAACTCCCATTAACATTACAGATGGTTGTAAGGGTTTTGTTTTCTGAACCATGGAGTTTTATATAAATATGAATTATTAACACTGTCACAGAGATCAGTAACCTAGGGACACCAATACTTAAAAAAAAAATCAGTCTTTTTTTACTTCCTTTGGAACTGACATTTCTTTTGAAGCTGGAACCCATTATAAATTTTTACTTGTACTATGTGGAAAGAGTCCCAAGGAGATTCCAAGAGTATTGGTAGTCAACATAATGGGGAGCATGGGTCTAAAATCTAAAATAGATCCCCTCCTCTTCCCCACATATAACTCCTCCTCCTCTAAATTTTTCTTTTTTGCTGTTGTTGTTGAGGTTACTGCCACCTTCTCAAGCATCCTTTTAGAAAGATCCTCTATTAAGCCTTCCTTCCCTGCTGTATATTGAATCAATTATCAAGTCCTGGTGATTCTACCTCCACAGAATCTCTAGTATCTCTCCCCCTCTCTCATGTACATAACTATCAGTGTAATCCAGCCTATCATCACTTCAGACTTGGGCAATGGGAATGGCCTCTTTGCTTTCAGGATCTCCCTTCTCTAGTGCACCCTCTACATATCTGCCCAAATCAATGCTTTTTGATTGATTGACATGGCTTAGTTCTGTAGAGGTCACTCAAAAACCTTTAGTGACTCTCCATTGCCTTTAGGACAAAATGTAAATTCTTCAGTCTAGCCTTTAATGTCCTGTGTAGTTTCCTACCTACCTTTCTAGCCTCACTTTAAAGTATTCCCCTTCACATCCTTTGCCTTCCCATTAAACTGAACCACTAGCTAGTCCCATTCTATCTCTTGTATCTGAGCATTTTCAAAAGCCACCTTCCATGATGACTAAAAGAACTAGACAAGGCAATTGATGCAAAAATTTGCTTTGTTCTTCAAGTTATTGTTAAATTTTGTTCCCTCTAGTGCTAAAATACTCCCATTTTTTTTTCTCTTTCAGAATCCACCTCTTCTTATCAAGACTCAATTTTGCTATCAACTCTTCTGCAGCCTTCTCTAATCCTGTCAATTGTTATTTCTTCTCTCCTTTAATTTCCTCCCATTATTTCTGTACACATTATGTTCCCACAATAGAATGTAAGCCCCTTGAGGGAAGGTACAATTTTATTTTTTTCTTTGTATCCACAAATATAATGCCTTGCGCTTTGTAGGAAGAAGACACACAATACATATTTGGAATGGAACAAACATTTGCAAACTTTATTGTTAAATTTAATTGAAATTGTGTATTCAGTGTATATGGTATATTTGCATCAGTTTGTTTTAAGGAAGGCAGTGGGCTGTAGAGAAAAGAGATTTGGGTGGAATTCAGGAGTCCAGGTTGTCTTACTAATTGGCTGTTTGACTTCAGATAAATTACTTCTCTCTGGGCCTCAGTTTATAAAATGAGGGGATGCGATTATATTTCTCTTAAAGTTCCTTCCAGCTTCAAATCCTATGAGAATGGAATGCAAAATTCTATAGAAATGGTTCTGTGGGTAAATTGTAGAATGTAGAATGTTCATTTCTTCTGTTTTATTAGCTGGTTACCAAGATGTTTGGTTAAATTTTTATTATAATTATATTTGAATTTAGAGTTTTGGTTCAATCCTTGCCTTTCCAGTCTTCTCACACCTCACTCCCCTCTTCTGTGGTCTAGTGGCATTGGTCTTTTTGAAGTTTTTCCCATATGATCCTCCAGTCATTTTTTCTTTGGGTATTTCCATTCCATGCCTGGAATTCTTTCCTTCTTCATCTCTACCCTCTGGGCTTCCCTGGTTTCCTTTAAGTCTCATTTAAAATCCCTCCATCTTTAAGGAGCTTTTTCTGGTCCTCAGTATAAGTGCCTTCTCTCTGAGATTATCTCTAATTTATCCTGCATATGTATCTTGTTTTTACATAGTTGGTTTCATAGTGTTTCCCCCATTAGACTATGAGTGCAGTGACTTTCTTTTTTCCCTTTTTGGTATCCTCAGTACTTAGCACAGTACCTGGCATAAAAATAAACACTCAATGACTTTATTAGTCTAGTAGCTTCCCAACTAGGTCCCATGAAACTGACAAGTTTCACAAATAATTTCTAGGCCTTTCCTTGAAACAGTGGTCCTTGTGAGTGTGTTTCAGGGTGGGTGTGCTGAGAATTGGTGTTCTATCACATAAATCAGAAATTGAAGGGTTTTGCAAGCTCAAAAATTTTGAAAATCCCATATCAACTGGACAGAACAGAAAAGTTATGAGTACAGTACATGCCTAGACCTAAAGATCCAATCTCCTTCCAGCTATGGGAATAAAGAAAGGTTTGCCTGGGTGTTCTTTCATACCCCTTTCTCAGCAGGGTAAGAGCCAAGAGGAATGCTTACCCTGGGATTGGAAGGCATACACAATTTATTCATGCTTATGATTACAGCAACAGATAGCTTTGCAAGGAAGATTTCTCTAAAGCAAAACCACTGTCAAACCCAGGTACTGCTCTACATCTTTAGAGGACAGAAAAGGGAGGGTTCTACCTAGTAAAAAAAAAATGATCCTTTTACTTAAAGTTCATTGCAATAGTAAAGGATGTAGTCATAGAAAGATATCAATGAAGGGAGTCTGTCAAGAATTGATTGGGGTCAGCCAGGTAGCATAGGGAGTAAGAGCACAGGCCCCAGAGTCGGGATGACCTGGGATCGAATCCGGGTTCAGATACTTAGCACCACACCCAGAAATAACTGGCCGTGTAACCTTGAGCAAGTTACTTAACCCCAATTGCTTTAAAAAAATTGATTGGGAGTGACAAGAGATTACAAAATTCCATGGAGGGAGGGTTGGTGGGGAGGGGGCAAAATTCCCTTCATTGTTCTTGGTGCTGCATAATAGCTGGGGAGAGGAATGATTCCAATTTTGTCCATGTTATTCACAAGTAAGCTGATTACTACTAACCATATATGGTAAAATGTAGAGGATGTGAGGGGCAGCTAGGTGGTGGTGCCATAGTGCATAGAGTGCCAGACCTATAGTCTGTAAGATTCATCTTTGTGAATTCAAATCTGGCCTCAGAAAATTACTAGCTATGTGACCCTGGGTAAGTCACTGAAACAGGCTTGCCTCAGTTTCCTCATCTATAAAAAGAGCT
Organism: Petaurus breviceps papuanus; assembly: GCF_028583685.1. Taxonomy (NCBI): domain Eukaryota; kingdom Metazoa; phylum Chordata; class Mammalia; order Diprotodontia; family Petauridae; genus Petaurus; species Petaurus breviceps. The sequence goes on from NW_027187277.1 coordinate 2,165,224, forward strand.
GGAGAAGAGAATGGCAAACTACTCCAGTATCTTTGTCAAGAAAACCCAAAAAGTTAGACATGACTGAAAATGACCGAACAACAAAAGAGGATGTGATACCATTTTGGGGTGCAGGATGTCCATGATATGTACTTTACTGTCCATTACATGGGGTCATGGAATCAACATCAGCTAGGAGCAGGCAGAGAGATTGGAGGCATGAACTATAGAAACACCATGGTACTTGTATAGGATGTTCTTCATTTCTATTGTAGTTCTAGGGCATGGGTCAGAAAAGGTTCCTAGCAGCTTCACACAACATATACCAGTGTAAGACAGGCTACAAGATTCCATCTGGAACAGTCACTTTAAATCATGGGACAACTGAGTTTGACTCAATATTCTATTCCTGAAAGAGAATATGGTGAAGGGGTCCCTAAGAGGACCTTAAGGATCATCCAGTGCCCTCCCACCCAATTTAGTTAGATAAAGGCACTGAGGGCCAGAAAGGTGAACTAACTTTTAAAAGATCATGCTGCCAATAAGGAGCAGTGATGGGCCTAGAACACTTACTGTCTGACATTTTGTCATTGAGTTGTTTTCAGACACATCTAACTCTTTGTGATCCCATTTGAAATTTTCTTGGCAAAGATACTGGAGAGGTTTGCCATTTCCTTCTCCAACTCCTTGAGGCAAACAGGGTTAAGTGACTTGTCTGGGGTCACACAGCTAATATGTGTCTGAGGCCATATTTGAACTCAAGTCCCCCTGACTCCAGGCCTGGTGCTCTATCCACTGTGCCACCTAGCTGCCCCTGACCTTCTCACATTCATATAATACTTTAAAGTTTGCAAAATGCTTTGCATACAACAACTCATTTGAGCCTCACACCAACCCTGTGAGTTACATACTATAAGTGTTCTTGTGTCTATTTTATAGATGAAGAATTTGAGACTTGGAAAAAGTAACTTACTCAAGGTCATAATGCTAAAAATTGTCGGAGGCAGGAATTGAAGTCAGTTCTTTCTGATTGACTATATCACAATGGTTTTTTCCACATTGTGTTTAGGATGGTAGAATACCATAGAGTTGGGAAGGTATCTTAGAGGTATTCTAATGCACCCATCCACCCCCAGAATAAAAGATGCTGCCTCATGAAACATCTTTTGTCAGTCAGTCATTTTTCAATTGTTTCTTACTTTCCCATTTGCAGTTCTCTTGGCAAAGATACAGGAGGGGTTTGCCATTTTATTCTCCAGCTCATTTACATAAGAAAACTGAGGCAAATAGGATTAAGTGACTTGCTCAGGGTCACACAGCTAGTAAGAATGTGAGGTCAGATTTGAATTTAGGAATGTGAGTCTTCCCAACTCCAGGCTCGGCATTCTATGTGCTCTGCCAACATCTTTATTTTCCTTAAAGAATTGGGTGGGAAATGGCTTAGAACCATGACTGTCTGAGACATATTAGATCTAGGGCTTCATTGTCAGGTTGGAAGGGACATAAGCAAGTCTCTAGAGATTGTACCTGGAACTGGGTCTTGAATTTTTTCACTAATGGAATAAGATGCATGCTCTTGTACAAGTAACACAAAGATACAGGATGATGACTGGTGACGGGATACAGGATTGGAATTTAAAATTAGAGCTGAAGTGACCAGAAGCCAGTAGAATGAAGTCCCTTCATTCACCCAGAGTGGTGTCCAGAGCCCTGGGTTTAGTCAGAAGACCTGGGGTTGTGTCTCAGCTCTTTGACTTATCTCCGGTCATAGGACCTCTAGGCCTTTATTTCCTCTTCTGCACTGGTTGGACTAGGGCGGGGTCCTCATCCTTTTTGTGTGACATTGACCCTTTGGCATCTGTGGAGGCCTATAGACCTCCTTGTCAAAATAATATTTTCAAGTAATTGGAAAGAAATGCTAAATAGCACTTAGAGGTTAGAGAAAATAAAGATAAAAGATAATATAGATGAAAATAATGATTTGCCCATTCATATTCCTGGACCCCTGAAATGTGTCTTGGGACACTCAGGTTAAGAATCCCTGGACTAGATGACCTCTAAGGTCCTTTCCTGTTCTAAATCGCATGATGTTCTGTTCTCTACCCATGATGGTTATTAATAGCAAAAACATGTCACTAGGTTTATTAGTTAAGAGCCCAGATCTTATTCTCCCTGTATAATCTTTTCCCTGTTCCCCTGAGATGAATGTGATCACTCCCTCAAATTACCTTAAAGCTCTTTGTGTGGACTTTTCTTTTGCTCCCATTACATCCCATTTTGTCGCTGAGTCCTTGCTTGTGACCACCTTAGACGCACTTTGTTGTTTTTCAGTCATTTCAGTCATGTCTGACTCTTCATGACCCCATTTAGGGTTATCTTGGCAAAGATACTGGAGTGGTTTGCCATTTCCTTCTCCTGCTCATTTTATAGATGAGGAAGCTAAGGCAAACAGGGTTAAGTGACTTGCTCAGGGTCACACAGATAATAAATATCTGAGGTCAGATTTGAATTCAGGAAGATGAATCTTTTTGACTCCAGGTCCCAGGCACTCTATTCACTGCACCATCTAGCTGCTCCTTAAACCCCCTATTAGATGGGTTATTTCCTTGAGGACTGGAACTATGTTCTTCAACTATCTCCCCAGACTCCAGCGCAGTTCCTTCTACACAATGGATCAGGATTTCTTAACCGTGTATATGTGTGTGTGTGTGTGTGTGTGTGTGTGTGTGCGCTGTCGGCAGTCCAGTGAAAGTTATGAACATGTTCTTAGAATAATATTTTTAAATGCTTAAAATGAAGCATATAGGATCATAAAAACAAACTGGTTATATTAGAATAGCTATTAAAATGTACAAAAGAAAATAGTTCACAGATTCCAAGTTGAGAATCTTTGTAGGTATTTAGTTGAATTTAGTCTTGTGGATGTTTCCTTTCCTGAGAAGCAGCTTTTCTCCAAACCTCTATTGTAGGCCTGTCCTTTGCTAATTCCCTGGAGCCCTTCGAATGCTCAGTCTTGATGGGTTTGCTCAGTTTCAGGGGCTGTGACACAGTTCCTGAAAGCAGCACCAGGGGGCATGTGGTGCTCCCTTTCCATTGCCTCTTTTCAAACTTGCCTGTGTTTCCAGGTTTGTGATTTAACACCATGTATGAAATTAACAACTGTAACGTAGAGCTAGCCGAGTGTCTGGTCAAAGTGCCGAATGAAAGCAAGGACATGGAGTGAGCCACATTTCCTAAAATGATGCACGGGGGACTGTGGCAGCAGTGAGTAACCCATCTATAAATGGATCATGGCAAGAAATAAACATCACATGCTTTTCAGTCTGGACTAACGGGGAGATATCGACACAAGGAGAAATATTCAATGCATCCTCTCATAGTCAGCAAAATGCAGATTTCCCAAGTATGGCTTAGACATTGAATATCCCCGCAGTTAGGGTTTTAGTGCATGGGTCAAATGCCATTAGTAGAATACCCCAGATTCCCACATATGCATTTACATGCCATCCCAAAACAGAATAGCATGCATGTGAGGATCTGACAGCTGTGGACCCTGCAGTAAAGCTGCCTTCCTAAAGGGCACATTAGGAAAGAGATTTCTGCTCAGATGCGCTTGCACTCAAACAACAAGTGTGGCTTACGGGATGGGACAATTTTAGCTCTCCAGCTCATTTCAAGCTCTTCCCTTTTCGATGGGATAAGCCAAATCTAGAGCTCCCAGCCTGGGATTGTCAGTCTTTCTTTAGCATATGTGTTGTCTCTTCTAAGGTTGATAGGGGGCAAATGTTGAGCAGCATCTTATCCTCCTTGGTACATGGGGTGAAGGTGGAAGGAATAAGTAAGCTATTGCAAGGATCTGTAAAGATCTCTTGGACGCAAAGATCTCTCCAACTTCTCTTGGGGCATTTGGATTGAGAGCAGAGATCATTGCCTACCTCTCTTGAAGCTGCAGCCCAACCCAGTAATGTTGCTCTGTTGAGTTACAAGTAACAATTTTGACTTCTGGAATTAACTTCACAAAATGTGCAGGGATTGTAGGGAGAACTAGGAAGGAGCAAAGGGATCTCATCTTAGGTAAAGGAAGTGTAGCTTCTTATTTTACCTAATTGTGTTTTTTAAAAAATTAATTTGGCACCAAGTTCAGTTGTTTCAGAACCTTTTACATTTCATTCCCCTAGGGACAAAGCCCTAGTTGCCCCCCTCTAGTTATGGGTCTATTGCTGTGTCCTGTCTGAATCTGAGTGTACTTAGTATTCAACTGCATGAAAGTTTTTTATAATTCTTTGCTGAAACTATCCTGGTATTCCTTGCTCCAGTCATAATGTTAAATCAATTATTCATAGTACATTAAGGTTTATAAGAAAACATTTGTACCTCCATAACCCAATCAGGTAGGTAGTGCATTTTTATTTTTTAGATGAGACAAATAAGACTTAGGGAGTTAACAGGGAGGTTAAAGGACTAGCCCACTGAAATGCACTCAGCCATTAATTATGGGAACTGAGATTTAAGTCCTGATCTGACTCCACGACCATTGCTGTTTCAAGTGTCACTTTCCCCAATCTCCCTTCAATATTCCAGAAGGAACACATTTAACATTCTCCTGTTCTAAATGGGAATGGAGATCCCAGAGAGGAACAATTACAATACTTTGAACAAGAGAAGGAACAATGTGTATCTTCTTTTGACACAGTGGTCCATAGACATTACCCTCTTCTCCTATTGTTTTTTACATATGGAATTGTACAGCTTAATTCTCTAGTGGAAAATGCAGCAATTTAGAGATAGCACATGAATTTTAGAAGAAACTATATAGTATATAATGGCAAGATTGCTGGATCCAGAATGAGAAAAGCTCTAAGTTCAAATCCCATCTACTTTGTTGTGACCCTCAGTTTTTTTATTGAGAAAAATGGGCATAATAATACTTATAAACTCTATTTCACAGGATTGTGGTAAGGCTCAAATGAGAAAATGTATGTAAAGCCCTATGCAAACCTTACAGATGCTACATAAACATCAATTGTTGCTTTCATTATTATTTTTTTGTACTGGAACTGTGATTTCATTGGTATAGAGAACTCCCAGTGAGGAAACCCCTTTTACCAATGCAGATCAGTACTTATTCTGCAACTCTTAGTCTTATGGAGTTGCCGCAGGAACTGAGAGTTTAGGTGACTTGTCCAGGGTCACACAACCCATATTTATCAGAATCAGGCTTTGAACTCATGTCTTCTATGCTCCAACAGCTTTCTATCTACTAAAATTGGCTGTCTCTCATTATTGTCATTGTTGTTTTTATAGTCACCCAGTATAACTGTGTGTTAATGTAGCTAGGGAATAGAGATAATGGATAGTATTCTTTTCATGAAGAATTCATTTGCAGTTTCTCCCTTCTGTAGGAAAGACTGAACAGTTGGTTTTCTGGAGAGTCTTTTCCTGTCCAGGGGTCCCTCGTATGCAAATACAACCTAGAAGAAATTGCTTCTGCTGATGCCCAGTAGAGTAGTGGGCACTTCATTGTCAAAAAAACTGCTTGGGTCATATTTTATAGAGACAGAGATAGAGAGAGGGAAGGAAGAAAGAACAGAAAGGGAGAGAGAGGTGGAGAGATGGGGGGAAGAGGGGGGAAAGGAAAGAATGAGGGAAAGAGACAGAGAGAGATAGAGACAGAGACAGAGAGACAGAGGCAGAGACAGAGAGAGAGAAAGAGAGAGACAGAAAGAGACAGAGACACACACAGAGAGAGAGAGAGAGAGAGAGAGAGAGAGAGAGAGAGAGAGAGAGAGAGAGAGAGAGACAAGAAAGGAGATAGAGAGAAGAGGGAAATGAAGGGGGGCAGGGGAAGGAAGGAAAAAGATGCATTCCAAGTGCCACTAAGTAGGTCACCTTAGCAGTAAATATTGTTGCATACAAACAGACCACGTGTACAACATCACTAGGGCAAACACCAGGATGTAGACATTGAGGAGTTGATGGCATATCAACTCTAGAATATTTTATTAGTGAGTTTATTTTGATGATGTTCTTGTTCTGTCTGGGCATAACTTTGAAGAGTGGGGACCCAGTGTGGTTATAACAGAGTACCTTCATTCCTAGCATAGACTCAAGTGATGAAATAGTATCTGTTTAGAAATTTTCTTAGGAATTATGAAGACAAAGTAAGGCACAAAAGCTATATGGCTATATTGGACATAGAGAGACACTTGAATGTAGAACATGGCTTGTTTGAACTGAAAATGGATGATTCTTGGCAAAGTGAAGGCTACGAAAATGTCAGGGCTGGAGCCAGTTAATTCCATGGACAGGATTTCCCCAGGAGGACTGATATTGAAGTGTCTGTTTCCAGTTGTTCAAGTGGAATCAATACTGCCAAGATTTTCTTCCTGGAGGTTTTCTGACTGTGTGCTCAGCTTAGTGCCTGGCACAAATTAGATTCTTAATCAATGCTAGTTGACTGATTGACCGAACAACTTGAACTTAGTCCTTTGTTTTTTTGGAGGAGACAGGGTGAGGCATATTGAAATGTTTATTTAGCAATCACTCTGTATAAAAAACCATGCTAAACACAAAAATAAACAATATAATCCTGCCCTCAAGTAGCCTAGACTCTATTGTGAGGTCATATCACACATAGTTTGTGGTTGTTTGTACCTATCATTTCATCATTACTGTAAACATCAAAACTGTAAACTGTAAAGTTCTCTGATGTATGTGTGTGTGTATGTGTGAGTGTGTGTGTGTGTGTGTGTGTGTGTGTGTGTGTGTGTGTGTGTGTG